>NW_027464587.1:36210000-36533333 GCF_043290135.1 Rhipicephalus microplus
GAGGAAACCCGCACAGGTTAATCATAAATAAAAGATAGTTATTTCTGATGAAATAACTTTAAGAGACGAGTAATGGTGACTAAATATCCAATAAACTTAGCCTTGAGTTTGATGGTTACTCAGAAAGCTAGTTCCAGAAGGACTCACACAGAGCAATATCTGAACAGAAAAAGTTGCCACGTTAAACTCGCTGGGCATAACCTTTTCGTTTTAGCAAGGTTTAGCGATAGTATGTCCGCAGTGCCATGAATATAGTGAACTGGAGGCGGTGAAAGATGGGAAGTAGACACAAAGCGCAGGTCATAAGACAGTGTGCGAGTGCCACCTTTCGTTTAGTCCCTGGAATGTTCGATGGATGATGGTACCTCTATATGCTGAACATATGATGAAAAGATGCGAGATGATGGTACTTGGAGTGTTCAATAGATGGACGGATGGATGGACAGACAGAGATTTGAACGGACGCACGAATGAATGAAGGGATGGATGGACGCATGAATGGACGCAGGGATGAGTTAATGAATGGACGCACAGATGGATGGATGCACGGACGGACAGTTAGAAGAACGGACGTACGAGAGACGCTCGACGATCAACGGCACCAGGACGTACAATTTTGGCATGGTTCCTTGGTCCAGCTATAGTCCCCCGCTTTTCAAGTCGGCTGTTCTACAAAACAAGTCAGCATATTCCCGAAATGAATAATGATGAGTAGGGCGAAGCGCGCGTCAATCCATCCGTGCTTCCGTTTGTCCGTGCTACTATCCATGCATCCATCCGTGCCACCTTCCAGATGTTCTTCTGTCCATCCCTCCGTCCATTTGTCCGTGCATCTGTTCCAGCATCCGTCCATGCGCCCATTCGTCCGTCCGATCTTGCGTCTTCCTGTCCATCCATCCGTCCGTCTGCTTGTCCGTCCGTCCGTTGGTCCGTCCGTCCATCTAGAAAATACTGCAATTACAGTCATTTCAAATTTTTTCAATCATATACTCATAGTATACAAGCACCCCCATCCAACGAGTATCTCTAGGACTAAAAAAGAGGTGGTGGAATACTACTACGACTACTACTACTAATAATACACACATCAGGTACGCCTCGAGCCACAGTTTAAGGATTGATTATATATGTGGGGTATAACGTCCAAAACCACCATATTGCCACGCTGTGTTGGTGGCAGAAGAGAGCGAAGAAGTGAAAGGCTGCAGTGGCTGAGTAAACAGTCGTATACTTCGAGTTCCAGTCTATCGTTTCCTCTCACGGCAGACTGGTGGATGTGCTGGTACTGTACTGCAACGTCTTATGCCTGCTGGTCCTGAACCAGAAGCCACCACCGCCACTGCACCAGGGTCTGCTGATATCAATCGAAGCAGCCACCGCTTTCAAGGACTACCACCGCAGTACGGCCTCTGGGCATGTTTTATGAGGACAATGTTTGCAACATCCGAAACTGAAACCGAGCATGACCCATTCGCTAGCGTACCCTGCGTCATCAACACGCCTCGCACACCCAACACATTCATGGCTATGCCGGTGAGAATGTCGAAGACTGGCTAGACCATTTCGACCAGGTCGCTGCCATGAACCACTGGGACAATCGCCATAAGTTGAAGAACATGCATGTCTCCCCCTTAGACGCGGCTAGTGTGTGCTGCGAGAACCATGAAACTTCATTCACAAGTTGGCAGGAATTCCATCGGCAGCTTCGCGAGGCATTCAGTGACCCCGAACGGAGAGAGACAGCAGAGCATGTGCTTTCTTCATGGTTTCAAATGCCGAACGAGAGCATCGCCATGTTTGTCGAAGAGATGTCACGATTGTTTCGACAGGCTGACCCCCACATGCCAGAAGACAAGAAGGTGCACCCGCTAATGCGAAGCGCAAAGGAGCAACTTTTCGCGGGCCTTGTGCGTAACCCCCCTACGACTGTATCCGAGCTCATACGTGAGGACACAATTATGGGGCGCATGCTTCGGCAGCAGTTGTCACAGTATGAAAGTCAGACGGCCATGTCCGCTGCGTGCTCGCTTGTACCAGGAAGTGATAACAGGGAGGTCCTCACAGAACTCATACGGCAAATTGCACGCGAAGAACTTCGGAAATCTCATGCAGCACCCCCTCCCATTAGCGCTGCTCTTACCAACGTCGTTTGTAACGAAATCAGGCAGTTCACTCGTTCCTCACCACCATCGCAACTCGAACCTCTCACGCGTTCCCACGCTGATGCCCTACGCGTCTCTACGCCGTCGACGGCACATTTTGCTCATCCACCTGATGGGGCCCCCAGACACTCTCCAAGTTCAGCCCATCGCCCACCTTCTCCGACGAATTTTTCTCCTGGCCCCCGGAACTCCATCGTCTGTCGTGTACCCAACAATCGTCCTTTGTGCTACCATTGTGGTGAAGTTGGACACATGTACCGCGACTGTTGCTACTGACGAATAGGCCTACGTGGATTCCACCCAGAAGCCCGTTGTCCACGCTATGGTGAGCGCCCGCAAGAAATTGCAGATTACTTGGAAGGTAGCCTTCACGCTCTTGTCCCGCCGCGATGACAGTCAAGGTCACCATCACCCCGTGCGTCCATATCAACGCACCACGCTCGACTCGCCTTTGGGTCCCCTGGTGTCAGTGGCGCAAGCCCACGCCAGGGAAACTGAAAACGGTGACCTCCGGAGGTGAGGCCGCTGTCACGCGAACGGACAAATACCCTCTGCCGCTGCCTTACGACGGACCATTAAAACCTGTTTCTGAAACCGCCAACAGAACGTCCGCTGTCATTACCGTTTCTGTCGACTGTTATCCAGAGACCGCGCTTATCGACACGGGAGCTGATTACAGGGTGATGAGTGCTTCATTGGCCACCTGTCTACACAAGGCGCTGACAACGTGGGACGGCCCTACACTAATGACCACTGCAGGACACCTCGTATTCCTACTGGAAGGTGCACCAACCAAGCTTGAGATTTGCGCGTCAACTTTTGTAGCGTCATTCCGTGTACTGCTCAACTGTTCTCGGCCGGTTATTTTGGGCATGGATGTTCCACAAGAGTATGGAGCGATAATTAATCTGCGTGATTTTTTTCGAAAGTATTGCTGTTTCTCTCCAGATTCTGACATCGAGAACGAACATCGTGGCGTGGCCTTACACCTAGTTGATAATTCGTCACGTTGCCACTTCGCAGTAGTATCATTGTGCTTGTTGAGTGTTCACGGGAGCAGTCAATTACGGGCATCGCCAAAAGTAACCTGACGTTATTACTTGATCAGGAAGTCACGATTACTCGAAGTCTCGTTGAACCCTGAAATGGCCAGACTACACTTTTAGTTACGAAATTCAGTGGTAATCTGGAGTCATACGCGCTACCGTTGCACCACCGGGTCACGACCTACTTCAGTGGCGATTACAGGCTTTTTGCGAAACGCACAACCATAGCTCACTTGGACACATTGGATGATTTGGACGCCTTCCCTTTGATTACGATAATCTCGACTGAGAACAGCTGCGATACTGACGTGACTAGTTGCCTCAACGTCAATCGTCAGTTAGAAGAACCTAAGAGGGCAAGGCTCCTCTGTCTTCTCTCACTGTTTAGTGACTGTTTCGCCTCTACGTTGAGAGACCGGCAAAGCCCTCTAACGAAGTGTGGCAGCTTGAGCTAGTTGGTAAGGCATGACGATAGTTATAGCTGAGAACAGAACAGTGACATAGAGACAAGAATGACACGCTCGTGTCTTTCGTGTCATTCTTGTCTCTGTGTCACTGTTCTGTTCTCGCGCTATAACTATCGTCATGCCCTCTAATGAAGCAAAGAATTTTCACTGAGCCCAACGCACAACCCGTGCGCCAACATGCTTACCGCGTGTCACAGAAGGAGCTGGATGCCATCCATCATGAAGTGGAACAAATGCTCGACGACGACGTAATTCAAACATCGACTAGTCCTTGGGCGTCACCAGTTGTTCCGGTTAAAAAGAAAGATGGTTCACTACGAGTCTGCGTCGAATACTGTAAACTGATCAAGATGATGAGAAAAGAAGTATATCCTCTTCCTCACAATGACGACCTTTTGGATCGCCTGTGACACGCCCGTTTTTTCTCTTCCACGAATCTCCGTAGCCGATAATGGCAGATTGAAGTAGGTGAACGTGACTGAGAAAAAACAGCGTTTATTACACCTGACGGTCTCTATGAATTTAAAGCTCCCCTTTTAGGCCTGTGCTCCGCTCCAGTTACATTCCAACGTATGATGGACACAGTTTCATGTGACCTGAAGTGACACTCTTGTTTAGTGTATTTAGACGATGTAGTCCTTTTTTCTACGACTCTATCTATCTATCTATCTATCTATCTATCTATCTATCTATCTATCTATCTATCTATCTATCTATCTATCTATCTATCTATCTGTCCGTCCGTCCGTCCGTCCGTCCGTCCGTCCGTCCGTCCGTCCGTCCGTCCGTCCGTCCGTCTATCTATCTATCTATCTATCTATCTATCTATCTATCTATCTATCTATCTATCTATCTATCTATCTATCTATCTATCTATCTATCTATCTATCTATCTATCTATCTGTCAATCTTTCTATCTACCCATCTACGATGTTTAGGTCTCCTGGCCGTTTCGATAATGATATAGATACCGAAAGTGGTATGAGAAAACATGACTTTGTGACAAGCATAGGTGTCTAATCATGACATAAACATCATGATATGTATCTCGCGAACATCATTATTTAAATTTTATGGTCTTGCTGCTAGTGCGGTGCTTTCGTTCTGATGACATCATGTAACACTGGTATTGTATGCCATGACTGCTTGACGAAAATAAGTGAGAGACCCTAGCGTGAAAATCGCGACATGCATGTCATGTAAGTCATGACTACAAGCTACGCTCATTGTGTACTCGGGGTCGTTTCGCTACCTTCACATATACCAAATTTGGTATTACGTGACGTGAATGAAAGAGGAAGGTATTTCATGGGTGCAAACATAATCATTGCATGCATGTCTTGTAAGACAAGACTACAAGCTACGCTCACAGCGCGCTCGCACCCGTTTCATTCACCATATATACCGAATATGGTGTCAGGTGATGTGAATAGACTTTGAAGGTAAGTGACACGTCTAAACATCAAAATTATGACATGGTAGTCACGTACGGCACAATTTACGTCCGCCTTGAAACGTTGTGCTGATCTTCAAGTGGTATATCAGCCTTCCTTCCTCGTGCTTCGCACATCATTCATCGTCACTGCACGTGGGATCTGCCAATTTTTGATCCAGTGGCCCCACAAATGTTTTTGCATACTTAGTAGAACGCAGTTCTATGCAGTATAGTTCACAGTGAGCTAGCATGGGAGCGTGGTCTAATATTCGACGCACACGCATTTGAAACGTGGGGACCCGATTCTATCTCCAGAAACAGAAAATATTTTATTTTGTTTTTATAGTATTTCTTTCTTGTGTAGATATCTGCACATGAAGGTGTTTGCATGCAATCAACTTTTTTGATCTTGTGTCCATGCTTTCCAAAGCCTAGTCATTGTATGACCAGTGCACTACGTGAACCCTTTCAAAATGAGCTTTGAAATGTGAGTTATCAGTGATTACAACCAAATAACCATAATTTTATTCTCAAATTACACACGCTAAATGTTTAGTCAAGAACATCTATTGAAATTGCTTGCCTATGGAAGTGAAGGCTCCTCCCCCTACACCAGTCATGCTTCGTATAAATGTGAACTATAGCACACTGAAATAAGTGAGGCAAGCTGTTAGCACAAGCGTGGGAGGAAATCAGGTTTTAGTTCAAATTGGTTCTGCGTAGACCCACAGGATGACGGAAGTGTAAAAAAAGAAATAATGGACAACCATCCGTTTGTGACGCGAAGCTCCAAGGAAATGCGTACGAATTTCTCAGAATGAACGATTACTACAGGTTTTCGCGCTCATTTTAATCCAAGAGCCAGCTCAAATAATCTGCATGCCATTAAAATATTCTCAGTGCCAAACTATTTAATCCATGTGCCAAACATTTAATCCAAGCGCCAACTCAATGAGGTCACGTGCCAGTGAGTTTAATCCAAGTGCCACCGTGTTTAATCCAATTGCCAATGACTTTATTCAGGTGCCAGTTGGTTTAATTAATGCACAAAAAGCTGAATACGAGGCGTAAAAACAGCAGTGCAATTGAAATGCAGTTCCTACCGTATAAAAGACAATAGTCGGAAGGTAGAATAAATCATTATTATTGGTATTCGCCGATGGTATTCGTGAAAAAAAATTACTGCCGTGGTTCGCTTGAGCCGTGTTCGGAGTGCTTATACTTTTCTATGTGCAAGTTTGTATAATGAGTGCTTGCCACAGGTGAAATAATTATTATGAAAGTGAAAGAAAACGTAGGAACACATTACCGAATATTTTACAGCGCAATGAAATTCAGTGTCCGTCACTAAAGCTCATAATTGGCTTCGGCACACACTACAACATTTTATGACATGGACAAGTCATATAATGCGAAGGACAAGCTTTGTTTTTAGGAGTGCCAGAATACATATCAAGGTATCAAAAACCTGGCCGTGTGCAGTGATGGGTCAAAGGCAGCTACATAATCAAGGGATTAGGAGGCCCTCGTGGGGCAGAGTGAATAAGAGATAATTCCAATATGTCTTTGTCCTGAAGTGCACATAAAACGCAAACTGATCATCCTTATGTGGCAATGAATGTTATATCTTACATTATTGTTTGCTCTTATCTTGTTAATCAAACAAAATAATGTCTCCAATAATACGAACGGTACTGATTGTTCATTTAGCTTGGTAGTATTGTGACGTACTGGACCAACGTGATGAAACGAACACTGAAGAAACAAAATGATAATAACGCGCATTTGTCCTTGGGCCTACTGTTGTTTTTTTTCTGTACGTGTTTCTTTTTTTACGCGGCATTATGCCTCTCATCGCACATTGGAAGATTGCGCAAACCCTGACGAAGACCGGTCCACTGGTCAATACCATTGGTAATAAAATTAAGACAACCGCCAAGTTGTGTTTCTTCTCTTCCCAAGTACGTTTAGCCCATTGGAAACATATATATATATATATATATATATATATATATATATATATATATATATATATATATATATAAATATATATATATATATATATATATATATATATATATATGGAAAGCAAGAGTGCTTACTACTAATTATAATTATTCAAGAAATGCAACATAGCCACAGGTGAGTGTATTTATTAAAACAGAACTGCCCTATAGGACTCGGAGACGAACGTTCACAAGTCATCTTCACGCGAAGTGGCAGCCACGAAAGATAAATTGTGCTGATCGAAGGCCACGCTGTCCACGTGCTGTGTTTTTGCACGGAGTGGCGAGCCGCATCCAGCAGAAAAGAACGCCTGCAGGCTGTGCTTGATATTGTCACGTTTTCGATCTGTAGGCCTCTGCGTCACTAGCTTCATCGAGTAGCAGTGGGCATCCAGCAACCGATCGACTGCGCTTGCACTGATTTATACTGCTGGCATTTTTTCCTCCAGGGCCTCCTTTATTTGCTTTATTGTAAATGTGCAGTTTTTGTCCACAATTTGTCTCAAAGTACTCACGACATTATGTCCAAACTTCCTTGTTGAACCCCACCATGCTTTGATGTTTCTCTGTCGGTAGCAGTAATCGATCTTGCTGTTCTAATGTTGATGCCTAGAGCTTCGGCCAGTTGCTTTAGGTCACCGCCACGCCTGTCGACATCCACATATATAGCCCTGTCGACCAGCTATACACGGCTGTTTTTTTTCTTTTTGACAAGGTTTGTCAGTGTTTCAAAGTGTGGTCCTCGTTTGCGTCAAGCCATGACTTCAAGCAAAGCTCTCTTCTCGTCTGAAAATGTGCCCGTATGAAAACGCACGTGTTTCAAGCCAACGAGCTTCAGCAGCGCTAAATGTCGTCTGTTACATGAAAACTGGTGTATCTCCTTTGATGCTTTTATAACAACTTAATTCCACATAAATCCGAATAAATGCAAGTTTAGTATTTTTAAGTGGTTATTTCTGATTTTGAGAACGAATGAATGTCATCTGTCGGTCACTGTTCTCACTGGGATGAGCACACGACTGCGAAAGCCTCAGCGAATAAGCAGCCGAATGCCATCTGCTGAGCATACGAGGCGAATCTATGCATATGCGATGGTGTACATGTTTAGCCGAAATAATGCAATAGCCATGAAATATAGACTATCATAGACCCCATGAGCAAATACATTTAGTACCCATAAATGCAATCATTACTCTCTGTTTTTTTTTTAATTTTCAAGCTACGACACCAAAACGTTAAGGAGAAGTAGCACTGCCCACTTCATTTCATAAGCGCTAGCATGTATAGGTGAAAGAAAAGTTCTTCCTGTGACGTCATGTTTACGTTATTTTGACATTTATGCTACATAAAGTGGCAAACTATGTGTTTCTAGTGCATCGAATAAACTGACTGGCACCTGGATTGAAGTCATCGGGAATTGAATTAAACACGGTGGCACTTGGATTAAACTCACTGGCACGCGGCCTCATTGAGTTGGCGCTTGGAATAAATATGTTGGCGCTTTAATTAAATGTTTGGCACATGAATTAAATAGCGCGGCGTTCAGATTATTTCAATGGCGTGCACATTATTTAGGCTGGCACTTGGATTAAAGTGAGCGGGAAAACCTGTAGTCGCGGAAGTATTCGTCCTGGTCCGGAATCGAACCAGGTACCAACGCCTTCCTGGGCTGATCGCTCTACTAATTGTGAGCTAACCAGGAAACTAACAAGTGGCAGTGCAAGGTCGAATTTATTTACAAACTTCAAACACGTTCTGTGGAGACTCGCAATGTAGCGCGACGGTTAAGAAAGGTAAAACAGACAGCCACCCGTTTATGACGCGAACAACAAGGAGATTATGCAGATTTCTAAAAAAGAAATGTTGCTTTGTTTCTGAAAGATTCCTGCTGGTACGGGCATCCAACCCGTCACCAAAGGTTTGCGAGGCGGTCTCTATACAAATTGAGCTAACCAGAAAGCAAGCAATTGGCAGTGCGAGAATGAAATGATAGAAGAGCTTTACTCAAGGTAGAGTAAAAAGTAGAGCTCACCTATGCACACCCCAGAAATATCTTTCAGTTTGAAACTAACTTGGACTAAACAAAAGCCTTCCTTAACCATTTGGCTTCCGCTGCCAGTTAATGGGGCGAGGCCAAAAGCGCTTTGACCAGCGAATCGCCATCCGCCT
The DNA here is from genome assembly GCF_043290135.1 of Rhipicephalus microplus. Classification (NCBI taxonomy): domain Eukaryota; kingdom Metazoa; phylum Arthropoda; class Arachnida; order Ixodida; family Ixodidae; genus Rhipicephalus; species Rhipicephalus microplus. Next base: position 36,219,286 of record NW_027464587.1, read on the forward strand.
AAAAAATGTTCCTTTTTGACATTGTTTCATAGAAGCAAACACAGTATTTTGTGTTTGCCTTTGGTTGGTACATTATCTTCAAGATAGACAGAGTTGTCCAGATATTTTAGCTGCTCGTAAGTGTGTTTGCTTTTCTTTAGTGCTTAAGGCTCAACTAACCCTGCTTTTTTAAAACATGGCTACACAGGAGAAACGCGGAAGAAACCAACCTGTCGCAGTCTCACCAATTCGCATACAAGCTGCCGAGTGGGCTCATTTTTCTTGCCAGACGCTTGCAAACAGAGTAAAGCAGAGTCCTTCAAGACTTTACTTAGGTTGGAAGGCACAGAAAAAAAGTACGAGAGCTGATGGGAGTGTGAAAATTGTGATTTTGCTCTTTACAAGCCTGTGTACTTTAAAACTTTTCAACACAAAAAATTCATACTGAATCACCTGATGTAGTCGAGCATCGTTAAGAAAATAAAAAAAACTTTCTTGTTCTATGACGTTTGCTGCAGGTTTTATTGCACTTTAGGTCCACCGACTCACGCTGTGGGCGGGCGCGAAAATTTGCTAGTTGAACACAAAGTAGGAACGGCCGCGGAGAGCGCCTACCTGGAGTCTTTTTGAATGAAATTCCTAGAACACTCACCCGGACTGAAACTAGTGGTTTCATACGAGTGAGCCAACTCATGGATCATTTCGTCAGTCTATGTCATTCTTTCAGCCAACTCATGGAACATTTCGTCAGTCTATGCCATTCTTTCAGCCAACCAGACCATAATGTGAGAAGGCACTGCGTTTCGTGTTTGTCGTACAAGTGTTTCTCACTCACCTTCCTCGCTTATCGCGCCCTCCTATGGCGAACAGGGTACCCTGTACTGCAGCACAACCATGGTAGGCCCTCGGCACTTGAAGGTCCGGCAGCTGCGTCCACTGACGCTCTCCCAGCTGGTAACAGAGGCACGAAGCCAGAGGCCGATGTCGACCAGTCAGAGTCCGACGGCTGTTCATTCCACCTGCGATACAGAAAAAACTATTATTGCGCTGCATCAAGCTCTGTGTTATGCATTGAAAGGAAAATCAACTGATTTTGTTCGCCACAATTTGAGCTATTATTTTCAGGTACATCAGCGAATTGTCATTTACTCCTTTTCGAGCTATCTGGAGCCGTACGCATATGAAAAAAAGAAGTGGCTGATCCCTCTTTCTAGGAATATACAAAACGCGAAAGTGAAACGCATTCTCACAGAAGTAGTTCAGCGTGTATTGTGCTATTGTTCCGCCACACGGGTGAAGGAAGGATCTCTACAGCAACAAACTAGAATGTCACGTGAACAACGGCAAGCACCTCGGAGCAAACAGCGCGCTAGAAATTTACAACGTGCACCTCTAGCAGAAAACACGCACGGACTGAGCATACAAAGGACAAGCGCGGGGTAACCAGTGTCACAGATCGACACCTAAAGCGCGCTGTGCAAACAGGAAGGCACACGATACGAACGCACAAGCCTACACAGGACAAGCACAATCAACTGTCACAAATCTTACATCTTCGTGTGTGAGCAGCGTGCTCCTTTCGTAAACGCCGCCGCGGTAGCGAGAAAGTGACCTTTGTCTTCTCCTGAACCAGGCGTCTAGTAAGCGCGCGCGCAGGAGAGACCAGGCTTTGTGGAGGCGCCGCTCCCCAAAACGCGACAAGCGACAGCCTTTAAACGGCGCCCAAGGCTATCCTACGTAACTTTATTCAACGCTAGAATTACTGTGTATGCTACGTCTAGGCAGCAGAGTGGCGCATTTGTTTTTCAATGCGACCAGCGACCATGTTGTGTGGAGAAGTATAATGCACCTTCGATACCACCGAAATCGGTCATCATTCCCCTGGGATCTATCAAGTGAACGTCATGCGCTCTGTTGTTTATTTTATTTACTTTGAGATACACGTCGTTAGGCTTCGACAGCAAAGCACTTGCGTAGATTCGGCACTATTTTCGAAAAACATTCGCAATGCCCATGAACTATAGGTGACACGCTGTACGATTCAAGATGGCACCGAGACGAGAGTCAACCAATTTGATAGCATAAGAATAGATATTATATTTTGGACAAGCACTGACTGTGCCTGTTCTACCGGATAAAGTTATGAGATGCACGGAAAGTCATATGAGACTAAAATACTTTTTGAAACCCTGGAAGCTAACCAACTGATTATTCGCTGAGGTGTGAAATGTTATATTTCAGCTACATAACCATGTATGAACGACGCTTTCGGAAAATCGTTGCGGCCTAAAAAACTGCAAGAACTAGGATTGACGTATGAACTAAACGGCACTCCGAAGTTGTATGTACCGAGCCTCCCTGATGGATTTGGCGCGAAAGTAGGCCGCTTGAGAGTAGCGCGATCGCGGCTGCACTTGACCGAACGTTTAACGTGGCGACGGTTTGCAAACAAACTACGCCATCTTCATTACTTGCGCAGTCACGAACATAAAGTTGCTTCTTCAACAGAACGCAAGCATTTAACATACATTGAAGTCATGCTTTGTCACTGTTATGCTCAGACTCTAGCCGTGCGCAATTCACGGCACTCGAGTGTTGCACATTTCATGAGCATGATGGAAATAAGGACATTGAGTGAATACACACTTATGCTTTTTACAACGTCGCAGTTGTGACGTCGTTTGGAAAGTACTGGTGAAAAACAGGAGAGGTTAGCGAAAAGGTGTGGATTATTTGCAGTCGTAGCTTCAAGTTTCATCGCTCTAACCATTTCGCTCCGCTGGTCAAGCCCGAGCGTATTGGCCACAGCATGCGGGCTATGTACACTGCACAAGAAAAACTATGCTGTTATTTTGACCTCTCTGAAGTATGTTATACATAAATACAATCAAAGTGACCTACGGAGGCAAAAAAAAAAAACATTGACGCACGAGGAGGCGTGAAGTGCAACTCGCTTCTCGTGGGTTAGCCGCTGATCTTTCATCGTTGATTTCACTCTTGGTAGTCGACAGCTTTCTACGTCCAGTGAAATATTCTCGTCGTCAAGAGCGTTTCCTTGAACACCAATGCAGGAAGCAATTTGAGGAATTTTTTCCGCCCAATGACTTCGACAACATCAAGAACACATGACTCCCCTTGTACAAAACCAACACCGCATAACTCACCACGTTTATATGGTCGCAAAAAACATTTGACCCTGAAACCCGCCAACAAGCAAATCACTTGCAGTGCGCTGCCATCTGTCAAACGCACCGAAACAAGCGGTGCGATGTTGGCAAAGATTTGGAAGGGCAAATCATGAGGCCACGCGACTTTGCGCGTACAATGAATGTCATAGTATTCTTGCACTAGAAAGACATCGATGAGGGCTATACGCACGTCCTCCAATAAGGTGAGTTTCAACTGCAAAGGTGAGACCATAACATTAAACTAAGCTACATGGCTAGAGAGAATCCTTGGAAGCTGATATGTCTACTATGCGGGCTCTAATCAAAAGCGTGAGTTGCCACGCATTTTTACGTAAACTTCACTTCTCGCATAAACAAATCTACTTTATAGGGTCGCCGGCTTTCCGGTTTATTCACAGATGCACGAAACATGCAAAGTGTCTTGCTAATGCGTTAACACTGAGGCTGACACAGCTAAACAAGGGAGCATCTGCCTACTGATCATCCTCGTGAGCACGCTCCGAAATCCCAATTGGCGGCACGGCTGTCTATGGGCGATGCAAATTCTGAAACATTCATCGCTATAGGCTTGTTCCAGCGCTCCTTCAATGGCGGAGGACCTACCGTACCAGCAAAGTTTGCTTAGATCAAGCATGGTAAATCAGTGGCCTAGCAATCCATGCTTGGAAAAACATTGAAGGCCAAGGGGAGATACACGTATCTGCTTGGAAAGTGTGACAAGTCTACCCTTAGCCAAGCAACGGAAGGCCATGCTTGACAAATAATTTAAAATACCCCGTTTTCTATGGTCGGCACAAATTGGAGCACCATACTCCCGCCAAGCTTTTTCTTGGCGTAGGAGCCGAGCATTTGGCTAATGCTATTTCTGGCAAGATCGAATTTGTTTTTTATCTTGGCTACAATTTAATGCCTGGGCGTTTTTTCTAGATTTCCGCATGAACCTCTTCCCCCAGATAAGTCACAAGGCAAATATTTCTGGTGATTTATGTTTATTGAACCCAATGTGTAGACGGCATGCATTACGCCATTTCTCCATTCTTTCCTAAACTCCTGCGATCGTGAAGTGTTGCTTGGGCGTCTGGTTTAGTCTTTTATTAAAGTGGCATGCTTTATTTGGATAGGTGCACCTTCTTGATATGAAGCGAACGTGAGCCGCTCTTTTGTTACGACTAAAACAGCTACGTCAGTTTGTAGAACAGGGTAAGTGTTTCACCTGCAAAATAAGAGAAAAAATTTGCTTTATTTTTCAAAAGGTCATCTCTTTGGCAATCGCTTTCACTAGTTTTCAACAAAACACACAGAAGGAGGGTTTGTCGGGAGAATAATTAGTGATCAATGAATATGAGGAAGACAGCACCTGCCAGACAGGAAGAAGAGTTTGATGAATCGAGTTTGTACTTTCAATTACACATATATTGATGGAGTACCGTGCATACACATGCGAGAACCTCATCAATACGAAAAAATTTTTATTAAAAATCCTTTTGAGAATTCCTATCCTCGCATGCTTTTCTAGAACATATAGGTTCTCAAATGAGAAAAAGTTCATCTTTTTCCAACAGCATTATGGAAGCAGCGTTACGCACAAGCGCTTTATGGTGTCCTTAATTTTTGTAGGTATTTTTATATTTATGAACGTTGCTGAGATAGTCGATGCACTTCTATTTACTAAATTTATTCTTGTCAAGTAGCTTCTCTTGTCTGTTCACAGTCCTGCCGCTTAGCTGTGCAGCTGTCTGTTAAACGATGAAATTGGTTATGCGCTGTGGTTCTGAGCTCCTGAAAATGAGAAAACTGATACAAGAGGAAATAAGATAATGCTACATGGAAGTGGTGAACATACGATAGCGGTGAAACTTTCAATGCTCAATCTTGCTCCAGATGGCAAAAGTTGTTTTTATAGAGGGAGGCAGCATATATCAAATGAAAAATTTGCATCAGTAAGTCAAGTTTCTAAACAAACATGAGTAATGCAGTAGGTGCAATACTTTTCCACAGAACTGCAAGCAAACATTTCACAGCATGGAGAAGTCTGCATAACAAAACTTATATTGAGGATGTTGCCAATAAAAGCAAGCGCAAGAAACCAAATTATTGATTTATAACAAATAAATTTGTTTCTAACAAAAATGCTTATAGAGATTTAATTAAGGCTAAACTTAATTTTCTCCATAAGGTGTACTCTGTTTAAATTAAGCGTCTATTGAGTTTTCCTATCGACTTACACAAGGATATTGGCCACCGTGTTTCTATTGAATACGATTTTCGCGAATCAATTAAGCGTCTTTTGAGCAAGTCAAAAGGGATTATTGACCAGCTATTGACCGCATGTCAATTGAAAGAATATAGTGGAGTGTTTATCAACTTTCCTCCATAAGACGTACTGTGTCTAAATTAAGCGTATATGACTTTTTTGTTGGGTTCCACAAGAATATTTGCCACCGTGTTTCTATTCACTATACTTTTGCGGATGAATTGAGCGTCTTAGAGCAAGTCCAAAAGAATGATTGACCAGCTGTCAAAACAATTTAGGGAAGTGTGTATTTAACCCCTGTTGTGTTTGTTCAAAATTCATTAATAAGCAAGCGTGTTATGCAATCGTCAAATATTCACGCTAACATTTCTTGAATATTCGCCACTTGAATATTTTGTTTCAGAAGTGGTACTGAATTAACTCCTATCAGTTGATTCTTTAAGCGGTTGCTAGCAATAAAGCAGAAGTGATTACTGAAAACTCGCCCTAGCGACAATTTCTTGTAGCGTGCGTTATTCCAATTGGAAACACGTACAGATCTCAAACAAGGTATAAACTGGGTGATAATCACGAATTAGGACAGCAGTACACAATTCATATGAATAATATCACACACGCACGTACACAGTGATGCATGGTGTTCAATAAATCGTGATATTGAAGAACCAAAACACAGATCTGTTAGCATCTATGTTTATTATTACAAAAATGACAATAGAGAAGAATAGGATCATTTATTGTTTGAGTGCCTATTTGCGAATAACTAGGGTGCTACCTACCTGTATGTAATGCGACAAAAGAGAGAGAAGGCCTTGTTATAAAAATAAAGTATCTAGGAGAGGACAGCTTAATGTCGTAAACCCGAATAATTACGCAGTTGAATATTCAAGAACATCCTACTCCCAATACTTTTTTTGGTTTTCATGACTTACAAATAGAGCGTATGAAGCCAATGAAAAGTGACAAACTTACCTTCAAAATAATCAACTGAGACACGTGGTTTGAGATCCAGCAAATATAGTGAATGTTGATCACAAATCAAGATGACGGCGTCTATTTTTGTAGTTTGCAGAAAGAAAGCTGCGCTGGAGTCTTGCACGTAAGCGAGGCGTCCATTTTTCCGCTGGAAGGTTGCGATGTTGGGTTTGATGAACAGCCGTGCCGCCGGCACAAATGTCGATGTACCGTAATAATTGCATCACATGCAGTGGAGTAGTTTCTTCACTTTTAAGCTGATAGTCTGCGTAAATCACGGCATTCACTTTCCTCGAAATCAAGGCAAGAAAATTCAAGTGACAAGCCCGAGGCGTACGTGTGGCTCCGGTGAGCGATTGCGAAGAAATTATTTGGGTATGGATGGATACACAACAACCGCAAAGCGGCTATCAGGAACTTACACTTCACACGGGTGTAACTGGCAGCTAATACTGTGAAGCTTGTTTGAGAACTAAGTTTGAAGTTTTTAGAACGCAATGTTAAACACTCTACAAGTTATTCTTTCCTTGTTCAACTTTTTTTTGATCGCAACAGCAAAAGGGCTCAGACGCCTTTTTCACCCGTTAAGTGGTCACCAAGTGCCCGTGGTTCTTCCACGTTATCATCTGCACGTGCAACCACCACCGCTCTAGACTTGCTAAAAAAAGAAAAAAAAACGGTCAGACTGGCGAGTTTTTTAACGATGAAGTGCGCATTTCACGGCCCACACAATTCCCCCACACGAGTTGACATAAGTTGAAAAATGGCCCGACCTTTGAAAGACATGATGAATCTGCAGACTCCTCGCGTAGAACTGCTACCACGATACGTCTTCTCCGCATGTTTACTATACTTTTATTGAATAAATAGACATATTAGTACAGTAATATGAAATATAATTATTTAAAAGGCTCCGTCTCTCAATGCACAGAATCTGCATCGCTACAAACACCGAATGAACAATATTTTTTTGTAATCTCATAAGGCAACATTTTTTCGCGTCAATGAAGAAAACACGTGTGCCAAACTTGACTGCGACACTCTAGAGTGTATCAGATAAATATCTGTGTACGCAATTCAGATAAACGTACGTCAGACAGCTAGTACCTGAAAACATTTCTTTGCGTATAGTTTTATGTAATAGGGAGTTTTAGCTATTACATATACTTCTTTACGTTAACGTGTTACCGGATACCGGTTTGCGTTTACCAGCTTGCCGAAACGGGTATGTTTCAATGTTTTAACTCCTCGAACGTAAACGTTCACGGTCGTACGTAAACACGCATACCTTTACGTTTTCGCAAACTATAAATGGTGATGCTGATTGCCTATAAACTGCGTTTAACTTAGATAAGATTGAATCACCATTGTGGCAAACTCACGAGACGTTCTTTTATAGCGTACAGTATTCTCGTATGCCCAAAAACATGAAAAATACAAGGCTACTGCAATAATGATTTCGACATCTCGTGACATTTCATGTAACCACAGTCATGAACACGTTGGCTTACGCGTAATACTTTTGAGGTGAAAAGGATAAAAAGGTAACACATTTGTAATAACGCCACTGCGTGGTTTTAGCAGCAGACGTACAATGCACAATGTTTCTGCAATAAAAATTTTGTGCCCCGCCGCGGTAGTCTAGTGGCTAAGGTACTCGGCTGCTCACCCGCAGGTCACGGGTTTGAATCCCGGCTGCGGCGGCTGCATTTCCGATGGAGGCGGAAATGTTGTAGGCCCGTGTGCTCAGATTTAGGTGCACGTTAAAGAACCCCAGGTGGTCGAAATTTCCGAAGCCCTCCACTACGGCGTATCCCATAATCATATGGTGATTTTGGGACGTTAAACCCCACATATCAATAAAAAATTTTGTGATTACCTGGTTCACTATTGCCCCGCTAGATGGTGCCACCTATCGAGCTTGTGGGGAGCTCACAGGTTTACAGCATGTCCTAGGCCATTCTAGCTTTGGTAATCCGGATGAAACATTGTAATTGCTATTGGAGCTCCCTCTTTGGTCTATTTCAACTTGACGGCTCGAGTGTACGCATACGGATACCACGCGTTTTTACGAACAAAGGTGGATTTGCGAGATAGGCCGAAAAACATAAAGCCTATATGGCGGGAAACATTAACTTTTAGACTCCATCCAGAGGGAAACGTAAAAGTTTGTGTTCCGTAAACACTCGCTCATGCGCGGATTCTATCCGGTATCCGGTAACACGGTAACGTAAAGTGTGCGTACAAGCTACAAGCCCCTAATACATTGCTCCTTCCCGGAATGCTGCAAATGTATGCATGACGCAGGAACCACAATGACGAATGCATTTTGCCGAAATACACCCGCAATAAAACTGCAGAACACGCACACATAAACACACACGTTTTGTGCGTCTGACCCCTGATGTTGATGTAGCTATGTGTCAACATCCATTATCAGCTATTTCTCTTTGAGAGTGATCAATACTAGGTCAAATAAGCATGTAGTGACTGCGGTTTAGTAGATCGTTTCTTAACGCATGTCAAATAAATATGTAATGACTGCGGTTTAGTTGAACATTTCCTAATGCATGTCATTTAGAACTGTAGTGACTGCGGTTCAATTTATTATTTGTTAATGCATGCCAATTAAAAAATGTAAAGAGTGAGATTGAATTGTTTTTTTCGTACCTCATGTCAATCAAATTTTCATTGAGTGCAGTTATCAGAATATACCGTTTAATTGACCATGTATTGATCAATTTGACCATCTATTGGTCAAGTTCATTTTTTGTATGTTAATGTTACCGAGCAGAAACAGCAGCACACTCCCTAAACCTTTATCTGAAAGTTTGTACATTCTAGAGCTCCCTGTGAATGACATATTCAGCAATGCCTACATTTTCAAGGAAGAAATTGCTTATCTGTAATAAAACACTAATACATAAATTATAAAGTTAAAACAAACGTTACACAGCTTTAAAAACTTTTAAAAAGTATGTACTATACCCAGCGGTGCTGGTGCAACGGAAAGATAATCTTGGCATATTAAAAGAGCGTCATTTCATCAAGATATTCATTGTATATTGTATACGCAGTACTTGTGGGGGCTGAAAAATGCTGTGCCTTCATTGTCGAAAATTTTGATTAAAAGTAACAATACCCAGTAAGCATTTAGGCCTGATTCAGTTTTTGCACCTACAGGGTGTTTCAGCTAAAAAGCACCAAGCAACGAAAAATTAACAAATGAGTGCTACGCGTGTTCTGCTAGAGCAGTATTGTTTTTAGCTGTTTGTAGCCCGTCAGAATATTTTTTATCCACCAAGCAGGGTAATTAACAAAGATTGTCTAATGAACATATTTTATCACTGGCTCTTGATTGTCCTCAAGTGTAAGTTGAACGAATCAGCAAAGGCTCCTCACGCACAAAGGTCACTTGAACAGGCTACCGGTGAATACAAAGAACCATTAAGCGATGGTTGGATGGTACCATTTAAAAAAAAGGGGGGGGGGGTCGAAAGAAAGGAACGAAGACAATAAACTTCGACGAAAAAGCGGCCGCCACGTCCAATGCGATACAAGACTGGAGGCAGCATTTCAGACAGAGCAGGCTTTTTTTAAAGATTGTATTATTTCTTGGGAACCTTCGACAGAAATATTTTGGTCTGTCTGTCTGTCTATACATTTGTCTGTTTGTCCGCTCTCAACGATACCTCAAACGGCACCTAACGGCCAACACCATCCGCAGCGCTCACCATTATTGCTCAAGCTTTAGCGTTTATAGTTGTGCGAGTGTCACTTAAAAACAATTCTTGCGCATATTCTTGCAATTGCAAAAACAATTCTTGCATGGGTGTAATAGGGTGTACATGTAGAAAAAAAACTGCAGGGTGTTACAGAAACACCCTTAAAGAAGGGTGACTTCAATGTCCTTCACTTTTTTAGCACCCACTGAGGAGGTTGCGAGAAGGATGCACAACGGTGTTGAGTGCCCATGGCAGGGGTGCCAGTATTCTTTTAGACTGCACTTATAGATATCAGGATGCACTGATTACACACTACTTGAAGAAAGGGGTCCTGATTATCAATGGTGCGCCAACTGTAGAGCTCCATTCATTGCGTGTGGGCAAAATTATAAACACGTACAATCGTGTATGAGCTTCTGCTGAATCCATATATACTTCACAGTATATGCATATAGCGCGTTAGAGAAAACCAAGCCTTGCCGCCCTTGCACATTGCATTTATTTAATAGGCAAAAAAACCTATAAACTTTTCTTCTGCCACAAAACTTTGTCACCAGATGTGTAACATGTTCACGTATACGTACACTACACAGGCAACACCTCAAATGTTTACTATATTTTTTCAGTTTCACTTTATTGACAATTCTAGTGAAACATACAATTATACTGGTTTCAGTTTAGTATACTGTTTAAGTACATAGAGACTACAAATGAAATACACGCTAATATATCCCTATAATTCTTTCGTATACCTACAATCCCAGCGGTTTCCAGTTTAATACTCGTTCATGTGCACAATCGGTTAATAGGAATGAAATACAGGCAAATATATACTTATAATTCTTTCAAATATATACGATCACCTTGATTTTACTATATACGCCTTCATGTACACAATCGTTCCCAAGAAGTGATGCAGACAAAAATATATATCGATAGTGTTTTCAAATATATACAATCACAGAGGTTTAAGATTTGTATTCCTGAATGTATAACAATTGGTTATGAGAAATGATGTACATGCAAACATATATGGGTTTTCGCACATATAACTTTAGCGAATACTTACAAAACCAATACAATGATCAGACCCAGAATAAGCTAAAAACGAACAAAAACTTAGTCAGGACACACAAAAAACAAAAGAGGTAATGCATAATTATGGCCAATGACACAGCTGAGTCACTTTATGCCAAATGTCCCAGCCATTTCGGCAACCATCTCGAATGTATTCGAAAAACTCATGCTGCATTGAAAATAGTGAACTTTTGGAATATTTAGAGGAGGAAAAATATTTGGTCACGTGGCTGCCCTCTGAACTTCCTGGAATGCCGTCTAGGTGTTGTATGTGAAAAATTTTATTTTAAAAGCACCGCTCCTTCTTTCCATATGAAACTCGGTCTACGTGTTACGTAACAAGACCCTAATTTGGGAGAGCTGGTTCATCGTGGTTGTGTGCTAGTCACAGCGCGACAACTTTAGGAAGAAACAGAAAGGGCAGGAAAGAGCACCGACTGTCAACTGAATTTAATGAATGTGCTACGAGCACTTTTATACGGAGTACAAGAACCGTGTTCATGCGCGACGACACGTGTGAGCACTACAAAATTAGCTTAACTGTGAAAAGAATACTCCCTCTCGGAAAGTGTAGTGAACGTGCACTGATCATTGGCTTACCTGATAAAAAATACTTCTACAAACGTTAAATTGGCATTAGGTAAACCTATTATTGTGACGAATGGGGCAAGATTGACTATTCTTGTTGCTGTTTAGTACACACACTTTTGAAAGCTTGCATGGGGTGGAAAACAACACGCTAATATCATATCTGCTGGCTATTTTCTTAATTGTGAGACACACGATGTGGTATAACATGCAAAGGTTTTGGTCATTGTTTTTTGTTGGTTCTGTCTTCTTTAACTTTACTTTCTCCAGGAGGGTTTTGCAAACGGATGTGATGATTCTGTTGGGATACCCAGCATCTTTTAGTCTTTTAATCTGGTGTTTAAGCCTGACCTCACCCTTGTGCTAACATGACTTCTGAATGGTGGCCTGAAGACATGTGGTGTCAATTTCTTTTTTTACTAATTTTGAAGGCCCACTATCAAAAGGCAGAACATTCCTAGCACTTCTGGGCTGATAGCGTTAGCCAATACCCCATCAGCATCATCACACTCGTTTGCAAAACTCTCCCGCAGAAAGTAAACGAAACAGAACCAAAAGAAAAACAGAATGACCAATGAGATTTGCATGGTACACGGTACTACGTACATAAGGTGTCTCAGAATTTTAGGAAAAGAGCCAGCAGATAGGACATTGTTGTTTTCCACTCCTTGCAAGCTTTCAAATGTGCATGTATTCACAGCAACAGCAATAGTCAATCTTGCACCATTCGTCACTAGAATAGGTTTACTGAATGCCAATCTAATGTGTATGAGATACCGCTAACATGTGAAAATTAAACATTGGACAAACTGGGCAATGCTTCTATGATCGAGCGAAACAGCATGCCTTAAGTGTTAAGAAGGGCTATAGTAGTGTCATGGCCGGACACCGTAAAGAATGTAAGTGCAGTCCTAGGTTTCATAAAACACAGTTTTTGAAAAAAAAGCAAGCAGAAAAAATGAGAGATTTTAGAACTTTTTATCAGGAAGGCCAAGAATCAATGCATCAGTACACCATCATTTATCTTTTCCGAAAAAAAGTATTCTTTTCTTGGTTAAAATTATTTTGTCATGGTCACACATGTGTTGTTGCAGATGAGCCCTATTCTTGTGCTCAGTATACAAATGCTCGCAGCACCTTCAATAAAATTTAGTTGACAGCGCTCTTTCCTGTCCTTTTTGTGATAAGATTTTTATTATAGAAAGAATTTTATTTTTTTACAATTTAGGCATAATGATGAGTTTTCATGGTATCACAACATGAAGCAAATTGCATCTCAATACGGAAAAAAATCACAATTTTGTTAAATTCGTAATATTTTCTTGTATATTTCAGCAGCTTGAAAGGTCTAAAAATATTTTTCCTCAAAATATACTTCCTGTGGAGTAAGTATTCACTACTCAGATATTCATAGAAAGTGGAATATTTCAATAAAAATTCGTACATAACACACTTTGGCTCGATTCTTGGAAGCAAATGTGGCGAAAAATTGCACTAATGTCATTGAGCTTCAAATACCTTACAAAAGCACGTTTACTTAACATGTAGACCATATTTGATTTAGAAAAAAGAAGCAGTAGTTTTAAAATGAAATTTTCCACAAACAGCACAAAGACAGCATTATGCCAGGAAGTTCAGAAGCCAGCCACATGAAGAAAACGTTTTCTCTCGCTGATATATTCTAGCAGTTCACTGTTTTCAACGCAGTAAGTTAGCACATTTTTTTTCAAATACATTTCAGATGGTCGCAAGAGTAGCTTCTACGTTTGGCATGGAATGGTCCAGCTATATTTAGGCAAAATAACTTTTACAAATAACAATATTTGTTATTCTATCGTGACCACACTAGAAAAAGTTGTTCAGGCATTGACACTAAAATTTTCAGCGTCGTACTGCCTGAACAACTTCTTTGATAAACTTCAAACACACGCCGAGAAAAAGCCGCTCTATCACGGTTGTTGTTAAAGGCCTTGCGGCCATAGACAATGTTGAAAATAAAAAAAAATCAACTCATCAATGCTGTCACTCCTTTTTCGTCATTACTGACACGGAAGATTTTTCGGTCATCCACGTGGAGGTTCAGGAAGTAGGCTTGCTCTAGCCTGGGGCCGGGATAGACTACGAAGGACGTCACGGCACCCTGTCATCCTGTAATAAGAGCAAATATGACTTCTCATAAAATTATGTTCGTGCTGTTCTGGCAGCACCATATATGAAGAATGTGTAGTGTGTATTCTTTGAAATGGCATGTAATTAACATCACACTGAACTCCAAGCATATAACCCATACATTCCAAACATTTTGTATGATAAAGATGAGATAGTTTTCCAGCATACAGCCGATTCCTGAATTTAGGTGAAGTGTAAGACTACAGCTCAAAAATGGCACTTACGAAAGCCTGAACTCAACTAAGAATCAAATTCCTTATAGGGTAGTGAGCCAGTGTGAAAAACAAGTTTTAAAGTACAACGTTCAGAACAGGTAGCATTATTTAAACCGCACAAGAAATTACCTCTTCATGTAAAAACAGTGAAGGCATCTCTGCTTTCTCCTTTAGATGAGAACAAATGATCTTGGACGTGGCACTAGCGAATAGGCCTGCAAAAAAGTAAAAGATTTACTGACTTTAATCACGCCTTTAACCATTTGAGGAATTGTGACAATTCAGCAATCAGTGCAATTCTGACTGCCTCTATAAGGGCATCAAAAATGAACAATTTTCTCGTTCTTTCTACCCTCACAAGAAGCTCCGTTCACGGCATCTATAATCTAAATTTGATGCTGTGCTTCCTATTTGCTCCTTTCTAGACGTAGGGCTGCGAACATTTATTTTGTGCACCTAATCTAGCACAAAAATTCGTCATCTATAATTCATACATCTTAATTCATTGTAAATTGATAAAAGATGTGATAGCTCGTCCAGTTTTTAAACAGTTGCGGGCCTGCAATAGGCACTGCCTAGCACGTAACAAAGTATTTTTTTTTTCAAAAAAATCCTTCAAAGCTTGCTTTCAGAAAAAGCGTCTGACATATTTCGACAACCAAGCCCATCCTCTGATGGCAATCGGGGGCACGCTATTAGCGATTATTGACTACGGTATTTGCAAACGTAACCCGTGCCTAAATACTCAGTTAAACACAATCAAGCAAGTAGGAGCGCTCGAACGACACCAACGCGCGCGGACGCCGTCTACGTTGCAACAGCCACGGCCTATGCTAGAGCTACCGCACATAGCTCCCACAGTCACGTAACTCTCTCGATTCTGTTATAACGCTGAAAGTTTTCCCCGATGACAGCAAAGCACGAAAACAGCAAACAGAAACGTGAGAAAACAACACAAGACGATGCCCACAACAACGCCTCTTTGGAAGTTTACTAGATCTTTCCGTGTTGCTGGTGACACGTGTCCTAAATATTTTAAAAGACCGACGCGCACGTGCTGGGAGCATCGCGGCATATCCGCACCTCACACTATACCGTCTTTAAGAAAAAAAAACCATTTCGTACAGTGCGCCTCTGTATGTAAAATTTTCTTTTTCTTTCTTTTTTTACGCTTACACCTACAGAAGTACATTGCACATTTGAGTATTAATAGAAATGTCATTACGATGTAGCCTAAAGCGCATCATGAAACAATATCAAGCACTTTCAGCAGTGCAGAGACAATGTGCGATCAGCAATTGGTCGCGCCCTTGTTAAGTGATCACATCTCTGATTGTATGAGTGATGCAGGTACTTACCCAACATCGCGCATAGCAGTGTGAACTCGTTAAGTGACACGTTTCATCGGGCATCTGCAACAGGCCCGCGAACGTATACTGTTGTAAATGGCTGGCAGCCTACTTCGGCAGAGCTGCTGCAGGCGCCCAGCTCACGCTGTATGATCACTACCTGCGAAAACAGTACACTCACCGTTAACAGGCCCACGTTGTCCGTGTCCGCCGCTCCATGAATATTCCTTAATCCGAGCGTCACTTCAAACACGGTGTCATGCGTGACCACCATTGAAGATGCGCCTGTTCGCCAGAACTCACACAGTGACCAAGACTCCAGACCAACGCAACGCATTTGAAAGACGGACTAGACAGAGAGCAACGTTGAGAGAGAGAAGGAGGAGGCACTGGCGGCCGCGCAGCAGCTGTCAACGCTGGTGTTCGGTGACGCAACTATTCGCTTATCTACACCGCTGTTGCAGGGGCAAGGCTGGCCCGGGTGAGCGGGGTGAGCGGGGAACGCGCCAAGAGGGCGCGGAAAGGCAAACGCTATGACGCATACGACGGGCGGTGGTTCGACGCGGAAGGCAATCGAATTGCGCTTCAAGAATGACTCCTTGTAAATGGCAACTGTCCTTCCACCCAGCCGCACAGCGGCACAAGTTATTTACCAGCCTCGGGTTCTTTGAGTTTTTTCACGGAATGCGACTGCAGTAGGCGAAAAATAGTGAAGCAAAACTTACGGAAAACAAAGTGAACCCTGGAATGGCCAGAAACAATAATTATTTCGTCCTGGGTGGCATTACCGGGAGAGCATCGCTACACGTACCTTTTTTCAGAGGAATTTCTTTTTGCAGTGTCCCTGTCTGGCGATTCCGTGCATAGTGCCGCAAACAATGAATGCGTAGTCGAAGCTGGAACAAATTAATCCACAGTCGCGAATGTTCAGAAGGCTTGTCACGCACCACGAAACGTGCCGATGTTGTTATAACAAACTTTTTGCTGACCACATGATCAGCACACAATTCCATATAGTTGCCCAATGAGCTAGCTGAGCACCTGTAGCAAAGGCAGGGCACGTTGTTGTTAAATGTTGTTAATATAAACGATGGTTGTGCATAAGTGCAGTGACAGCTTTCCGTGTGAATCAGTCATAACCCACGTTTTCGAGCGTAGAAGCGCCTCAGCGTACCTAATCAGCTACCACAGCGAGTTCGTAAGCAACGATGAGGTACGAGAATGTGCAGCTGTTTTCCATGTACTGAATAGTCCGTGTACAGTGCGTTGACCACCGCATTTCCTTAAGCCACCTCCCATATAGACTCCCAGTCTGAACAGGTGTGGGACCTTAAACACTAAGAAGCAGTGCCCCCCCCCCGCACGCACGCACGCACGCACGCACGCACGCGCGCGCGCACACACACAAACACACACACACACACACACACACACAGTTAATTGGCATTATAGATGAAATGCTATTTGCTTCTGCTGGCATTCTGCTGTATTCGGAGAGCACCTTCACACATTATAAGTCAATTAGGCCGTCATTTAACGCAAGGTCCACATATTGGTGCAGTAGCTACGCTGCTCGGCCGCCAATCCGAAGGTCGCGGGTTCGATGCCAGCCGTTGCAGTCGAATTAGGACGGAGGCGAAAAGGTAGAAGCCTGTGCACTGTGCGATATCAGCGCTCATTAAAAAAACACCGAAATGGTCTGCTTCTCTGGAGCTTTCCACTACGACGACCCTCATAATCATATTGAGGTTTTTTGAGACGTAAAATTTCAAATATTATAATTCTGTGTTCTTCTTTTGCTGCATATTCCATCTGATGAATCGTCACCTACACCCTTCTCAGGCACAAAAGCACCCTGAGAGCCTATTTTAGGGTGCTATCGAGGCAAGCACCCAAACAAAGGGGTGCTTTTTTTCAACCGACCATTTATGAGTGTTAAAAGGTGTTGCAAAGGGTGCTTTCTGGTATAAAAGCATCCTTTTTACACCCTTTTGGGTGTAAATATTTTATTGTGTATGAACCTATCTAGTGCAGAAATTACTACGATGATGCAGATGTAGTGCTCGAATATACTAGCCAGGCTACACTTTTTTTATTGTAATGATTGACACATACAAGGTGATGCAGATTTGCTGTGTTCTATAGCCCAGAGATTAAGAGTAGCATATATGCATTGTTTCAAGCGGCTTTGAACCAACAGATATTGAGGAAACATGCTGCAAATACAGAACAGAAATGCAGAGCATTTCATTGGTGTGTGACCTGTGAATTCTTTCTCACAAAACTATGGTTATACAGTGCCTAAAAAAGGTGATGGCACATAAATTTTGTTAGTCGTTTTGATTCTTCTTATTTATGGAATTTTTGAGTTTAGATTGACAAAATTTTGCTAGTTTCTTCATTTCTTTCATTGAATATTGGCTTCTTGGCTGCTCTTACCTAAGGTTGTTTACCTTAACCATTAAAAATGCTTAAAATGTCTGTTTTGTTTTGCCTTAATACTTTCATTTTCGAGGCAGAACCATGTCTCATCATGGTTCACAAAAAAAAAAAAAACTAACAGCTTGGAATGTGACATTAGTCAAAAATTTTACAATGCAGCATGATGATCCAAGAACTAAAAGACAATTGCAATAAAACTGCTTGTGGGATCATTTTTAGTTTAAAACTGTCATTCATTTCAAAATGGTGTCAAAACATTTGATAATGCCAGCTTTATGAGAATAAAATCCCTAAAACTGCAGCGATGATAACTAATTCAAAATATGGTTCTTCTAATTATTCAGAGGCTGATTGGAGGGTTGCTAAAACGCACTGCTTGGTGATATACAATTTATTGGTACGATACAATTCACAGTCCGTACAGAAATGAGGGTCAGCTTTGGCACAGTTGTCACGCATCCAGTAGATATAGGTTATCGTCACTTAGCAGTAGCCACTCTGACTGAACGTCTAAAGAAACCCCGTGTGTTACATCTAAACATGGATGCAAAAAGTATTAGTAACAAGAGGGCCATATGTATTTTTACACTTCTTGCTTAATTTCACAGGCTAAACAAAGTAGGGAGGCCATATGGTGCAAATGCTGTCTCTACAGCTGCCAATGAGCTGGAGAAAATTTGCACCACGACGTCATTTATATTTTATTGTGCTTTGAGACCGAAACCTGAGATATTACCAGAGTCCTTCAATACTTTTACTGGTCGTGAAGGTTCACCTTAACTCTATGCGAAAGCTTTGTGCGCTGGGAGCGGAGGTCACGAGGCATGGGGCAGACCATAGGGAACCTGACTGCTGGCGCCGCTATAGGGTCAACGCATATTATCGAAGTTTGATATCACGTAGTATTTGACCTTGTAATTACTATTGTGAATAGTGTGCGGAGCTTGAAGAGAGGGTAGAATACCGTATACCTGCTGAGTACCTGGTTGCTAGTCTGCTTACAAAAATAAAGACAAAAAAGTTTCCGAGTTGTCGCCGCTGACAGTAAAGGGCGGGAAAAGTGAAAGTGTGACATGCAGCAACAAGAAACTGGTCATTTTATAAATTTTTGCCCGAATGTGCACGTGTGCTAAAAGCACTCCGATAAGATTGAGTGACTAAGTACGGTGGAGCAGTTGTAAATCGAAGGTGTTTTCAAGTCGGCACCCGGCGTTCTGAAACTTTTGCTGACGCTGTGTGGAGAAATTCCCACGGCCACCCGGCGGATTTGTATGTAGCGCAAGAAGATTCAGAGCTTGCTCGCCTACCAAGCGTCGACGGGAAGCGTAAGCGAGTTAGAGAACGTTCACGGTACAATAAGGTATTCAAAGTAAATCGCAAATATTAGATTGCGAACACAAACTCCTCTCATAATGAAATCACTGTTCATAAAAAGGGGAAGAGAGAGACTAGAATTATACTGAATTCATCAATAAGAAAAGACCGAAAGCAAATGCTCCTTCTGATTCCTAACGCATTCTACAAGGGAAAAAATTGTTATTATACAACGGCTGTCTAAGCTCATGTACTGTCAAATCTAAACTGTTCAAATGAATGCAAGCGAAAAAATATGTAAAAAACAATACCTAAAAGAAAGAAAAAAAGAAAATAAAAATAAAAAACGCGACAATTTCGCTTTATGAAAGGAAAACAGATAACACATCGAGAGAAAAATAGAAAAAAAAGAAAATATAAGAGACCAACAAAAATCGACAGAGAAAAAATAATAAAAACTTGAAAAAGTAGGAGAAAACAAAAGAAATAAGTTGAAGCAAAAGTGGTGAAAACTATATACATTGCATTCACGAAGGGTGAAATTACAACAACTATCGAGAACCGTCTGTTACAATTCAAAGTTTCCTTCCTCCGACTTTGAATCATGCAAGTTTCTCTCTCATGGTAAATGAAAAGTATAATGAATACCTACAAGTCGACTACTAATATTGTAAGCAACTCGACATTCTGTCGCACTTTAAATTGGCTAAATGTCATTATATATAAAAATAAAACAAAAATTCAAGAATAATTTCAGCTATACGTAGGTACTCTGGAACAGCTACTAAGAAAAAGTAATGAAACTAATATGACACTAACCAACTTGACAATAACGGGGTGGAGGCAGGGGGGGTAGTAATAAAACGTCTTAGTTTGACAGAGCACTCATATATGAAGAGGAGTTTAAATCAACAGGCAACTCGTACTCTCATAACCAACCAGAAAAGCAAGAACTCCAAGACTGCCCCATTAAGCTGGGCGTAGCAATAATTCGTCACTGAAGATTACCTTGGCCGAACATCTTAGCAGCAAGTCAAACACTGTAAACTAAAACAAGAGCTTTTGTTTAGTCCGGTTCGACTAGGCTGTAGTCCGCTTCTCGTGCACATCCTTCTCCTTCAAGATTTAACTTGGCTCTGCCATGTTGATTTTTTTTTCTAATAGGCATTGCCTGCAATATGTTGATGGCGTGGGCTGAGGATTTGTTTTTTTATACCTCACAACAAAGAATGTTGATGCTTCATCGGACTGGTCATGAGCCCTCTTGACATAGCTGCCATGAATAACGCTGCAATTACTGAAGGCGAGCATACGAGCCGCCTGTTCCTCGTTCCTCGCAAGTAGATAATACAGCTGCCCAATGTGTGAATTGTTTACTGTTTTCGTTTATACAGACACTGAAGTTACCAAAAGTGTAGAGATAATATGTGAAGCAGACGGAGCTACGTGCAGCTCCTCACAACTTTGAAAAATCAAAGCACGCATTCATTACATGCAACACAGACTTTAGCGCTACCAACTGACGCTTTCTAGGGGGACGGCGTCAGAGCGGTTGCACCACAATGCTGTGCAAAACTTGCGCAAGGTCTGAAAGCCTGCAAAGTCGATTTTTGATATCAATGCGTTGTGAGCTCGAAAATAACATTTTGTGTCACATGTTGACGCCTCCTGCGCGGGACGCAGTCGGTCAATTTTCACGTTTGAGGAATCGTGTAAGGCTTTCGACTTTACATTCTTCATTGTGATGTAAGAAAAAGAAAACAACTTCTTGGCCCGCAACAATAACATATAGCAGACAAGGCCCATTAGAAAAGAAAAAGTGAACAGAGATGAGCCATGCGAAATTTTGAAGGCGAAGGATGTGGAAGAGAAGCCGACTCCACCACAAGTCTAACCCCCCTCCAAAAAAGCTTCTTGTTGAGTTTAGAATGTTCAACTACTAACATGTTTGACCGTCTTATTCTTCAGTGAGAAATGCTCACAATGCACAGGCTAATGAGACTGTCTTGGACATCCTGCTTTTTTTTTTGGTTTTTAGAGTAAGTTTTGCCTGCCGATTTAAACTTCTCTTCCAAAATGAGTGCTTTGGTAAACCTAAAGGCTTTTGATTACTGCCCCCACTGCACCCGCCCCGTCAGTGTCAAGTTAGTTTGCATATTGGTTTCATTTTTTTATTAGCACACGCAGAGTAGGATTTTGACGTTGGAAATATTCTTGAATTTTTGTTTCATTTGACGATAAATAATATTATTTAGCCAATTAAAAACGCACCAGAATTTCGAGTAGCCTACAATAGTAGAGCTGACTTTTTTGCTTTTACAGTAAAAGGAACAAAAAAGACAAAAACACAACACGAGTAAGCTACACAGCAGAGTAAAGGACCGAGAAACTAGATAGCATATACAACAAAACCTAGAGTGCGCTACGGCACAATAGTGATAAATAATGCCAAACAAAAAAAATGAAGTATTGCTCGATACTCATCAATTTCTAAAATAAAAGCACTGATTTATTCAAAGTGGGAGTTGGTGTAATAAATGCGAGGTAATATTATTATTTATACCTTTGTATAGAGAGCCACCGAATGTATATATAGCCTGGAAGGTTGGATGTGTGCTGTTAAAAATTGAAACCACTGAACTTCCGGCACACGCTGAAAACCACCATAGTCATCGAAAAACTCTGGATTGTACAAATTTGTTCATTGGATGCATCAGGAAAAAATAAGCATGCTTATACTACTGTAGCATATCTTACTGTGGAATCAGCATGCCGTCGAATTATCAGCTTCAAGGCCTCATTCGACGCTAAGTTTTACTGTATTAGATCTGTACCAATTTTCTTTAGAGCTAACATCACTCTGAAGACGTATGCAACCTTCACGTTTACATTTATTAACGTGTCACAGCTCCAGCACCTGCCCTACAATTGCAGCGCCACGGCTGCTACGATGCGCCGCCGTGGATGAGGGCGTCCCCTAGCAGTTATTCCTGTCTCTACATCAAACTTTCAACGAAGCTACACGACCAGTTAAAATATTCAATGACTCTGATATTACCACATTTTGTAGAACACACCCAAAAATTCAGTGATTGTGTTCAGGTGTGGTATGAAAGTGCCCTGAGCTATTGCTGCTTCATAGGGCGAATGCCCCTCTATGTTTATAAACAGCACCAAGAGTCACAAGCCAGACGTTTACTGTCTAATCTATTCTTACATAACCGGAAGTGTGAATACACAATGAAATTTATGAATGTGGTCAGCAGCACACTTTTTTTGTCTGATTGATCCATGTTATTGTAAAAGCCATACAAGTAGGGCTGTTTTTGCGTGAAAAATAATTGAGGGAAGGGGTCAAAGAAAGCACGAAATTTAGCTGTTTATTCATCTTATACTGCAACCAAATATTTACTATATGCACAGACATGCGCAAAAAGCTGGGCACATACTGCGCTTATGACAACCTGTGATCTGAATACTTGCTTTCCTCGTGGGAGAGAAACAATAAAATATCACTTATACATAAGAGACCCCATGTTTTTATAGCAAATTCCTAAATATTTAGTGAGCCATCATGTCCATGCTTTACTGAAAATGTGAACTTTATTCAGCCACAGCTCACCCCGTGAATTACGGTGGGTCGTAAATGTGGACGCAATATGTATTCTATTTGAAGGCTTTTTTTTCTGCGTGCTTTCATTCATGCATCTTCTCTTCTAACTGCCAAGCCTTTTGCCGCAGAGTAGAAGAAATTCCTCAGCTCCAGTGCCGCAGTTTGCACTCTGTTCGGTGTGATTTTTGTCGCTACTGCTTTTGTTGCTCCCATTATATTGTACAGATGGGCGCAGCTAAGAAAACTTCCCTGGCCCAGAAAAGAGAATCGGCATGCTATGCCTGCTTGCAACCCTTTTTTTAGGTTTTGTGCAGCCCGGTGCATCTAAGACTCGAGCTGAGGCTTCATGTTTCTCTACCCTAGTTCTACCCAAGTACCATGGTGTTCACTTTTGAACTTCTGGAAGAGCAATTTGGCGACGACGATAAGGAGCATGTTAGGGAGCCATTCAATTACAACCAATTCACTTGGTTTTGAAAAGCTTTCTGTATGTTGTTGAGCATCACATTTCAAGTGCAGACTGGAGGTAATGTTGAGCTGCCCTTCTTTTTCCAGTTGTTAAATGCGATGACTTGTATGAAAGCAATCGTTTTGTAGACCTAAGTAATGCCAACAGGTGTGACGGCTCTGCAAGTTAACGTGTAGGCTCATAAACTTTAACAAGCCGTAACCCGGCAACTCGTGCGTAAACACCAATTCCTTCCAGAAACAGCAAAAGGCCACTCAAGCGTTGTTAACAGTGTGACAAGTAGGAGTGGTTGGTTCCTCTACATTAAAAAGTGTCTAGATAGCTGGAAACATTCAAATTTTCCACCATTGAATTGAAGTTGCAAGGTACAGTCAATAGAAATAAGAACAAACTACACAGCATATGAGCGACACAAATAGCCTATGCGAATGCATTGTCTTTGGACATGACAATCTTCCTTAGTGAAGAACATTCTCTAAAAGCTCAAGAAGCTACAATCATGTCGGCGTCATTCAGGAAGGCAACACCACCACTCTCGTATAGGCAACTTCTTGCACAGGAAAACAGTTCATTGTACGGAGCAGAATCAAATAGGTGCTCAACACCAACTGAGAACAGGTACCTTATCGAGAAATTCGATTTAAGAAAGTGGGTGATATACGAGAAATTATCAGTCCAAAATGCGTTTTTCACGACAACATGTGACCTGCTTCTTTAACAAAAGTAATCACAATCTAACACATACCTTTATCAATCACAATCGCCCTGAAGCGAATGACTTGCTTATGCGTCTTGGCCGTGAAGAACTGAGAAAGGGCGTTGTTCTTGGTAGCTGCAATAGATCGTGCGATTTCGGCCGGTTTCATGTTCTTACACAGAGCCACCGCCTTGCTTTTCTCTCTTGTTTCACTGACTTTCACTGGAGGTTCTTGTTTACTGCCTGTCGGGTCATGAATATATACGAGTCTGCATCTTAGCCACAAAGCCACTGCTTTGAAGCTCTAACAAATTTTTTCGCTCGTACAATGACAGAACAGCTGCGATAGGATCTTTGTGACACAAAATAGAAGGCTTTTCCTGTTTTTTTTTATGTTTTCACGCCTTCTTATAAGCAACGATGCCGTAATCACATCAGTGTTTCTGGCAACTCATCGGTACATTGCAGTAATTGGTTAGCTGGCAAAAAGTTTGGGGCTAACTTTTGAACCTTTTATGAGCACACAGTTTATACTTTCTGGAATGGCATTCTTTCTTAGAACGAGGCCTTCTCGGGCGGGCGTTACCAGGAAGCTCTTAGCGATTGAACGACATGCTGAGAAATGTTCGCATTTCAGAAAATCTATGCCATGTACTCAATAAAGGCACAAAATGAAGCTACAAATCTTGTATGATAGCTCTCAAATCAGTTATCATGAACGAGTAGGTTGCTGAATAAGCCGATCCGGACATTAAGGTCCAGTTCCTGGAAAAGGGCATAAAGTTTTGATAATCGGGGAAACACCATTCATTTTACGTCACAAAATTTTATGGCAGCTGTTGTGTTATTATTTGCAATGATTTCTGCAGCTTGAAGCGGGTAAAAGCGTTGGCTTTGTGACAATAGATACAAATTCGTACAATTCGATGACAAAGCAGAGAGTCTACAAGAGCTTTGTTGAGGTAAAAGCCAGCAAAAAAGAGTAATGTAGTGCAGTGGCCCTGTGCAAAAATTTGAGTTTGTGAAACTTGCACACTTTGTTGCAGCTAGAAAGAAATGCGCTTTTTTATGTGCCTAATGGCCAAGATGCACAAGCCAAATGTTTTTTAGTATGATTGTTAGTGAATGAGATACATGGTAGACTGTGCTTAGTCAGTTTTTAATGAAACAGCTAAGCTCCGTTGCCATAAAAGACCATTTCATGGCTAAAAATTCCCCCTCTGTCACCCACTCCAATTGGATTTTTATAGGAAATATACTTGATATGAGTTTACGTTGAGGATCCATTTTATTTTGTTTTGTACAGTGAATTGTTCTTCTGTGTTACAAGCAGCATGGACGAGAGTGGGGGAGTTGCCTTCTGAAGCGCCGCTGGCATGGTGTTGAAGCTTTAATGACCCTTCACTCCTGTTTTGTGCAATTTGTTCGCATGTTATATTAACCGTGCGTTGCACCAACACTTTAATGGCAGAGATATTGAAACTTTTCGCATATGCTGATGATCTTTTTTCATTATATAGAAGCAACTAACCACTGCTAATTATCAGCTCATTGCTAACAATCTAATTGCCCATTAGTTCACAGCTTGTTCACGGCTTTGGTGATTTTCGGATTCGAACATTACCCTGTAGAGCGGCCGAACTTGCTGGATTTACTCACCTAGGTCAGCAAATAGAGCGCTGCCATGTGACTTCTCTTAAGTCTGCAATTTAAAGGTCATGCACACACGAGTTACGCAGAAATATTTTCAAAACCATTTGGATCAGTTGTGCATGGCTGGTGTCCCTCACACGCCCAGCAGGAGTTTTGAATGGCGAAGCTTGAGGTTGAGCTTTATTTGTGCCGGGTTGCACAAAGCTAAAAAATGTTGCAAACAGACGTTGCTTGCACAATGTTCTTTTTAGTTGGTTGGAGAGGTGTGAAGCTGTTTGAACACTGCCCACATAGAGTATTATATTATGGCAGCAACAAAGGTGGTTACTGCAAGAAACATGCCATATATTGTCGACAAACTGTGCCACCGATGTTCGTGAGCTTATGCTATTATGTGGCAAGACTTATGTCAGCCAGAAATAGTGTTACGTAATTGAGCATGGAACATGACGTTTTGCTAACTTGTGAAGATGCGGCATATTTGCTGGCTTACTGCAATTCACGTAATTGTGAGCCGTGCTTGAATAACATACGGATTTTCAGTAGAAGCAGTACCATTACCATTCAAGCGTTCTTGGCAACATCCCATTGAAAGCATTGTGTTTCTTCTGTATCACTGTTACTTCATTGTCGATTTCGCAGGCAGAGAGCAAGTTCTTGATCACTGGTTGTTATTAGTAGGTATTATGCGCTCGACGTTGCTGCACATGTCTGTGCTATAGGATGAAAAAACAGTTCAAAGTTTATGGCCTCCTTGACCACTTTCTTCATTAATGTTCATATAGAAACAGCCATATTTTTGTAGCTTGTACACATTCAATGAATGTAGGTTTCTGAAAGTGTAGAAGTGTAAAAACGTGTGGTGGATTGGGCCTGACATATTAAATGGTTGTGGAAAGGCATATGCCAGGCAGTTGTCAGTCAACATGTGCCTAAAGAAAAAAATTATGCCCTGAACTGCTTTGTCAGGTTAAGCCCCAAGTATGCTGGATCAATAAGTGTTGCCTTAAAGGTATTTCAGTCCAATTTCGTTTCCACTACTGTGCGCGTTTTTATTTATTGGCATTTGCATTGATGCCACTTCTCCCTTTTGTCTTTGTTTGCATGTCATAGAAGAATATCAGTGCTTCTGCAGTGCTTGGTGTACCCTTATCAGGTCTGATGTCAGAAACCTAAATGAGCACTTATGTTGACTTTAAAACAATTTCAATTATCTTGTCTAACTTCCGGTATTGAAAATCATTCAAAACTATTCCGAGTTGAATATTTATGTCAAGAATTTTTAAGCTGTTGGGAAACTGATTTCGACTGGTTTATTTTTGTTATTGCTACATTTTTCAGCAAAAGCAGTTTATTTATTTTCATTCTATTTTTGTTATGACATGCCTGGAAAATGTACTCACAGCACAACACATGGCGCCAGCTGTGCAACTTCAAGAAAACTGCTTGGTTCCCATCTGCAAGCTCCAAAGTAGTTACTTCATAAAGGAAGCCAGCGGGGCGTACATGATAGGCAGCACACCAAAAAGAACAGAATAAACACAAGTCTTTTTTGCAAGAAACATCATAGACTTTGTCCTGCAGCAACATGTGATTGCATGCTTGGCCACGTATACAAACAGACAAGAAAGCCTTTCAAAATCAGTCGTAGGAGGTAATCTGTTGTGAAATGCAATGTTTTTTATTTATTTATACATCTGCCTTTAGATACTCATTATTAAGTACCAGCCCTCCCCTGGCATACACCCAGGGTCACCCACCCCCATCAGGCTTTTAACGCACGGCAACTGGGAGTACAAAATCAAAAATTAAGTGGTCAGCGTCCCCATACACAGTCAAAAAAACAGTACAATGGCTTCCTAGAAACATACCCCATGGAGCAGCCATTTATATGCATGAAAGTTTTACAAAGAAGTCCAGCCTCTCAAGGAATTATTGAAGCGTGCTTCAGGTACCTAAAAAACTCCCCCGTCTACAAATACCTGATTGTAAAGAAGATGGGCATAGACCTCGTCTTTGCGAACTTAGGCTAGATCCCATCGAACAACCATTAACACTATAATTTGCAGACCACAAGACTGTTACAGTGAAGACAAATGGAAATGGAGAACTCAACGAAACACACGAGTTACGAGTAATAAATTAATGTATATACTGAGCACGTGCGTTCAGTTATATGCGTGAGTGGGTGGAGGTTTAACTTCGCAGTGCTTCACTCACTCCTCATGATTCACTTTGTCGAACTGCGTGAAGTTTTTTTTTGTTTGCCTTTCTTGTGTTTTTCAGAATAAAAACTTAGTTGAGACTTAATGCATGGCCCATTCATTTTTTTCCCTTGATATTTTTGGAAGAACTGCAGAGAAGTAAGTATGAATCTGAACTAACAAGCTCAATTTTTCTTTCTACCTCTAGGGATCATTTCAAAATTTATGATGGACGTTAGTCGTCACGATAGAAATGCACCACCAAGCGCCACTAGGGGTACATCCACGTTAAAATAATAATATGCATTGGTGGAAATAGATGTCGATTCGAGCCCCACCGCGGTTGTCTAGTGGCTAAGGTACTCGGTTGCTGACCCGCAGGTCGCAAGATTCAATACCGGCTGCAGCGGCAGCACTTCTGATGGAGGCGGAAACGCTGTAGGCCCATGTTTTCAGATTTAAATGAACGTTAAAGAACCCCAGGTGGTCGAAATTTCTTGAGCCATCCACTACGGTGTCTCTCATAATCATTAGGTGGTTTTGGGACGTTAAACCCCGCGTAATATTGAAATGTCAATTTGAAGACTCGTTTTACTTCGTTAGACTAAATAGTTACGAGAACTAACAGAAGAAGGCACCAAGGAAAACTATGGGGGATATTGTTCTTAGCAATTGTAATGTGTGCCAAGAAACGCGAAAGCAGAGTTAACTAAGCGCTGGGTGCGACCAAACCTACGACTTTTGAATATTGCATCCAATGATCCAGTAACTGAGCTACAGCGGCGGTCATCCCTTCATTCTCTTCAAACGTTATATGTGCGTTTGAGCATCGGAGTGTCATCATCCTTCCAGTAACCACTGCGGCGAGTGTGGAACACTTTTTCCGCCTGCTGGCGTCACATTTCACGTGATCTTAAGACGAGGTTGCAGCTGACTTTTCCCCGGTATACTATCTGAAGACATCAAGCGTGTCATAGCGAAACCCTCGCTATGACTGAAGGAAAGATGTGGAAATTTAAGGGCTCATCTATATTGTTTGATACAACAATAATGCGGTAGTTTGTTTTCCTTTAATTTCATAGAAAAACTTGGAATCGGTGCTTTGAAA
Organism: Rhipicephalus microplus; assembly: GCF_043290135.1. Classification (NCBI taxonomy): domain Eukaryota; kingdom Metazoa; phylum Arthropoda; class Arachnida; order Ixodida; family Ixodidae; genus Rhipicephalus; species Rhipicephalus microplus. Next base: position 36,248,305 of record NW_027464587.1, read on the forward strand.
AATTTGTGATGTCGTAATAAACACACGGCACAGGTTGCGATCAGTACAGCCTTTTTTACAGTGATTCCGTCTGTTGCCTTACTTGCCCTACGGGTGCACGGGAGCAGACGCCAGGAACATGTCGAGCGGACGACGCGTCGCGTACGAACACATGTGTAGGGTCAATCCTTATTTCTGTCTTAGGAGCCCGGTATCCTCTACAGTGCTCAAGGAATGATGATGATGAAAACATTTTAATATGAAAATTTGAAAAAAACGGGGAGGGTCCCTATTCCAGGACTTCTATGGTAGCCTCTGCAACAGCCAAGACCCTGAGAATGAGGGCCCGGCAGACCTCGGGGGCGCCGTCGCGAAGGGTGCCTTTCCACTGCTTTGGAGTACGGGTGGAACAAATGATTGGAGGGAACGGAGAGAAGTAAGCGGTGGAGCACTCTATGGTAACGTTAAAAGCTGTGGGGATAGCGCCACAGCATGGACAAGCATCAGTATAACGGTTCGGGTATAATTTATTCATGAAATGGAGGTTTGGAAAAGTTCGGGTCAGCGTTGGCAAAATGCGACAGCCTCATTGCGTGTGAAGTGTTCTGGTGGGAGTTGTTATTGGTGTCGTTGGCGTATGTAATGTTGTGTGACTTCGTGATATGTGTGAACTGGAGAATATGGCTTTGTGTGGGCCGCCTCACTGCGCGGGGCCGCTTTGAGGGTGAGTTTTCGAGCAGACCCCTCAGCGCGTTCTATCCCGACAGTGAGGCATGACCATGAGTCTACAGCAGGTGTATGATGTGGCTGGTGTGTGAAGCAACTTTGGATGTGCGTAAGAAAATAGAATGGGAGCTTTTGGGAACGCCGCGACCTGTTCGAAAAGCCCGACGTGCCGCTGGCGAATCGGTTAGTATGTAGTTTGTTTCGGCGGGGAGGCGAGAGTTTATTGTATCGCCAAGGTAACCACCACAATCTCACCCGAATCGGTGGCTGAAGGTGAGGAAGATATTTAGGCCGCACTTACAACCTCATGAGGGCCGCTAACGACCACCGATGTGTGTTCGTTTGTCCTGCAAGCCACATTTATGTAGTAGACCCTATTCTCCACAACGTCACTGAGAGTGCGATTCAGGTATCTCACCCACGCCCGCCGACGACCGATGTTACGCTCAAGGTGCATGTTGTGTGGCAGAGGATGTACGCGAAGACCTCGAGCTATTTAGAGTGGCACGGAAGTGCCCGGCGTTTCCGGAGAATTAGGGGGGACTGGGTGACCCAGGTGGTGGAGCACGTGTCTACCCGTTGGTGTGAGAAGACGGTGTTGGCACTGACTAATTTACTGGGCCTCGAGTACTTCACTGGGGGTATTTCGCACTCCCAGTGACAAAAGGCGCTTAGTAGAAGTAAAGTGCTTAATGCCCAAAGCGACTTTGATGGCCTTACGGATGAGAGTGTCTACCCGTGCATGTTGACCTTGCGTCAGCCGTTGCAATAAAATGTGACAACTGAAGCAGCTTATAAAGCACGCATCCACTAACTAGTCGAAGCGTGTCCTGCTTTTCTAGTCCCGAGCGTCTATTACTTACGCGTCGGAACATGGCGATGATCTGCTTTGCCAGGCGGGAGAGTACGATGGTTGGTCGTGCCCTACCATCTGCTTCAACGTAAAGTCCGAGAATGCGTGCTCACTCTACCTGTGGGATAGGTGTTCCTTCGACGAGTATATTGATGTGGAGTGGGGGATTTTCATGGCGGCCGCGAAAGACAAGAAGTTCAGACTTGTTTGGAGCACAAGTGAAGCCACCTCGTCGAGCATAGCCCGACACGATCTCTACCGCTTGTTGAAGGTGGTCTTGAATTTCGCCGTCGGAACCCTGAAACGTCCACAACGTGATATCGTCAGCATAGACGGCATGGGGCAGGTTCTCAATTTGGTCAAGTTATTTAGGGAGACCTGACATAGCGATAATAAATAATGCTGGTGAAATAACGTCTTCTTGAGAGGTGCCTCTGCATGGGAGGTGGAAGATACTACACCAACTGTTGCAGTATGATCACGAACAAAGGCTCGGAAAGAGTTATAAACGCGAACGCCGCAGCGTGATTCGGCGGGGTTGCCAAGATTGAGGTCGTGCTACACATTGTCAAAGACCAACATAAGGTCCAGTGCAAAAAAAGCCTGGGTTTGGACACCCTGCATGAACCCAAGATCTGCTCTTCAACTGCAGCAATACATCTTGCGTGAATAAGTGCGAGCGAAAGCCAAACTGCGTATGCGAGAAGGAAGACTGGCTCCCGAGAAATGGCTGCAAGCGCCGCTGGACATGTTCCATAGGCTTGCCTATACATGACGTAAGGGAAATCAGTCGTAAATTTTCGACGGAGAGGGGTTTCCCCTGTTTTGGAATTAGGGAACGTTCCACCGGTCGCCATGCTTGTTGAACGTGTGCACCAGGTGCGTAAGATCTGCGTCAATCAGATTTCGAAGTGTCACGCCCCGAATATGGTCAGAACTCGGCGCTAAATTCTTGCGGATATCTTATAACACGGAGTGAATCTCTTGAACTGTCATTTCGGCATCTAGGGCACTGGAAGAATCTGCGTCATATGGTAAGGGTGATACTGAGGACTCGCTCCGAAAGGGATATAAAGTGCTTTTGTTTCATGTAGGAGATGGTCAGGAGAGGCTGTAAACAAAAGAGAGAACATGCAACCGTTTTTTAGTCTGCGTCTTTGTGCCCGATAGGTCAACAAGTGCTCGAAGAATGTTCCACGTTTTAGCAGTACTCAGGGTGCCGGCAAGATAATTACGAAATCTACTCCAGTTTTTTCTCGTGAGAGACTGGGCGCATTTCTGGGCTTGTCGCGTGATACGCGCCATCCGAAGTTTCAGTTCACCATTGAGGCGCTGACTCGTCCAATGATTTGTAAGTCCCCTTCTAGCGCCCCAAAAGTAGAGCAGGTGCGAGTCGACGTCAGTATTGATGGGCGTAGTGGTGATCGACTGTGCGGTGGCAGCGAGGTCAGCCATAAGGGCCGCAAGGCAGTCGTGGTAGCCATCCAGTTCTGGACTGGCAGTTCGTAGCTCTCGAAAGTTATCCCAGTTCGTTATACAAACTCTACAATCAGGCCGGTGCAAACTGGCAAAAGAGGAAGGCCGGCTGCGATGATATGGTGATCCCTCCCAAGAGTTCCGTCAAAGGGCCCACTTGAGATGACTGCGCCAGTACAGCGAATCATCGTTAGATTTCGTGAAATGTCGTGAGACGCTATTCTCGTGAGACGCTTGGTTGTGTGGGATCAGTGAGCAACGTGAAGCGGATATTACATATGGTGTCCCACAATTTTGTTCCTTTTCCAGTGTTTTTAGGATATCCCCAAACCGAGTGCGCTGCGTTGAAATCTTTGCAGATCAACAACGTATTAGCAAATTTACTAAACTCTGTAACGAGATAATAAAAATTGTGCGTGCGAGAACGATGGGAACTGTAAACATTTAGAATGAAAAGACTTTCGCCGCGTTTAGTAAGTGTGATTACTGCTATAACTTGACGAGGAATGTCAGTGGTGACTGAATGTAGACGTACTGTGAGATGGTTAGACACAACTGCCCTTATGACACACGAATGACCACCGTACGCTTCGAAACCCGCAAGGAAGGGGGTGCAGTGGGGCTCCTGAAGGATTATGACGTCGGGAGCGATTGAGGTCATGACAATGTACTGCTGCAGGGGGCTCCGCTTGCGGCAAATCTCTTGCAGTTCCATTCCCATATCACAAGATTACGCGGGTTACGCGTCGCCATCTTCAATCCTCAGAGACGCAGGGCGTGTGTATGGGTGAGAGCGCTTTGTGTTCGGTGCGAGTTCAGAGCAGGGGTTCTTACTTCACTTCACTTTATTTTCCTTAAAGACCCCGCACTGGAGGTATTACATAAGGGGTGGGGTTAACACACATTTTTTTACAAAATAGTGGCTACATACATTTATTGAAAAACAGCAGATTTTAGTTTTACCGAAAATGATGATGAGCAGGTGGTTTCGACGATATGGCGGGGCAGGCCGTTCCAGTCAACTGATGATCGACAAAAGAAAGATGCAGAAAATGTTGTAGTGCGGCTGCGTGGACGAGAAACTTGCAAGTGGTGCCCTGTGCGCAGCGATGTGCGCGGTGGCGAGGCCAAAATATATGGGGCATGATGAAGCGAGCTGTAGAAAAACTTGTGAAAAAGGATTAATGAATCAATGCGGCGCCGGTATGATAGCGTGTTTAAACCAGACTGTGTTTTTAGTAATGATATGCTGATGTTATAGGAATATGACGATTGAATAAACCTTACTGCGCGATTCTGAATGGCTTCTAGGGTATTGATAAGACATGCTTGATGAGGTGACCATATGGGAGAAGCGTATTCTAGTTTCGGGAGTACGAGTGACTTATATGCTAGAAGTTTTACGTGGCGTGGTGCATGACGCAGGTGGCGTTTTAGAAATCCCAGGGTTTGGTTGGCCGAGGCGGTAATGCATGCTATATGAGGCGACCAGTTTAAGTCATGTGAGAGTGTGACACCAAGGTACTTGAATGTATCCACTGTTTCTAATGAAGTGTTAGCAATAGTGTAAGGTGTGTATAATGGCTGAAGACGGCGAGTGAAACATACTACCTTGCATTTGTTGGGGTTGAGGGTCATCAGCCATTCGTTGCACCAATCCTGAATATTGTTGAGATCTTCTTGCAGAATAGCGTGGTCAGCATTGTTAGTGATTGTACGGTAGATGACACAATCATCTGCGAACATTCGGATTTGAGAGGAAACATGTAGAGGGAGGTCATTTATATAAATAAGAAACAGCAGAGGGCCTAAGACGCTGCCCTGTGGAACGCCAGATGTTACAGGGAGGGGGGCGGAAATGGAATTATTGATATGTACTGACTGTGATCGGCTAGCAAGAAATTCCTTAATCCAATGGAAAATATCGGGATGTAGATTCAACTGAGAGAGCTTAAGTAACAGCCGTTGGTGGGGTAACTTATCAAAAGCTTTTGCGTAATCAAGAAAAATGGCATCTACCTGTTTGTTAGTATTGAGGTTGATGTGCAAGTCGTGGATGAACATGGCAAGTTGCGTTTCGCATGAGAGGCCCTTCCGGAATCCATGTTGAGATGCGTGAAAAAAGTTGTGCCTGTCAAGAAACTGCATGATTTGCGTGTAGATGACGTGCTCCATTATCTTGCAAGGTACACTAGTCAGGGAAATCGGTCGATAGTTGAGAGGAGAGCTTTTGTTGCCTGATTTGAAGATTGGAACGACCTGCCCTTCCTTCCAGGAGAGGGGGATGCTACCGGATGATAAGGACTGCTCGAAAATAATTCTGAAATAGGCTGCGCAGATGTTCTTGGGGTTTTTTAACAGTTTTGTATTGATATCATCTGCCCCTGAAGTTGATGAAAGTTTAAGATTTTCAATTATGGCTATTATTCCTTGTTCGCTGAATTGGATTGCTGGCATGACACCTTGGACAGGGGGTGGGGGCACTGGTAGAGGAGCATCAGGTTCAGTGGTAAATACAGATGAAAAAGCAAGGTTAAATACATCAGCACATTCTTGCTCAGGAATCGCAATGTCGTTATGGTCGGTAATGACAACAGCAGTAGGTGGCTTGGGGTTTAAAATTTGCCAGAATTTTTGGGGGTTGCTCTTGAGTACACAGGGTAAGGTGTCATAAAAGAAGGAGTGCTTGTCATGACGTATAGCTGATAAGTAAACTTTCTCAGCTACGTAATATTTTTCCCAGGCCGTGGTACAATTTTGTTGCCTTGCGAATCGGTAAAGTCGTTTTTTCTTATTTTCTAGAGATTTTAATTTCCTATTGAACCAAGGTTTATTGCGGTTAGCTTGTACTGAAGTAACTGGAATGTGGTTGGTGGCGAGCTCAGTAAACTTTTGTTGGAAGATCGACCAGTTTGCATGAAGTGTGCGGCTGTGAAAATCGGTGCAAAAAGTCGAGTAAAAAGCGATAAGTTCGTTGTTTATGGCATCGTAGTTGCCTTTGCCGTATAAGCGTATTGTTTTTCTCCACGATTCTCGTTTCAGCAAGGTAAAGCTAAAGACTGCGTGGATTATTTTATGGTCGCTAATTTCGCGGAGGTAAGACATCGAAGATAGGCTATTTGGACTATTGGTTAGTATAAGATCTAAAACGCTGGCTGAGCCATGCGCAACGCGTGTTGGTTGTAACACAAGCTGACTTAAATTGAAATTAAAACAGAGATCGAGGAAATCATTATCGGCTTTACTCAGTGATGAAGGCGGATTACTATTCCAATTTATGTGAGGGAAGTTAAAATCCCCAAAGAACAATATCTGAGCGTTAATGTATTTTGTCGTGAGTGTGTTCAAGACGCAGCTAAGCTTTTCAATGAAGTCCGTATCTGTTCGCGGCGGGCGGTACCATACACCAAGTAAAATAGTATGAGGAGAGGAACGGAAAAGTAGCCATAGTATTTCAAGATCACTGGGTGTATGAACAATGGTGCAAGGCAAGGTATCACTGACGGCAATGAGCACACCACCACCTCTGGAGTTCTGACGATCTTTGCGGAAAACATGAAAGCCCGGTAGGTCATCCATAACCTCTGCGTCGGATACGTCGGCAGTAAGCCATGTTTCGGTAAGTATTAACAAATTACACCCAGACGATAGGGCAATATTACATACGACGTCGCGTTTAGGAAGAAAACTCCGTATGTTAGTAAAAATTGCTGAAATAGCAGTGCTTGGGCGTATTGTTATCGAGCGCTGTGATGGCTGTCGATGATGTGGCAATTGCTATCTGATTTCTTTAACACGCTTCGCTGCGTCATCGTACATATACTTCGCGGATCCTATGTACAGGGTTTTATAACGTAGAGAAAAGGCGACAGCTTTCGCCTTTGCAAAAGCAAGAAGGTGTTTCCGGGCATTTTGTACTGCGCGGGAGTAGTCCTGACCAATTCTGCAGTTACTGCCTTTGAGCTTGGGTCCATTAGACAGGATTTTTTCTTTGGTTTTAAAGCGAGCAAATTTCGCAATTATGGGGCGGTTACGGCTAGTATTGTGGCGGCCGAGACGATGCGCACGCTCAATCTCGTGGGGATTCACAGTTAAGGCCAACTGATCTGAGCAAAGGCGAATGATTTTTTCTTCTATCTGAGAGGCAGATTCCGATGCGCCAGGGTCGGGAATACCAAAAAAGATTAGATTGTTGCGGCGGGCTCGATTTTCGGCGTCATCAATTCGTGCTTCTATGTCTGAGATTGCCTGGGTTGTCTCGGCAGTAGTAGACGTGATGGTTTTGACCTGTTGTTGCAGGGATTCGATGCGTTGACAGTGGCTCTCAACGATATTGATTCTTCTGCTAAGTTCACCTATTATGCTGCTATTTTCGGCGAGTTCGGTTTTTAAACCCTTCAGTTCGATTATTAGCTGTGATTGCCCTGCTGACAGTTTTTGCAATTCGGTTAGTATAGCGTTAGATTCCGGGCCGGGGTTAGTTTCAATGTCGCCTGACAGCAATAGCAAGGCACACAAGACATCAATACACTCTACAATAATGGATAACAAACACTGGGGGCTCGGCAGCAGTACCAGAAACAAGTCGCTCGATTTCTTAGCGTAAAGACTCAAAGGTCGACTAACCTGCATATTGAAAAGTAGCAGCTTAGGCAACTGTCCCGTGGCACAGCCGCCGAGCCCACAGTTGGGCGCGCGAGGGTGTCGCTCCTTTATAGCCGAAGAGGCGATTGATGTTGCTGACATAGGCGTATCCCAGGTGGCAATGGTGACGAAATCCGTGTCAGGGGCGGTTAGCTTATCATATGAGAAAGCAACCGATATACGGCCAATGCATGGTTCCACACAGGTTGAGGGTGCGTGCGGGATGGCCAGTATGGTAGCGGGCAGAGCTGCGCAGATCACTGCGATGGCGACGACCTGCATATTGAAAAGTAGCAGCTTAGGCAACTGTCCCGTGGCACAGCCGCCGAGCCCACAGTTGGGCGCGCGAGGGTGTCGCTCCTTTATAGCCGAAGAGGCGATTGATGTTGCTGACATAGGCGTATCCCAGGTGGCAATGGTGACGAAATCCGTGTCAGGGGCGGTTAGCTTATCATATGAGAAAGCAACCGATATACGGCCAATGCATGGTTCCACACAGGTTGAGGGTGCGTGCGGGATGGCCAGTATGGTAGCGGGCAGAGCTGCGCAGATCACTGCGATGGCGAAGGCGAGACGCCACCACGGTCCCGAAGGCGCCACTGCCTGGAACTCCGCCGCCAAGGTCACCAGCCGTTTGGTAGCGTGTGTTACTTAGCTCGCGACTGCTTCTGTATAGAGCTCATAGACGAGCGGACGAGACGACGGTGAGTTGAGGCAAGTTTTATATACAGCATAGAAATAGAGGCGTCACAAATTGGGCACTAGGGCCGACAGCTTAGGGACTCGAAGAGCCGAGATGTCTTCTCTCGCACGGATCCGTCTTTCTCTGTTACGAAGCACAGCGCCAATGAGGTTACGAAGGGCGCCACGAAATTCGCCGCTGCCGAGGACACCGGGCGCATCGACAGTGTAAGGGGCTCGAAGCAATGAGAGGCTTCTCAGACACATAGGTCTACTGCCGGCGACGCGCCGCCGGGCCTTTTTCGTAGGCGCCGGGTGGATCCTTTGAGTCACCAACGTCCAACCAGAGGCGCCACCGGCCATTATGTCAGAATCCTCCAATGGGGCCCGCCGCTGGGACGCGTCATGCTCATCAAATCCGGAGCCGCTGCGCCTGGTTCTACTCAAGGACGAGTGACGCCGCCACGCACTGCGCAAGACTCGCTAGACTGGAAGGTGGTGATTCCTTCAACGGGCTCGTGGGCTGAGGGAGCTCGCTGTGCGTTGCGTGACAGACCACTGCCGCCGCTGGATGACATTGTTGAGTTGATTGCGTCAGGTGGGTTCGACCACTCGCCTTGACAATGATTGCATTTGCAGAGGCATTGACGTTCGTTGTGGACTCGCAGGCGTAACAGCACTGCCACCGCAAGACAATGCGCCGGAAAGGCGAGCTGCTTTCACTTCGCTCGGATGTCAGGCGTGCTCGTTCGCCAGGTTCCTCCAAGTTTGCCTCCAGGGCTATGGGGATAGTGCAGCTCCAGACTCCGTTACGTGAACAAATCTTATTCTTGAGGACAGATCCCAGTTTAACTGGCTTGTCGCCACAACTTGCCGGCCAGCTTCACTCGTCTCTTCTGACGATTTTTGGTCTCAGCACTTGTCAATGGTACTGCAACTTGTCAAGAACGGTTCGACAACAGACAACACACGGCACAAGCAAGTGCCCTTGGTCACCCGACAGAAGCAAGTGCCCTTGGTCACCCGACAGCTACGTGTATATCGGAATTCCGTTCCCTTTACATCAAAAGGCACATGTGGAACACAAGACTCTTAAAATGAGAACTCAAATTTTTACACGTACAACAACGTAATGAAATAGAATACAACATAAAGTTGGCCCCTTGAGATCACTCTGGACGAGAGCGCTCAGCTAAGGCCGTGGTGAGGACAAAATTTTACCCCGAATTGCCAGCGAGAAACCAAAAGGTGGAGAAGGTACTAACTAAAACGCACGGCTCAATGCGTCTGCATTAGCGTTTAGCTTACCTTTTTTGTAGCGAACGTCAAAGTTGCACAGTTGGAGTATGATGCTCCACCTCAGTAACTGGCCACTTGTAGGCGACATGTTATTTACCCAGGTTAGAGGACAGTGGTCCGTTTCAACCACAAACCTCGTACCGGAGACATAACAGGCTAACTTTTGAACGGCCCACACGAGGCAAGTACATTCCTTTTCATAGGTACTGTGTACCTCTTCCCTGCAGATGAGTTTTCGACCTAAATACAAAACCAGCCTTTCGTTACCGCGCAGTCTTCCTGGCACAATAAAGCTCCTATGCCGCGATCACTCGCGTCGCATTGAATCACAAATCTCTTAGAGAAATTAAGTGCCATGAGAACGGGCCTTTGCTTAGGACCTGTTTCAGTTGGCTTAACGCATTCTCCTTTTCTGGGTCTCATACTACTTTAACAGGCTCGTACTTTCGAAGTGCGTCAGTTAGAGGGGTGGCAATGCTAGAGTAGTTTCGCACATAATGCTGATAGTATCCAGCTACGCCCAAGAATGCCATTATTTCATATTTTGTGGTTGGGCGTAGATACTTCACGACGGCGGCTACCTTTATTTCTGAAAGTCTACGCCGGGCACGCTCCACAACGTGTCTCAGGTAAGAAACATCGCCGCACACTAAGTGACAATTAGTAGGTTTTAGAGTAAGAGCAGTTTCTTCCAACCTATTCAGCACGACGCGTAAATGCTCAACATGTTCTTCGCAGTTGTTTGAGAAGATGGCGACGTCAAGATACAGCAGAGAGAACTCAGAGAGGCCTTTAAGAACGCGGTTCATTAAGCCTGAAAAACAAAAGGGCGCATTTTTTAACCCAAAGCTCAGCTCGGGTGGACGATACGTTCCGAATGGAAAAGCGAATGTGACATAGCGGCTAGTACACTCCGTATGGGGGACTTGCCAATACCCTCGCATGAGGTCTAACGTGGAAATATGGCTAGACTATGACACAGTTTCTACCCTCACCTCTAGGTTTGGTATCAGGTAAGCTTGGCCTCGAGTTATGGCGTTAAGACGCCAATAATCAATTAATGGCCTCGGACCTTTTCCCGGCGCTTGAACCAATAATAGAGGGGATGTATAGTCACTCTCACCCGGCTCTATGACTACAAACTCTTACATTTTATCGATCTCCTCTTTCATGATCTGCTTTTGCACAAGGAAACATCGATACGGCTTGCTAAGGATTGGCTCCTCACAAGTTAGCTTGATATCGTGTTCAATCGCCGTCGTGCTTCCGGGACGGTCGGAAAACACGTCTTTAAACTCGGAAACAATCCCTTTCAGGACCTCCATTTGGACTTCACCTAAACTAGGCTCTAAGTTCAACTGCTCCAAGATTACCTCTGATCCCTATTCGATTACATCACTTGAGGGCAAAATTCCTGCTCCCTCTTCCTCGGAAGCATTCAAAAGCAGATTTACGACCGCTTGACGTTGAACGTACGGTTTCCTCAAGTTACTGTTGTAAATTTTCTTCAGCCGCTTTCCTAATTTCGATTCATAACTGGTATCAGAAAGCTTCGATATTACTTTGAGACAGGCCCTTTCCAATGAACCTCAAGCGTGTTCTTTCTGTACGGCCGCAGTAGCATTACCTGACTACATACTTCAAAGGCGTGCTTCTTGGCTGATTTTCGTAGCACTCCTTGTACTACACTTGTGCAGTTTTCATGTGGTTTTTCACAATATGTTTTGATTTTCCAAGCCTCTGAAGGAGGCCTAAAACGTGCGCAAATTCATTAGCGTCCTCATCAAATTGCTCTCAGGACTCGCGTAGCATTCGCAATGGTGTTCTCATTTCCTACGATACACAAGCTCTGCAGGGCTAAAACCAGCGCTCTCATGAGGAGCTGATTTCAAAGCGAACATAGCGGGAGGAATACATGCTTCCCAGTCGCGTTTGTGCTCGTTGCAAAGGGCTCTCTGTATCCGTTTCAGAATGGAATGCGTACGTTCTGCCGAATTAGATTGCGGATGATGAATCGAGATGTGCACTACTTTTATTCTACATTTATCCAAAAGGTAGAGGTGAGGCAGCTGGTGAAGACACTGCCATTGTCGCATAAAATTTCAGAGGAAATCCAACGCGTGCAAATATAGCAGTACATCAATTCATTTCAATTGAGAGGCCCTCACGCTGCTCTCGAATGAGCGTTTCTCTATCAACCCTCGACAGCTCACTCAAACTTTCCGCTACAGGCGAGAGCATCGCACCTCTCTCGCTCTGACTCAATGGCGCCATGTTGTCTCCTCCGCAGACAGAGACCACGCCAGTCGCGTCAGTGACGGGCCGCTCGAGTCACTGCTCAAATGAATCACACTGAGAATTTTCTGTCTGAGGCTCCGCCGACTCGTTGCCAAGGTCACGCAGATCAGCAGCCTTTGCAGGTGGTGTTAGACCACACTGAACAAGATCAAGTTCCTGCGAAAGCTTCCGCGCTTGCGATTACGTGACGGTCATTACGCTAAGTTGGAGAAGAACAAGTTACCCTGATCTTTCGGAAGTTTCTCTGAGTTATTAGAGAAAAGATAAGGAAAACGATCGGGAAGCGCCGCAGACACAGCCACTTCAGTGCGAAGCTTACCGAACGGGCCTTCAATGACAACGGCAGCGACTGGTAAGCAAGCACTCTCCTCCTCGGCAGCTTGTCTGATGCACGCGCAATCTCCTGTAAAGTCATCCTGAGACACCAAAGAAGGATGGACAACGCCCATGGTTGCCGCTGAGTCTCGAAGCGCTCGACACGTTTTCTCATTCACACTAATTTCTTGAAGGTACAGCTCTAACAACCGCATGTTCTTTTCCGATTTTCGGATTGTTACGATAGCAAACTTTTGCTTAGATTTTATCACGATGTTACCTTCCTTTTTGCAGTTGTAGCAGATTACCGGCTTCCATGATTCAAACGCCCGTGTGGGATCAGTGCGTTGTTTAACAACGTAACTTGAATTCTCCGCTTCCGTTTGCCCTTCCCCTACAGTGTCCTTCGTAAAGACGGGTCCTTCCTGAAATTACGGTGCGGAGTGGCTTTCTGTTGACCAGATTTTTTTGAAAAGCCCTGTTTCTCGTCATCCTTTTCAACGCGCACTGCCTGCTATGCAACGTTCAGCGAGTATAATACTCCTCAGCTAACTCTGCCGCCTTTTTACCTGTACTTCACCAAGATTGTCCTGTAGCCAAAGCTTGACATGCTCCTCGATGCAGCGGTAGAATCGCTCCAATGCAATGCATTCTACCACTTTATCGCGATCGTCATAAACACCTTCGCTCTTGAGCTATTCAGTTTAATCGGCTCCTTGACGAAACGTGAAGTCAACGTGTGACTCATTCCTATTTTTAGCATACCGGAAGCTTTGCCTGAAAGCCTCCGGTGATAACTTATAACGTCTATATAGCACTTCCTTGACCTTGTCATAGCTGCAAAACGCTTCCCTCGACAAGCACGTTATCACGGCGGACACTTCTCCGGAAGAAGAGCTAACCAGTTCTGCGACCAAAGTGACTGCTCTAAAGCATTTCGCTCACAGACGTGTCCAAACTTGACGAGATACTTTTCCATGACCTCGCCTACTACGTATGGTGGCAGTTGGTTGTGAATTCTCTGACCCCTGACCAGAACTGTCTAGGAAGCTATGCTAGGCGCCTGCAAAGACTGTAGGATTGCCAATTCTATTTGTTTCAACTCAATGCGCTCCTGTCTATCAGCTTTCTCAGGGCATTTTTGCCTTTCAGATTGTTCACGTTGGCGGACTTCTCGCTTTCAGCTTCTTCGCGTTCTTGAACTTCTTAACTTTCAGCCTCCTCACGGCATACTTTGGTATTCGCCCAGGCCTCATCGACTTCCTCAGTTGTCACCCTCATGATCTCAAGTATGTCTTGTTTCATCTCGCACGGCCCCAAAATAAGGCGAAGATCCTCACAAATGTTGATGAGTTCCTTCACTTTCAAGGCTCTCCATCGTTCACTCTAGCCTCTTGCTTGCCGTACCTACTATATGCTTCGTGTACCCACTATATTGCTAGAAAATGCTTGCCGTACTTACTATATGTCTACTAGCAAGACGAGCAAGCGATTTTTAACACTGCCATGTTACACCTTGCGCAGTAACTTTGGTTTCAAAGCGTTTCGACTTTGCTTGAAATAATCAAAGCTAACTCTAATGCTTCATACAGCCCTTCTCTAAACTACTATATCGTGTGGTAGAGTAGTCTGGTGAACTGAGGAAAAGCATCAGGCGCTCATCGCATCGATGTCACTGACGCTGGCCGATTCCACCGCTGCCACCACTGTTACGAAGGCGAGACGCCAACATGGTCTTGAAGGCGCGACTGCTCCGAACTCTGCCGCCAAGGTCACCAACCGTTTGGTAGCGTGTGTTACTCACCTCGTGACAGCTTCCGCGCAGAGCTGATAGATGAGCGGACGAGACGACGGTCAGTTAAGGCAAGGTTTATGTACGTTTATGTACAGCATAGAAATAGAGGCGTTACAAATTCTGCACAGGGGCCGACAGCATAGAGACTCGAAGAACCGAGATGTCTTCTCTCGCAAGCAACCATAGGCGTCTCTCTCTGTTACGAAGCGCACCGCCGACGAGGTTACGAAGGGCGCCACGAAACTCGCGCTGCCTAGAACACCGGGCGCGCCGACTGCGAAAGGGGCTCGAAGCAACGAGAGGCTTCTCTGGCAACAGGTCTACAGCCGGCGACGTGCTGCATAGCCTTCTTCATAAGCACCGGGAAGATCCTTTGATTCACCAACGTCCAACCAGAAGCGCCGCTGGCCGTGATGTCAGAATTCTCTGGTAGGGCCCGCCACTGGGTCGCGTCAGGCCCATCAAATTCGGAGCCTCTGCGCGTGGTTGAACCGAAAGACGAGTGAACGCCACCACGCATTGACTAAGCCTGGCCTTTACAAAGATTGCCTTTGCAGAGGCATCGACATTCGGTGTGGGCTCACAGGCGTAACAGGGTGAACTCTTAGCCGGTTTGTTGCATATTTCGCTCAGTGGGTTGCTGTATTTTGGTAGACAGATAGAAATACTGTGACTGACTAAAGTTTGGAGCGTCACTACTGTGTTTTTTAGTGTGTCCTGCAGCGCAGACACCGCCTGATTTAGCATATTGCGGAACTCTTGCCTAATAGTAGCACGGGCGGTCTCTATCTCGCGTCTCAGTCAAACAACTAGATCATGCAATTCGACCTCCATTTCTACACGAAACTGATGAAACGAATTCCGGTCTGATATATGTGTCATGTGTGAAGGTGGTGTTAAGGTTGGAGACTGGGCAGTGGGGGAATTTGAAAGCAGGGGAGGCCCCTTCGCCAAGCTCACCTCCCGAGGTTTTGCCAGACGTTCCTTGGCTCCAGCTCTATGATCGTTGTTTGGCTGGTTGCCGTCTTTCAA
Source organism: Rhipicephalus microplus (assembly GCF_043290135.1). Taxonomy (NCBI): domain Eukaryota; kingdom Metazoa; phylum Arthropoda; class Arachnida; order Ixodida; family Ixodidae; genus Rhipicephalus; species Rhipicephalus microplus. Next base: position 36,263,403 of record NW_027464587.1, read on the forward strand.
TTGGGGAGAACAGTGGTTCGTCGGCAGTGGTGCGGCGTCTTCCGAAGTGGCTGCCCTCTTTACAGGTAGTGGTTGTGAACCCGTCTTGGAGTGGGAACGAGAGGTCTTGCTCCGTGACCCCCGCCTGGACCGACCCCATGGCCTGGATTTCCTACCCGGAATAGAACCTTCTCCTGACAAGTTGCCCTGTGACGACGATCGTGGTGCGGGGTGATGCTCTACATGTCCCTGTTGCTGTTCCTGCTGAAGTGCCTTCCGGACCCGTTGCTTGTTAAAGAGAAGCCGAACGCCGGCGGGACAGCCCCTGTCAATGTTTGAGTAATCTCTTCCGCATGAACGGCATTTCAGCGATCAGGAGTGTCCCAATTTGGGATTTGCAAGGGCGCACGTCCTGAATGAGACGCAAGTTGGTGTAGGGAAGTTGTGAGAACGATGTCCCTACCGGAGACAAACAGTGCAAACTTGCTTGCGGGGACGATGTGCGTAGCACCGGTATTCAACACCGTAATAGCGTGTCTACCGTGGCACCTGCAGTCTTTCCAAGGTAACCAGGGCCGTGCTAGTTTTACCCATCATAGTTGCCTGTAGAATGATGTGGCCAGGGGTAACGAGATGATCCATAAGTCGGGAGGGGTTTGTTTCCAGGTGGACGCCATAGATAATGCCTTTACACGAGTTGTCGGGCGTGGCATTCTAAAAGAACACAGGATAGGTATCCTCGCCCAGGCGGAGGTGCTCAGCAATGTAGAGAATTAGGGCGATGTGCTCATGTGGCGTGCTTACAACAACGAGGTCCTGTTCAGGGTGCAATCGAAAAACTAGCCAACTAGCCGGTCGACTTCGGCAAGAAGTAGGCTTGCGGCAACTCCAATAGACTGCGTCAGTGTGGGACGAATTCATGTTTTCAAGCGTAGGCCTCCCAGTGGGCGTAGGATGGCTTTATAGCTGTGAAGAGGAAATGGTGGTGGCCACGATCTCGTTGGCTTACATTGATTGTCGTCGCCTTGAATTTCACTCGTCTGAGTTCCTTGCTTCGGCTGAGAGACCGACAGATCGGCTTGTGTGCGTCGTTTCTTCTGCACAAGCATCATAGCAGAGCCATCGTCGTTGGAGGAGGATGTTGTGTCGTCATTGATAGGTGCAGGCGGAGTCATGGCCAATAGCTGCTTTAGCAGGCGTGATCAGAGCGTTCTCCGTAACTTTCCCTGGCGGGTCAGTGGAATTCTCCATGGCGAGACAGTATACGCCTTCAGCGTGTACGCTGATAGGGAGGCTAAATAATTACAGTCTTGCATAATAGGCAGTAACGCCAACAAGAGTCTATCGGATCGGTGGTCACTGAAGCAGAAACGCTCTTGTTCTCCGTTCAGCCACCGTCGAACGCTGACACCTCACCGTTGGGTGATGTGCCGCGGCTAAGGAACGCAATGTAAGTCTCTGGCTGCCACTCGTCCGAAGATTGAAACTGGCAAAACAATAATCGATGTCGCGCTCGCATGTTTCGAGGTGGGCTCAAAATGTTCTGAGCGACTTGGTGAGCGAAGGGATACCGATGACAAGAATGGTGAGTTGCCTGGACCTCCGAATGACAGGTGCAAAACGGAACACACGTGAAGCACGTCCTTCAGCATTGGTGGTCACGCGAAGAATGCCAATAAGAGGGAGACGCAGTGTTGTCTATGTAACGCATCGGCGTGAAATGCAGCGAGTCCGTGCTCACGGGAAATTCTCACGAGGAGTATAGGAGGATGTTTTTGCTTCGCCTTTGAGTGTGGTAGCGTAATCTGAACCTGTTGGCATTGGCTTCTCGATAGCTAGTAGCGTAGTGAAGTGGTCGCACACAGGGCTGGTGTGCCTACAAGATCAAATTTTTTGGCCATCACGTAAATTGTATAAAATAACACTCAACCACGATGTGCCTGGCTGGCCCTACTTCTGATTTAGGTGTAGAACGGTCATCACTTCCAAGGGCACAGCCCGTGGGATGTTGTGAAAAGGCAAGGAAGCACACAGTTCCCTCTCAAGATTATATATAGCGCGTCTTTGCCAGGACTGAGAAAAAATATCCTTACTTCTCTGCAACGCACATTGTGGTCATAAGTAAAAGAATTATGTAATAATATTTGGCTTTGTAAGGTTATGGCTGGTGGTGTCATTTTTTCAGTTCACCACTACAACCTATGTGGCTCATCATGCCTGCTGAAGGGCCACCAGTGGTTTCCATTTCCTCAAGCCACGCCTCACGCGACCATCTAAGGGGATCGCTGTTCAAAAGAGGCGAGATATCAGCCTCTAGATCTATTGTGCAATGATATGTGATGTGCCTTAACGTCTGCGTGGCTTCGAATCATAGGCATTTGTTGCTATATATATGAGTGTACATTCCGTCTAACCTGTGTAAATGTGGCAATGTGCTTGTTTGAAGACGTCGCCAGTCTCATGCTTGTGTATAGTTTGTCTACGGGCTTGTTTACGGGCGAGAGGAGGCCATAGTTCGCCTGCCAAGTCTTTGAAATTTGAGGCTTTTCATAACGCACCAGTGTTCTAGGTGTCCTCTCGGGTGCACTATGTGGTCTGCGACTCGGTTAGTCATACCTCTAGCCAATCCCGTTCGTTCTATTAGGCTCAGAAATGGGCTGCGCACCAGGTGCCGCCGTGATCAATTGTGAGAGCCGTATCAGTACACCTAATACGAAGTGTGGTAAGATCCCTCCAAAAAAGCTGTCTTGCGTGTCCGTCAGAATAAATTCCCATTCGCATCTGCTCTACACAGCGCGTACTGTAACACCGTTGGCATTGGCTTCGGTCGTCGCTACGTGTCTCGTACGACTGGCCACTGCAGTGGTTGTTCGCCATTGTTTGGTCCCAGCGAAAGCAGGCACAACATTCGCGCTTGAAGGGCAGGGGATCGCGTCTGTAAAGCAGGTTATAAGACCGTGTCGCTGCTTTTTTGAGGTGGCCACCTTGGCGCGGCTACGTGTCGCGCGATGAAATGCGTGCATGTGATGGGGGCGGGACCACGTAGATTTTCTGTCGGATTTGAGACCGCAGTAGTGTGGTGTTATCACCACAGAACTGCTGTGAGATTCGGTAGCCTACTTTGTATTACCAAACGGCCGTGATTTGTGAGAATGAGGCTAATTGCACAGGCATGTACTACTTTCGGAGTATCGACATGTGTCACGCCCTCTCGGCTATGATTCGAGTTGCCTTTATACAGCTACACGAATAAGCGCCGTTACACTAGGGGTCCCACGTCCGATTAGCAAGCGTTATGCTGACTGCTCACTTTTTTGCATTCGCATATCAAGTACGCGGAGGTAGGATACACGATTGATGGTCTTTCCCTTCAAGGTGAGCGGCAGTTTCGGAGCTCTCGTTCTGCGTGTGTGTCTGGGTCTGGTGTGGACAGATGTTTATCTCATTGGAGAGGACTTCATACCAGCTAGCCTCTACAACATATTGTGAAAGCAATATTACTAAAGCAAGTTATTCGTACACGCACGATGCTCTTGCAGGCTATCATCTTCGGCGCGACCCTGTCTGCCTTCCTTGAGTGGATCCAGAACCACCTGTCGACCAGTATACGCCAAGGATCGTTTCAGCGTGTCGAATATGCCGCTCCTGGACGAATGCGCCTAGCCCGTGTGGCAACACGTATCCACTTCCAACGCGACTGAAGAGACTGCCGTCAATTGTAAAGCGCCGTCTCCCGTATTCCAGTTTGGACACGACATCGCACCGCGAATGGCGTAGTAACACACGATGCTCTTGCAGGCTACCATAAACGGCGCGGTCTGGTCTGCCTTCCTCGAGCGGAATCCAGAACCACCTGTCCGGGACCTACGAAATACAGGACCAACTTCGAATGACGCGTTCGATGCTGGAACGCGTTATTCGATGGTCGCAGATTTGGTTCTTGCCCACGGCAAGTTATCTTTTTACGCACTTTTCTTTCTTCACATTTTCCTAACAATTCGGTCTTATAGCCTCCCCTATACCTTCCTTGGCAATATTCTCAGTTAGATTTTATTATTGTTGTGTCAAAACGCAAAAAACGAGCCCTTAAGTATACACTTTCCTTTATTCATTAACGAGGGTCTCGTACTGACAGACTTGGGGCCTTACGTTGTATACAAGGGACTATTGGTCAGCTGCCAGCTCGTAATAAGTTCAAGTGTTACGTGATGCCACACACGCTCATAGAATAGTGTGCCACACTCGCCGCCATGGCTAAAGATGGCGCTGATTGACAGTCCCACGTTTAAATTCATATATATACCCAAAAGAGTGGCTGGGAGGATAGCCGCCATAGTAACTCAAAAGTACAGCATCGAACGCGTTATTCGAAAGTCGCAGGTTTGGTTTCTGCCCATGGCAAGTCATCTTTTCATCCACTTTTCTTTCTTCAAATTTTTCTTACAGTTCTGTCTAATAACCTTTCCTATATTTTCCTTCGCATCATTGTCTGTTAGATTTCATTATTGTGTCAAAACACAGAAAAATGTGACCTTAAGTATACACTTCTTTCCCATATATATATATATATATATATATATATATATATATATATATATATATATATATATATATATATATATATATATATATATATATATATATATATATAAAGGGAGTAATAATTCAATGGGCCAGTTAATCTTTGTGAAGGTATAGGATATGGCACAACGGGAGCGTTGTCAACAAGGAAAAATATATTTATTTCCCAACAGTTTCGGGAGGGGTCCTCCCTTCATCAGGGGGTGAGTTATAGTGACATGACTTTCCAAACTTCGTTGGTGCCGCGTCCCTCTCGCCTTGAAGCATGTTTGCGACAGTGAGAGGGAACTGAAAAAAAGGGGGGGCGAGAAAAAAAAGAAAAAGAAAGAAAAAAAGAAAGTGAAAAAGAGGAAGAACCACTGTCAACACTGAGAACGAAACCAACTGTCCGTGTACGTCCACATACATTTCTTATCACATGCTGTTCAGTTCTCGACGTGTGTCGGGCCACCCAAAATTGTCGCCGCGGTGCCGGGAGGGTCCGTGACGGCGTGCGTAAAGAAAGGGTTTCCCCGTAATGGGTCGGTCGACATGCGGTGTGCGTAAAGGAAGGGTCTCCCCTTAGTGGGTCGGTCGGCTCTTTTTACCTTTAATCTTCGTCCGTTTCCCTTCAATGGTCATCAAGTGGTAGGCGAACGAAAACACTTTGTATGTGCATGTGGAAAAAAGAAGAAAAGAAAAAATGAATGAAGAAAAAACGAAAACAAGAATGGACAGTGTACACGTGCGAGTCAGTCAGAAAAAAGCATGGTCTCCAGCTATCAATCTTTGTCACCAATTTCCTCTTGGCTTACTTCTCGGAGGCAGTTGAGTTCACCGGGTTCCTCGTTGATGCCGGCTACTAATGTTCGAAATTTGAAAATAAAATATGCCTCACGCTGTTCACGCTCGTATATTTTCAAAACTGTGGTTTGGCAGGCGCAGATGTCTAGATAAAGGTAGCTTCGGCAGTGTAGTGGCGTGGTACCGGTGAATATTGAACCGCAGCCGAAATGGCGTGTCTGTTTGGCCGATATATTCTTGTCCGCAGATGTTGCAATATAGCATGTATACTACGTAACTGGAGTCACAATTAAGGCTTTCAGTTATGCAGACTTTGCATTATTAGAGGAAATAAAGAGTTATTAGAGAAAAGATAAGGAAAACGATCGGGAAGCGTGGCAGACACAGCCACTTCAGTGCGAAGCTTACCGAACGGGCCTTCAATGACAACGGCAGCGACTGGTAAGCAAGCACTCTCCTCCTCGGCAGCTTGTCTGATGCACGCGCAATCTCCTGTAAAGCCATCCTGAGACACCAACGAAGGATGGACAACGTCCATGGTCGCCGCTGAGTCTTGAAATGCTCGACACGTTTTCTAATTCACACTAATTTCTTGGAGATACAGCTCTAACAACCGCATGTTCTTTTCCGATTCTGGGATTATTACGAAAGCAAACTCTTGCTTAGATTTTATCACGATGTGACCTTCCTTTTTGCAGTTGTAGCAGATTACCGGCTTCCATGATTCAAACGCCCGTGTGGGATCAGTGCGTTGTTTAACAACGTCACTTGAATTCTCCGCTTCCGTTTGCCCTTCCCCTACAGTGTCCTTCGTAAAGACGGGTCCTTCCTGAAATTACGGTGCGGAGTGGCTTTGTGTTGACCAGATGTTTTTGAAAAGTCCTGTTTCTCTTCATCCTTTTCAACGCGCCCTGCCCTGCTATGCAACGTTCAGCGAGTATAATACTCCTCAGCTAACTCTGCCGCCTTTGTACCTGTACTTCACCAAGATTGTCCTGCAGCCAAAGCTTGACATCCGCCCCACCGTGGTGGTCTAGTGGTTAAGGTACTCGGCTGCTGACCCGCAGGTCACGGGTTCAAATCCCGGCTGCGGCGGCTGCATTTCCGATGGAGGCGGAATTGTTGTAGGCCCGTGTGCTCAGATTTGGGTGCACGTTAAAGAACCCCAGGTGGTCAAAATTTCCGGAGCCCTTCACTACGGCGTCTCTCATAATCATATGGTGGTTTTCGGACGTTAAACCCCACATATCAATCAAAGCTTGACATCCTCCTCGATGCAGTGGTAGAATCGCTCCAATGCAATGCATTCTACCACTTTATCGCGATCGTCATAAACACCTTCGCTCTTGAGCTATTCAGTTTAATGGGCTTCTTGACGAAACGTGAAGTCAACGTGTGACTCATTCCCATTTTTAGCATACCGGAAGCTCTGCCTGAAAGCCTCCAGTGATAACTTATAACGTCTATATAGCACTTCCTTAACCTTGTCATAGCTCCAAAACGCTTCCCTCGACAAGCACGTTATCACGTCGGACACAACTCCAGGAAGAAGAGCTAACAAGTTCTGCGCCGAAAGTGACTGCTCCAAAGCATTTCGCTCACAGACGTGTTCAAACTTGACGAGATACTTTTTCATGACCTCGCCTACTACGTACGGTGGCAGTTGGTTGTGAATTCTCTGACCCCTGACCAGAACTATCGAGGAAGCTATGCTAGGCGCCTGCAAAGACTGTGGGATTGCCAATTCTATTTGTTTCAACTGAATGCGCTCCTGTCTATCAGCTTTCTCAGGGCGTTTTTGCCTTTCAGATTGTTCACGTTCGCGGACTTCTCGCCTTTCAGCTTCTTCGCGTTCTTGAACTTCTTACCTTTCAGCCTCCTCATGGCATGCTTTGGTTTTCGCCCAGGCCTCATCGACTTCCTCAGTTGTCACCCTCATGATCTCAAGTATGTCTTGTTTCATCTCGCATGACCCCAAAATAAGGCGAAGATCCTCACAAATGTTGATGAGTTCCTTTACTTTCAAGGCTCTCCATCGTTCACTCTAGCCTGTTGCTTGCCGTACCTACTAGATGCTTGGTGTACCTACAATATTGCTAAAATATGATTGCCGTACTTACTATATGTCTACTAGCCAGACGAGCAAGCAATTTTTAACACTGCCATGTTACACTTTCATGATCGCAAGGACTGTACGGACGAGAATAGAGTGATTGGTGGTGACAGATCATGGTGTCCGGGTGAGCAGAGGGACAAACGCCTCGATATGTATATATCAGCAGTTCAAAAAGATATCATCAGAGCGTATGAAAAAAAAATCGGCCATTTCGAAACAACATGTCAAATTCAGAACGAAGGGCACTCGATGAACTACGAAAAAATACTGAAATTCCTATCAAACCGGCTGATAAAGGGGACTGCATAGTAATTCTAAACACGTAGGACTACTTAAAGGAAGGGGAACGACAGCTACCAGACACAAAATTCTACAAAGAACTTCCAACTGACCTGACTCCCGAATTTGAAAGGGAGATAAAAGTAAGCCTAAACAATCTCCGCCGGGACGAGAAAATTACCGGCAAAATGTTAAAAGCAATGTTACCGGCCCATTCTGTTCCCGGTCGATTCTATTTGCTCCCCAAAATACAAAAGGCAGGTAATCCGGGTCGTCCGATAGTATCCAGTAACAGCACATCAACAGAAAATATATCAGAATTCATCAAGTCCTTAATAAAAAACATCCCCCCAAATTTTCCCTATTACCTAAAGGACACAAACCACTTCATCTGCGAAACTTCAAGTCTCGACATCCCAGGCGGCAGTTTTCTGGTGACCATGAACATCTGCTCACTGTACACCAACATACTCCACCATGACGGAATAGCGGCTATGGTTTCTGAATATGTAAAATCTGACTCATTAACTAGTGTAAGGGGCGAGGTACTGTTTACACTTCTTGAACTTGTACTAAATTATAAACATTTTGAGTTCAATGGCAAGCATTTCCTTCAGGTCAGTGGCACTGCAATGGGCACGAAAATAGCCCCAAACTTTGCGAGCACCTTTATGGCTTCACTTGAAATCCCATTCATTGAGGGACGCGCCTTGAAACCTTTCTACTACAGAAGATACTTAGACGATATTTTTATGATATGGAACCATGATGAGGGAAGTCTTTTCCGCTTCATAGAGGATTTTAACAAGTGCCACCCGTCAATAAAATTCACGCACAAAATTTCCAAAACTAGCATTAACTTTTTGGACGTCACGGTCACGGTCGAAAATGACCGCTTGTCAACAAACCATTACAAATAGCCTACAGACCGTCAAATGTACCTACATTTCAACAGCAGCCACCCAAAGCATTGCAAAACGGGTATTCCATATTCTCAGGCCTACCGGTACCGAAGAATATGCACTGATATGCGGGAATTTGAAAGACACATGAACACCTAAAGCATTCTTTATTGAAACAAAATTATCCGGAAGACATTATTGACGATGCCATACTACGTGCTCACAACGTGAACAGGAATGATATTATAAAGGGACCAAACAGAGTATCTAAAACAACTTCCCAAACGAACCTTGTACTAACTTACTCCTCATCAGCGCCACGAATCACAACATACCTTCCCGCCATTTCAACATAATCAGGCAAAGCAAACGACTAACTTCTATCTTCGCGAAGCCACCCCACGTGGTGTACCGCCGGGATAAAAATCTGAAAGACATTCTTGTCAGAGCAAAAACAACCACCCCCAAATTTCAATCAAGGTACCTTCCCTGCGGAAAAGCTCGATGCAAGGTATGCCCACAGATGGTCACAACACGTGAATCCAAAGCGAACTTCTCGGATTTCAAAGTCTGCATAACTGAAAGCCTTAATTGTGACTCCAGTAACGTAATATACATGCTACATTGCAACGTCTGTGGACAAGAATATATCGGCCAAACAGACACGCCATTTCGGCTGGGGTTCAATAATCACCGGTACCCCGCCACTACACTGCCGAAGCTACCTTTATCTAGACATCTGCGCCTGCCAAACCACAGTTTTGAAAATATACGAGCGTGAACAGCGTGAGGCATATTTTATTTTCAAAATTCGAACATTAGTACCCGGCATCAACGAGGAACCCGGTAAACTCAACTGCCTCCAAAAAGTAAGCCAAGAGGAAATTGGTGACAAAGATTGATAGCTGGAGACCATGCTTTTTTCTGACTGACTCGTACGTGTACACTGTTCATTCTTGTTTTCGTTTTTTCTTCATTCATTTTTTTCTTTTCTTCTTTTTTCCACATGCACATACAAAGTGTTTTCGTTCGCCTACCGCTTGATGACCATTGAAGGGAAACGGACGAAGATTAAAGGTAAAAAGAGCCGACCAACCCTTTACGGGGAAACCCTTTCTTTACGCACGCAGTCACGGACCCTCCCGGCACCGCGGCGACAATCTTGGATGGCCCGACACACGTCGAGAACTGAACAGCACGTGATAAGAAACGTTTGTGGACGTACACGGACAGTTGGTTTCGTTCTCAGTGTTGACTGTGGTTCTTCCTCTTTTTTACTTTCTTTTTTTCTTTCTTTTTCTTTTTTTTCTCCCCTCCTTTTTTTTCAGTTCCCTCTCACTGTAGCAAACATGTTTCAAGGCGAGAGGGACGCGGCAGCAACGATGTTTGGAAATTCATGTCAGTATAACTCACCCCCTGATGAAGGGAGGACCCCTCCCGAAACTGTTGGGAAATAAATATATTTATCCTTGTTGACAACGCTCCCGTTGTGCTATATTCCATACATACATATATATATATATATATATATATATATATATATATATATATATATATATATATATATATATATATATATATATATATATGTGTGTGTGTGTGTGTGTGTGTGTGTGTGTGTGTGTGTGCGTGTGTGTGTTTTACTTGCGATAAGCTTCTGCAAGGTTGCTTCTCATTCTGGTTACGTTTGTCTTACAATAGCATTGGCACAGCCTTTCCATTTCAATACATGGTGTAAAATGAAGCAAATGTGTTTTGGCTGTGTTATATTGTGTGCCTGCAATCTTTACTCACACCTGTGCAATATCTTTTGCTATTTGCAGATTTCTGTATATACGGGTACTCACGAACTTTATTTCACTGTATGCCCCACTCACCTTATGCCTCTTCCGGGGCATGTGATGTATTAATTAATAAAAAAATTGACATCGCAGTCAAAGAATGTGTCGTGTGTGGGCGCACGGCTCACCTTGAGAAAGCGAGGAAGGCTGTAGCAGTGCCCTCCCATCCCTATGATGATACGAACGTATCGAATGACGTTGAGAACCTCTCCTTAAGTCGCAACACCCCCCTCTCTATGATAGCACTGTATAAAGCTGACTTTACACCCCCTTTCATGTGCCACGTTGTGTGCGCCCGCCTATGGTGAGATTAAGGACAGGCAAGGTGTTCCGTGGGTCCCATGCCTTATATTTCACTGTCTAATTTCCGACTTTCCGACAATAGCTAAGGTACTCACTCAAATGACCAAGTTATATTTGAAGAGCATTTTTTCAATGAGTTCTTCCGCAACGATTGACCACTTACCGACGACGTACACGTTGTCGCCTATAATGGCGCCTGCGTGGTGATGGCGTGGCTCGGGCAACATGGCTACTCGATGCCAGCGGTCATCAGCTTCTTCGTAGGCCAGCACGACGCAGCCTAGAACAAGACAACGAAGACAGCCCGTCGTTTTTTGCATTAATTATTATTGATATTTTATAAAAGTTTGTGTGGGGTCTATCCGTCCATACTTGTGAAATTAAATAATCTTCACTTTGTGTGAAGGTGAGATGACGCACGGAAGCACAAAAACTTGCACTTATAAAGCGACACACACATAATCACTGTCCCACGTTAGTCATCATTTCACTTTGGGAGTTCTATATTATAAGGTTTTTGTCTAAACAGAAAAAAAATCAGAAAGCCATGAGTTGCCTGGTTTGCGTTCTCGAAAAAATTTTTCACGTGGCCTGAGTTTTGAACCAAGCGAGAATAATCAATTTTCAAAATTTAAGGGTATATTACAAAAAAAAACTGACAAGACACTCCTACCAGGTTCCTGTTTCAGAGATGATGGCCCGAAGTGAGCAGTTTCTGCAGCATTTTGTCTCATAGATGATTACCCGAAGCGAGCGCTCAGGAATACGGGAAGACGGGCTAGCTGGTCCTATTGCATACTGAAGCTTTAGCGCAGAAACACGAGGACAAGTACGATAGAGACACAGAGAACAGCGATTGTGCCTGTGTCTATCATATTTGTCCTCGTGTGTGTGCAATAAAGCTTCAGAGAGATCAGGGCTATACGCCTTTTCAGCAAAATTAGGTGTATACACATCTTTTTTTCGCGAGATTTGGGAGCGAGAAAACACCTTAGAAAGACAAGCCCTTTCGTGTTTTTTTCCAGCCATAATCTCGTTAAGAATTATTCAAATTGCCCAACAAGTCACTCCTTCTTTTGGCTTCCGAAGGCTTCATAAGTTGTTTTAGTTTAGCTGCTTATGCAATAGCGCTTGTGTTTCCGTCTTTTTATGTGGACGTGTTCGGTGTACTTAGGTACGCCGCTTTTTGGCCATCTTCAAGCGTGTTCGTATTTTATGTGCGTAAGCACGTTCAAGCACACCATAGAACAAGAAAGTCAGAAGAAAAGGCCAACAGTGAATCAGTGCACAGCAACACCTGTTTGCAATACTTCTATGTAGCACTACGCTGACGAATTGGCGATCATGGAATGTGAGTAGGTCGCTGAGTTCGTACGACATCTATAACTACTTATGGAAGCACAAAGCGCTGGACAAGGACGTGGACTCTTTTACAAATATTGTGACGCAATTCATGATGATGGGTCCAAAAACCTACTTAGGCTTTCTTAAGCTAGAATGTTTGAGACAATGAAGCTGGGTTAACAATTTCACAAGGAAAGCTGTCTACCAGCTTGCAAAACTCTCAATAAACAATTTCAGGTTTATTTCTGCTGTCTGCTATCAGTCTTTTCCTGCTTCCTACAGGTGCCCTTGAAATACAGAAAAACAATTGGCCCCGTATCTGCATAGTATTCTGGAAATGTCGTCGAAAGATGATAGTCTTGCGTGTGGAGACAATGAACAAGACATTTATTTGATATTCTGCGCAAAAAAATTGGTGAATGACATTCTGGAGGCGCTGCGCTTGAGTTCCTCGAGCGTGCAGCGGAGGTAAAGGAGCACATCATCTCACGTCACACGTGAAACATGAGCGCCATCTGGCAGTTTTCTTAGAAAACAAAGTGCGTGGCACTGACACAGGTGTGTGCGCCCATCTCAGAGATGATAAGGTGTAGAACGCAAGGCGACGGGTAGATGCCACCACCGTCTTGTTTTAGCAAAGCGTTGGAAACACTCGCCTTTCCATGCATGCGTTGCATGGTCAGCGCAGCGTGATAAGCGCTACGGTCCTTAAAATTACTTATGGATGCCTTTTCTAGAAAAAGACGCACATTCAGAATATGTACGTGTTGGTATGGTATCCCAGACATGCGCAATCATCTTTTTATAGGACAATTGCACAAGCATGAACGCTTAACTTTGAGCAACATTGGTGGGCGTTGCGGATGGGTTGGGCGTTTCAAGTACCCAATGCCACAAGAGTGGACAAACAGACAAATGTACAGACAGGCAGACAGACAGACCAAAATGTTTGCGTCGAACGTGCCCAGGAAATGTTTAAAAACACGCACCAAGTCCAGTTGCGCACCTGCGCTGTCATGCACTTTCGCAGAGGAAGCATATTATATGTACGCAGAACGTTAGAGAGCGCTTTAGGCACTGTGCGGTATGGAAAGTTGCGACACTCTCCTCTACTTCACCTATTTTCTTTTTCATATCCTCACTCAAAACGCCAAGCCTCCTTTCTCAACAGGTCATATCCTCTCTTGAACGGTGACCATGTGAGCACCGGATTTCACCACTTTTATATGAATAATTTTATGTCACGCTGATAACACGCTCGACTTTTATGACCTTTTCCGAATGATGGTGAAGGAGGGAGGAAAAGAGTGAGCGTGGCATGGCGGCTCAGTCAAAAAAAGTAACAATGGTATTTTAAAAAAATATCTTAGAAAATTAGGTGCTCCTACGCGGGAATTTCAAGTGGTATATTTTAGCGGGCTGCCGTAACAACTAGAAGACACTAGTATTTACTAGATAGTGAGAAACTGTCTAATTGGACGTTTTGAAAACTAGTCTCTGAATTTCAACATGAAAGTTTTGACATAAGTTGATACTTCAATATTTAGTTATTCAACGATGGCTAGTTAGTTATTTAGGTGGAAAACAAGGCATACTATGACTTACTATACGCAATATTGCATCAACTGCATGGTCACATTGTCTTAGTGTGCGTCGACATACTTCTAAATTCTGGCTAAATATAACTGGGCAGACTTGCAAAACCCACGAGACCTTCCGTAGAGGCACTAAAAGAATATATAAAGTGTTTCGTACAAGCTACACTACTATAACTGCTATGTCCCGCTAAAACTGCTATGTCCCGCTACACTGCTAAGTCCCGCTATAACTAGGATAACACATCTAGAGCTATTTGGCGCATTGAAAGAAGCCGAAAACAGCGCGCACATGGTCGGTATACAGGATCAGCGGCTGTGCCTTGTCCACCCTCCTAATGCATTTGCGCGCAGTTTTTGCCTTGTCCTCCATAATCGGGGTATTCTGGACCCAATAATTATTCCCTCATCAAAATTAACAGTTATATTGATTCATCCAAGCGGAGTCCAACCATTCTTAACGTATTTTCTAGCAACTTTGTCCTTTAGAACGGCTCTGTTTTTCCCCAATAAGCTAGGGCATAGACAGTTGAGTGGTTATAAGACGCCCTCCTTATGATCGTAAATGTGTGGGTTCAAATTCCGCGTGCCTCACGAGGAATCACTGAGCTGTTTTTGCCTGTTTGTTTGCTTCGTCCTCGTTCTCTTCTTTCACCCATGAAGGTTATCAAGCCACATAGGAGAAAGATGTGTCGGTGTTTTGCGAGAGAAGCACATGGTGAAAAGGAAGACTGGGAAAAAAGAAAGGCTTATCCCTCTACCATAGAGATTGCTAGAACACGAAAGTGAAACTTGTCTTCTCAGAAGTATTTGGGCGTTTACTGTGCATTGTTTAACCACAATGGCAAACGAATGATTGGCATTGCACCAAATGGTAATATTCTGCGAAGAACGGCAAGCAGCTCAGAACTTGCAGCTCACTCTTCACACAGAAATGTCACACAAGAAAATCACAGCATATCCACGGAATGAATGATGATTAGTGGGGCAAAGCGTCTGTCTGTCTGTCTGTCTGTCTGTCTGTCTGTCTGTCTGTCTGCCTGTCTGTCTGTCTGTCTGTCTGTGTGTCTGTCTGTCTGTGCGTGTGTCTGTCTGAGTGTTGGTGTGTCGGTCCATCCTTCAGTGCGTGTGTTCGTTCATCTGTTCGTATGCCCATTCATCCGTGCATGCGTCCATGTGGCCGTCCGTCTCTTCCGCTCAGCTTCGTCCATTCCCACCAATGAGGCGACGAGCACAAGCCGCCTTCCATGCCCCACAAACTATCCGCCACTTACAGCGATGGTCCAGGAGACTGGGAGAAGCACTCCTTCCTCACGCACCCAGGTCCAACCCAGGTGGCAGCCAATCGGAGAGTAGCGGTACAGCGCCATCTAGATATATTCTCACGGAACTGCAGTTTGTATGTACCTCTATGAGGCGGCACCGTTTATTATACTTTGTGGGAAATACTGTCTTCCTTTTTTCCCGGTCTCTTCTTTTCTCGGTTACACCTTACGCAGTACAAGGTTAGACTAACAAGAACTTCCCCTCCCCCTAAAACAATACCGAACGACCGCGAACTAACAACGCAATGCATGCTGATTGAACAAAAAGGAGGGCGCACGAAATGAGCTCGCAAATATACACAGGATGAGCGCGAACTGACAATTACATCTGTGATGCAACATCCCAAAACACGGCATGAATATGCCAGACGCCGTACGAGGTGAAGATGGGGGTGACACACCTAACCAGTGCGCCCTCCCCCCTTCAACCAGAATTTTTTTCGCTGTGGCATGCGTACCGCAATATGACCATTTTCATGCTGGGCCCCCACTTCAGACGATAGTTATAACGCGAGAACAAAACGACGACACAGAGACAAGAAGGACACGAAAGACATGAGCGCTAACTTCCAACTGAGTTTATTGCGCAGAGCACGAAAATATATAGAGCAGACAGTGACCATGTGATAAAAACCATATGGCACAAAGAGCAGAACATGAGTAAGAAAACCAAAAACAAACAACACAAAAACAAAGGCACTGAAAAACAGCAAAGAAAAAACCTAGAAGAAAACGAAACAGAAAGGTAAAGATAAAATAACTACCTGCCCGCACCGAAACCTTCGAGGAACCTGCGTTCCTTCTCGGACAAAGCCACGGAGGGCTTGCTAATACAAGGCACCTGTTCGCGTGCCATCTATTGCATGTATTGCCATGTATTAGCAAGCCCTCCGTGGGAAGTGGGAAGTGTGCATATGTTACTCGGACGACCATTTGTCGGTGCACCTTTTAAGAGCACAACACGTGCCTCAGTCTCGAGCTGCACTGATTACGAAAAGCCTGCTTCGTGCTCAACTGCAAAAAAGTGTAGTTTTAGAAAGCGCCAATCACTTGTTCTTTGACACCTAGTGGTCAAATAAGGCATACATAAGACCGAATCCCGTGAAGATAGCTGCAGTAGAGGCGTTTAAGCAACCTCACTTTGTGAAATAATTGCGCAGCTTTTTGTGGCTTTGTTACTACTTCCGTCAGTTCATTCCAAGTTTCGTCAGTACCGAATACACTCTAATGCAAAAGGGTAATAAAGTAATAAAAGGGCGTATGGTTTGTCCTTTTGGAGACTAATGGGGCTGCCACAACCATTAATCCCTTTAACGACAAACGGCACCGGGTCTAAAAGTAAGTCCCCACAGACGAGCTCAAGGGACTATCATTTAGTCCTCACATTTACACCTCAGTGAGTAACCGTTAGTCCCACAATTCACCTCAAAGAACTAACATTTATTCCTCACATTTGCACCTTATAGGGCAACTGTTAATCACCACATTTACACCTTCTGGACAACCGTTAGTCCTTACAGTTGCACCTTGCTGAACTATTGGTTGATCCACTCAAATACTAAAATCGGATGAACTTTTTATCTCCAGTTCAAACATTGTTTTTTATTTATTTTCGGCCAGGCCTAACAGTTTTTTGTCTGTTTTTCTGCGCAGTGAGCTACAAATAGCGAAGAAATGAACACGCAAAAAGCAGTTAGCCACCTATGTGTAACTGCTTTCGCAGTCACAGCAACAAGGAAAGACAAAAGTAGGACATCGAAATCTTTTATTCTTCTTCATACAAACAAATTTTCTCCATTCTTTTAAGTGAATTTGTGGTGAAGTGTAAACGTCCCGTCTCGTTGTCACATCTTGTTCACTCCTTGTGGAGCTCGTCCGATGGAACCAATAGATGACAGCCTTTGCTGACGCCAGCGCACGTAGCCTTCTGTCTGTTGTGTTCCCATGGCTGTACGTACAATAGGATTGAAAAATAGACACACGTGACAAAAGATGCACGCATATGGCAAGTACGTGCAAGTTAATACAAAAGCGTGTGTGCAAAATTTGACACACAAATAACCTTACCTTCACGTTTCGTGCAGTGACTCTGAAGCTGCTCTGACGAAAGAGATGAATGACAGGCAACGCAGATGCCAGCGCACACAGCCTTCAGCATGGTATGTGTCCACGGCTGCAAAACAAGTATGTAAAATCGTTTGTCACACGTGACAGAGGATGAACACGAATGCATATGAGAAATGCGTGCAAGGTTAAACAATAATATACGTGAGGCATGACATGCTAATATTTAACCATGATGTGACACATCGTCAAAAACTCATTTCGATGCCCGTAGCGCAACAGATTAGGAGCGGCGACCGCAGCCACAGCTCCGCGAACCACTTTGCCGCGTGCCGCCAAGAAGTTGGCGAGTTCTAAGCGAGCGACGTCGTTCAGCTCGAGTAAGCGAATGCGAGACCAAACACGGCGCTCCACGCGGAGTGTCTGCCACTAGCGAACTTCGAACAGGAGAGCGAGCATACGCTTGGTCGCCGCCACGAACAGCGCTGAGCTCGTTTGGAGCTAGCGCCGAATAAATCGATGGTAATGGGGCCATTTTCCACAAACTCGGGCGAGTGCAAATGCAGCGCGCAAACGGGAGTTCGCCGCTGCGGCCAACGGACGGCGCCGAGCTGCTTGCAACCGACTGACGGGGAAGCAATCTGTAATGGCGACCAATTTTCACTGAGTACCGACGCTAGCAAAAGCCCCACCAGCCCGTGCTGATGCTCTTACAGCGCTCGACATACTACAACCAAGCTCGTTACGAGAACCCTCAACTCGTTTTCGATGACTCCCAACACAATGACGAGGTCTCAGCCCAATATCGCCAGCCTGGAGCTCATCGCGGCGACGAAGACAGGCGAGCACTCGACGAGCGTGCGTACGGGAGACTGACAGCAATGGCGGCCAATTTCCAGGTGGTCGCAAAACACAGGCGAACTGCAGGCGCTCAAGCTGACCTTCACGATGCATTTTGTGCGCGCGATACACAACACGACCGAGCCCATTGCCGGCAAGCGCTATCCGTATCGCACACGCGACAAGTAGTATAAAGAATGATCACATACTTGCGAAAGAATCCATCGCTGATTTTTTCTGCCCTGAGTGGCACTGAAGTAATGTATTCGATAGGCCTGCTGTCTTCTCGGCCGCCATGTTGGCCTTCCCAATTTGCAGGCGTGTGTTGGTCGTGACTATCTCGAAGCCAGAGATATACAGCGCGGCGTGGTGACGTGTGAAGACCTGCTCCAGACTTCAAGGGTGCGGTGAAACGTAAAAGCAGCAGCGCCCGCTCATTCAAGCGTACACATAAGCACCACGTCGTAATTGCTAGATCGTCGAATCCAGGCGGCCGTGGTCGACCACTCCGAGCATGACGCAACGCGAACCATCGCCAGCAAAATACAGGGAAAGGCTAAGCCAGGAAAGAAGGAGGACAGCTAGTGACCTTGGCGACGCTTTGTGCACTGCCCGCATTTCCCGCGCTGTTCATCCCTTGGGAGCGTGTTTGGAGACTAGGTGGTTTGCAGGTGGCACGCTTTCCCCTGTGGTTGCTTCTCAATGGCCTATTCGTTCATCGCGCACGCCTATTGGGCTTTGTTACTCTTTTTTTCGGGTAATTTTGCGTTAGAGTGCATCCGCTCAATTGCCTGCTTCAAAGCGACGCAGTTTGACTGGACCTCAGTCCCCTCTTTCTGAGTTGAAGCTTCTTTTGACGTACCATGCGATTCTTTTCAATTCTCTGGCTTTCACTAAACTTCATGTTCAGTGGAAGCCAGCTTCATGTTGTAGGTGCAGCCTTGGTTCAACACTTGGGTAATGAAGAACATGTCGTAGCGTATGCAGGTCACTCGCTTAGCAAGTACGAGCGTAACTACACTTTCACAGAGCAAGAATGCCTTGCAGTAGTCTTCACGGTGCAGCGCCTCCGGTCCTACCTCACGGACGCCCCTTCACCCTCGTGACATACCATTATTCTCTCTTACGGTTGGTGAATCTGCGTGACTCATCTGGCCGGTTTGCTTGCTGGGCACTTTGTCCACACTACAAGAATATGATTGCACGGTTTCCTATAAAAGCGGCCAACGTCGCGCTGACGCAGATTGTCTTCTGTGACTACCGCTTCCAACGACAGAATGTGACGCGGACAACTTCGACACATACATCTCATCACTGGACCAATCAATTCCCAATACCAAGGTCTTTTAACGTGAGGAACAAAAGAACTGCACCTTTGTAGGCAACTGTGGGCGCAGGTTAGCCAGATGAGGACAGAGGACGTTCGAGGACAACGAGAGACTTTTATATACAAGAAGACGGACAGGGATACACACAACATAAACTCACACATATATACTCGAGTTCACGGTCCTACGCGGAAGGGAGTTAACGTTCTTGTTCGTCCACTCACGTTCTACTCTTGGGGCGTGAACGTGGCGCTCGACCTTGAGCTCTCTGGTAGTCAGGAGGCGGTGTGCCTTGTGCTTACGGAGTTCGTACCGAGGCGGGGCTCGGTCTAGAAGATAACCGCCAGGGCCATCCTAGTACGGTGGTCAACGCCTGGGCTTGCCTGTACACCACCGAGAATAGCGTACCGCCCGTCTGCCGCGAACAGACCTGGGACAGCGTCTCGCTGCGAGACCAGAACAGCAGCTGGCCGTGACGAACGCCGCTTCAGACCAACGTGGG
Source organism: Rhipicephalus microplus (assembly GCF_043290135.1). NCBI lineage: Eukaryota > Metazoa > Arthropoda > Arachnida > Ixodida > Ixodidae > Rhipicephalus > Rhipicephalus microplus. Next base: position 36,283,185 of record NW_027464587.1, read on the forward strand.
GGTGAGGTGGGGCGACGCCCAGTCTAGGACGCACCCGAGGACTTCAACGCCGGGACGAGGCCCGGGCACGGAGGGTCAGAACGAGGAGCCGGGGCGTTCCCCGAACTTGTCCTTGCTCTCTGCTCTCTGGGGTTAGCCGAGCTGTCCCCGTGGCTCGGGAGCTTTTCCACGTGGTACGCGCACGAGCACGCGCATAGGCGCGCTCATAGTTTTACCGCTATCACCATCTTGATGATTCCCGCGCACCTTGAAATACTAAATCGGCCCCGCACACCGATTTTCTACGTCAAAGCATGACGCACACTCTCCAGGGCAGCGTTTTTTACCACATCTTCCCCCCAGTTCAAGAACAGCGAAACGGCGGGGTAAAAAGGGTAGGCATGTTCATGATTAGACTGGAATGTCCAAGTGTCTCGCTGGCACTATAGGGCACTGTAATATACACTCAAAGATTTACCGGCATAAAAGCGCACTTTGGCAGCGGTATTCTTTATCATCGCCCATCCACATCGACGGATGACAGTGAAAAAAAAATAAATAATAATAAAAAAGGCAAAAATATGTGACAAGATTGTGCCACACCTAAAAGAATCTGTACACTTTTCAAGTGTAACTCGACTTCATGCGCCTTGAAATAACATTTCAGCTCTTAGGTTGCCATATTAAAAGCGTACAGCTGGTTTCACTTAGCTGACAATTATTCTCGGTGACTGTGATTGTTCGTAGACCCAGGAACTCGGACGCGCAGAGCCGTGACCGTGAACACAGAAAATACATTATCAAGTAAGACGGAGCACAACTGAAAGACATGACAACTGACACAATACGCATAAACTGAACACATTCAACGATGATAATATTTTGTCTTTGACGATGTACCAAGGGCGTCCACACACGGAATGCACGGCACCGCACGCTTGTGACCCGATGCCTAGGCCAACGACCACTCGCTCATGCCGTTGCGGTGAACACAGGCACCGGGCAGCACGATGAATTCGTCGAGTCAAGCTTGGAAGCATCGACGCCCAGTAAGTCGGGCAAACATTATGTCAGCGCGGGGAATTGGTTCCGCATGCAGTTCCAAGTCCATTGTCGTGTCGCAGTTCAGTTCAGAATCGGTCAACCAGGTTTGTATTCTTTCTCCTTTTCTTCCATGTACTAGCGCAGACCCAGAGCTCTTTCTTCCTATGTGCTTCTGTGTACCGCGGTGGCTTCCCGATGTTTACGTAGATAGAACAATGTTCGATCCAAACATCAGGGTGTGAGCGCCACATCTTTCGGTTGTCTCGAAGTTCATTTGCCTCCGCATGGTACGGAGTACCATGTTTTGGGCTCACAGCGTTCCTACCTACACTACAATTCTTGGAGTTCCGGCCCCTCTTGCTCGAATTATGGTCATCTTCTGGCTCTGTTTTAGGGTTTTTCAATGCCACTCGCTTTTCGTTGGGCTCCGAAGCAAAAGTCTCAGATGCGCATGACGTGCTCTTTGTATGGCCGAGAGGTTTCAGCTGACCACTGCAGAGGCCATGCTGCTCTATACTTCCGTCACCTTCAATGCCATCACATGTCTGCTTAACACATTCACTAGCAGACCGTGTACCCAGAGCTACATCACCACGTTCTCCAACACACACTTTTTTGGGTGTACCTGACAGATTTGTGTCCACATCATGGATAACTATCTCATCCTTGAGATTATTGACTTGGTCCTCTTCATTAAGCTCCTTAAGCGCTACCCTATTTGCAATCTCTCGGATTTCCAAGATAGCTGTGCTGATCTCAGACAACAGCTTCTCTCCTTCCTGTCGCAAACGCACACGCTCATTGTCATTTTTGCATATGTACCGCAGTTCGAAATCAATTCTCTTTTGTTCCTCATCAAAGTCTTCTTGCAACATTCGCTCTAAGTCGGCGCAAGACCACCCGACCTCCTCTCCAATACAAAGCAGTCTTTGCACGTTTACAGGCACTCTGTGTGCGACCAATTCTCGCCTGAAAGATGTTGAGTGCCGATCCTGGCAAGGCCCATGTCCGTTTCGATCACGTGCAATTTCTCTAAATACATCGGTTCGTCCCGCCCGTCTGGCTCTCGGCAAGAAGGTAGGCCGATCTATCCTGGAATCTTCTGATCCTGGCAGGCTCGCCAAAATTGGTGGGCAACTGTGGGCGCAGGTTAGCCAGATGAGGACAGAGGACGTTCGAGGACAACGAGAGACTTTTATATACACGAAGACGGACAGGGATACACACAACATAAACTCACACATATATACACGAGTTCACGGTCCTACGCGGAAGAGAGTTAACGTTCTTGTTCGTCCACTCACGTTCTACTCTTGGGGCGTGAACGTGGCGCTCGACCTTGAGCTCTCTGGTAGTCAGGAGGCGGTGTGCCTTGTGCTTACGGAGTTCGTACCGAGGCGGGGCTCGGTCTAGAAGATAACCGCCAGGGCCATCCTAGTACGGTGGTCAACGCCTGGGCTTGCCTGTACACCACCGAGAACAGCGTACCGCCCGTCTGCCGCGAACAGACCTCGGACAGCGTCTCGCTCCAAGACCAGAACAGCAGCTGGCCGTGACGAACGCCGCTTCAGACCAACGTGGAGGTGAGGTGGGGCGACGCCCAGTCTAGGACGCACCCGAGGACTTCAACGCCGGGACGAGGCCCGGGCACGGAGGGTCAGAACGAGCTGCCAGGGCGTGGCCCGAACTTGTCCTTGCTCTCTGCTCTCTGGGGCTAGCCGAGCTGTCCCCGTGGCTCGGGAGCTTTTCCACGTGGTACGCGCACGAGCACGCGCATAGGCGCGCTCATAGTTTTACCGCTATCACCATCATGATGATTCCCGCGCACCTTCAAATACTAAATCGGCCCCGCACACCAATTTTCTACGTCAAAGCATGACGCACACTCTCCAGGGCAGCGTTTTTTACCACATTCTTACAGCAACTTCTTTTTACCAAACGAATATCATCACCTACGCGATTTACCCGAGACGGACTAGTTCGCAAAAAAAAAAAATACACGAGCACCGACTCACGCTATCTTCTGGTGGCTCCGAAGAGTCCCTGCTTTTGCGTCCTGCAGGTTATGCATGAGAACCCACCATTCGGTCGTTTAGCCCCTGCGAAAATTTTTTGCCGTCTTCAAGAAAGGCTTTGCTTGCCCAAAAGACACCAGAAGATGGAACACTACTTGTCTAGCTGCAACGAGTGTAAACGTCAGAAGCGCCCAACTAGTGCCTCTCCGCGGCAATTACATACGATGCCGCTCCCTATAACTCCATTCGAGCTAGTCGGGAGTGACCTTCTTGGGTCTTTCTCTGGTCTTGTGATGGAAAGATCTGGGTGTTCATATGCACCAATCATTTACCACGGTACTGCGAGGCAGGTGCCGTACCATCGTCAACTGAAGCCGATGTGTCTTTCTTCACGCTACGTTTCGTGATTCACGACGCGGACCTCCAAAAACTGTAATCAGTGACCGTGGGCGACAATTCACAGCGGACGTGGTGGAAGAGATGCTTCGTGTCTGTGCTTCAAGGTTTCGGCACTCTACACCAGACAATCCCAAAAAATGCTCTAAATGAACGAACTTGGGCCATTTAGAGCAGTTGATACAGGTCTCTCTGATCACAAGCTTTTAACTGTCTTATTGCCGATATTTGCGCCTGTTATCACCAAACGCACATTCAAAAAATTGGCAGATCCCACGTACAGCAGAAATGGATGACATGCGAAGCACGAATAAGAAAGTTTGATATGACACTTTAAAATCAGCACAACGTTACGGGGCGGAAGTAAATGATGCCGTTCATGACTTCCATGTCATGATTATCGTGTTTGGATGTGTTGTTTACCTTTATCTATTTACGTCACGTGATGCCTAGTTTAGTACATGTGGAGCTAGCGAAACGGCCGCGAGCACGCTATTAGCGTGGCATGTTGTCATGTTCTTACATAATATGCGTGTCAGGATTATCAATTTGGCACCAGTCATATTTTATCATTCATTGACGTCACTTAACACCATATTTCGTATATGTGGAGCTAGCTAATCGACTGTGAGAACATTATGAGGGCCGAATATACTCCAACGTAGCGTTGACGCGTGCACAAGCTGGGCACAGCGACGCAACGTTGGCATAACGGGAGGACTCTATGGTCTGACGCCAGGCGCGACCAGTGCGACTAGCGTCGGTCGGTGCGGCATGACGGCAACCGGCGCGAAATTTGCTCCGATGCGTTACCCAGACAACACTGCGTTCCCTCTTTTCGTGACGAAGGGACGCCGGACGCACTGACACGCGCATGCGGCAAAGGAACGCAGCGTGGCGTGCGCTTGCGAGTGTGTTGCAGGACTGTTGCCTGGCGTGGGGACGCCGGCATGACGCGACAAAATGAACGCCGGCGAGCACGCCCACCGCGTCACGTATTGGCGCCTTGCCTGTGGCATGTCGTCCTGTTCTCACATTACAGCATCGCATGATTATCGTGTTTGCATCCGTCACATACCTTCGTCATCCATTGATGTCACGTAATACCAAACATGGCAGGTGTGAAGCTAGCGAAACGGCCGCGAGCGCATCATGAGTGTGGCATGTAGTCATGTTGTTACATGGTACGCATGTCATGATTATCATGTTTGGGTGTGTCATTTACCTATGTCGTCCGTTCGCATCACGTAACACCGAGTTTGGTACATGTAAAGCTAGCGAAACGGCCGTAAGCGCACTATGAGCGTACCATGTAGTCATGTTGTTACATGAGACGCCTCTCATGTTTATCATGTTTGCACCAGTATCATACCTTCATCATCCATTCACGTCCTGCAATACCAAATTTGGTATATGTGACGCCAGCGGAACAGCCGCGAGCGCATCATGAGCTTGGCGTGAAGTCATGTTGGTACATGACAGGCATGCCATGATTTTGTTGTTAGGGTCTGTCGCTTGTGTGTTTTATGCAATTATGTCATACCACACCAGTTTTCCAACATGCCATGTGGACGACACCACCTCAAGAGCGGCAGGACCATGAAATCTAAATCACGACATTCATGATATAAATGTCTTGATTTTCATGTCATTAGCCAAATATATTCGTCATACAGTGATGTTATGTCATACCAAGTTTGGTATTGGTACCATAATTGAAACGGCCAGGAGAACTAAATGTTGTAAGCGGCTAGATAGCTAGATACGCTCAAAGTCGCCGAATTTCGCTAAGAAATGCTTTGCATATAATTACTTTATAATTATTCTAAAGCCGATGATGCGAGCATAGAATACATGCAATTGTGTCTTATTGACTTCACTGCTACTGAGAACCACGTATTCACGATCTGGGAAATGTTCCTAAAATTGTGTCGTCACTGCATGAGTATTTTTGGGCCGAACAAAAGAAAGTCGGCAAGCAAACGCCGAGAATGACGCGTAAAGTGTTGAAACTCAAGCTCAAACTAAAAAGAAGCTAAAATAAGGGCGCTTCACCCGAGCTTATCAGTGCAATAAAAAGCAAACTGTCCATTGCAGTCCGAAGTTCAAAGGGCTACTACATTTAGGCGGCAATACCCACCGGAGCTGTTGGAGACCCAACGTTTTTCCCGATGACGACTCGGACATCTCCGCGGACAATCCACAGACTTTCCGAAGCTCGTGCACATAGTACCTGTATTTTCTCTCTGTACATATGCTCTTTGTATACATATGCTTAAAATCGCGCAAAGGACTATGGGAGGAGCCTATGTAGCGCCACAATAGATTTGGCCAGCTGGCCGCCCCGAAAAAGAAGCGAGCCACATTGCACGTAGGACGCGAACCACGAGGATATTTCAGAACGGCTGAGTACCTGGCATAGCTGGACTCTGCAGCGGCGGCACTCCCTACGCCCGCTTCTCAAATATAGACTGTGACCTTGGCACGGGCTCATCGCCGCGGTCTTGTCTCCTATTCCTCAACAATAGCACAGGCATATTCAAGTTTAGGTCACACGAGCATTTCATGGGCAAGTAATCTTACGTGTTACTGAGCCATGAAAAGATTATGGTGAAGGTAACCAAGCATTTTCTTAGCTGAAATAATAATGCGGTTACATGATCCATCCAAGATAAGTCTTGAGCCAGGTGAAGCCCTAGGTTCTTGAAAGAATGCAAATTAGCTATAATGCTGGTAATAATTTTGTACACGAGCGTGCAAAGCTGGATATGAATGAAAAGGCATTCAAAAGAAAAAAGAATACAGGCACGGGTATTGCTATGTTTAGTCGGTACGACTGAATTAGATACGTTTTGCAAAATGCGGAATCAATATCTCATACAGAGATTCAAGAATTAGACGATGCATTAAATTTGAAACGCCCTTAAATTTGCAAAGAGGTAAAAGAATTCTTTTACGACACTACAGCTTGAAGAAATTGGTTTTTGCAGGAATAGAAGCTTCCCGCACAGCCTGAAAGGGAGCTTTCTACCATTTCTTCATGAAATCTGGCCGCTACAATATTTAAAATACCCTGAACAACACAACCGCTGTTTGAGTGGTAATATTTGACATGACCAATGTCAATGGTCTTTGTCATCGCTTCAAAATCGGTGAGATGGTTCATAGCTATCAAAAATTTTTGAGTGTGAAACAATGCCATCACTCGGCGTTCACAAGCGCCCATCCTGTCTCTCTCACTTTTGTGAATAATTTCTTTGGCGTTCTTAACTTTCCAAATCGCAGCATTTATTCAAGGAAAAGGCGAAAGAACAAATGACAGTAGAAGTGGTTCACTGCAACAGAGAGAAGGGGCACTAAAACCTTGCGAAAGGTGCTTCTTGGTCTTCTTTGGAGCTGCATAAATAATGAACCCACAGCATTGCACTCATTCTTCATTAAGTATGTACATAACTGTAGATAATGTTCATTGTCAATTAGGATGCCGCGTAATGAAGGTGGTCTGCTGTTGCACATGTTTCAGATCACGCTTTACAGCCCACTTCTATGCCCTCGTAGGTTCAAGTTCGTTTCTTTCGAACATTTGTGAATGACACTAAATACACAATTACGAAATAATGAAAAATGTTCAGTTTTCACGATATTTATTATGCTGCTTCGCCGCCCGTCCTTCTGTCTTATGGGGAACGGTCGACTCAGTTCCGCAACATGCATTAACGTAAATTCCTCTTTCTACATCACCATGCGATACACTGTCACTGGTGTTCTCTATAAACACCTCATCTACTAACATTAAAGTGCGAGCTGTTGACATGCATGAAATTCCCAATTACATCACTAATAATTCTGGATTTCACGAAAAGAAACCACTAATATTTCGCTAAAATTTCAAACATAAATTCTTTATTCGTCTCACCTCAATGGGGATAAGCTGTGTGACCAAATACAACACTGGAAAAAGTGCTACGAGCTGTTCAGCGTCCTGGACGTATGCTATATGCATCGCATGATCTTTTAAACGTGTAATGCCATCAATCTTTTTACTTGCATTGTATTAGCGTAGAAACAGCTTTTTAGTTATGTTGACAACGCTTTTTATTAATAATATCTCACCTAATGTGCGCATCGGGGGATGCCATCTGATTCCATACCTTTCAATAGGAGGAATAGGTATGATCAAGTAAAAAAAATATTTTCATTTATACATATGAGTGATGCAATGGCCTCCCCTGGAACTAATTCCAGGGGTATGGAGAAACTGGCAATTTTATGATTTGAAAAGTCATTTCTTGGGCTCTTGGGCTTAATAAGCCTGAACATTCATACGATTACAAGGCACGACATAGTGGGGGGTTTTTAATGTATTTGAAACCGTAGGGTCGTCAACTAAAGGGAACCCACGCAGACTGCCTCGAAAATACGTTCTTCACTTAAGACTCACTAGGACGCTGACTAACCTAAACCCTGCTGAAGCGAACTCACTCAGAGTCAGATTCATTAACATTTTCTTTATACGGGCTTACTGGGACTTATACTCACCGAAAGTTTCCACTTAGTGGGTTCACTCGGACTCACGATCACAGACATAAAAACTCAGCTAAACTCACTTGAACTCAGACTCACAAATTGTTTCCTCCAGTGGACTCGCATGGACTCCGACTCACCAAAATTCTTCACACGCGAACTCACGCAGACTCAGTCTCGCAAAACTTATTCTAGGCCGAGCTCACTCAGACTCACGCCTCAATGTAACCCTGAGTGAGCCTGAATGAGTAGACTCATGTGTAAGTTTGCCAACCTATGCCCGCTACGCCAAGACGAGAGCGTTGCCCAAAGACACATCCACCGAGCTAGCGAATATCTTTGACGGAAATAGTGCGTCATGTTTCCCCAGAGGTCCTCATCTCTGACAGAGGTATGTCATTTACTGCTGACTTAACTAACGCAATCTTAGCATACAGCCAGACAAGCCAAAGCCGGATGACGGCGTCCCACGTACAGACCAATGGTCTCACCGGAAGGCTAATTAAGGTCATCGCCGGCATGCTGGCCATGTACGGCCACTTCGAACAAAAAACTCGCAACGCTATTTTTCTGTACGTGACATTCGCATACAACACGACAGTGCAGGAGATGGGCAGATGTCTCCATATTGATTGGTATATGGAAGAAACCCGGGAACAACAATCAACGCCATGCAGTCAAACTTTGCTGACAATGAAAGCCTCGACGTCGTCTGCTATTCCGCCTTAGCATAAAGAATCAGCAGGCAACGCACAGCCACGGTTACAATCTTCGACGAATCTTCGACGGTTTGGTATTCCACGAAGCTTCGTGGAATACCAAACCGGCAACTACGTTTGGGTATGGAAGCCAATATGCCGGCGTAGACTCAATAAAAACCTTCTGTGACAGTACCTGGGATGATACAGAGTAGTTCAATATCTTTGCCCACTTGACTACGAGGTTGCTCCCGACGGCATTATGAGCTCTCAACGGCGTCGTGGACAACCTGATTCGTCCATTTCGTTCGCATCAAGCCATTTGATGTGTGAGCATGAGCACTGTATTATTGTTGTTGCTATGTCTATTGCTTGTAATAATTGATTATTCAGTACCTTTAGTGTTGTAATTCCATATTTTGTGAAAGCATCGAGACAGTGCCCTTTTTCAAAGAAGAGCAACGCCCCATTCCTTCTTCGGGGTTCTTATCGCCTCGCTACACTTATTTCAGCGAAAGCCACGCCTCCAGTGTTCAAGAAGATTGGGAACTCTAGCACATCATTTTGTTAAGATTACGCCTACTTTGGAGAACATTTGAGATTGTTCTGAAACCTACGTAGCCACTAGCGTGTATGTTAAAATATTTGACGGCATGTGTATAAATCATGACGCGCTTCACCGCTTGTCAGTTGATAGACGGCCTACGCTCAGTTCACCACTATCCGTGCCAGTGTGTATTGTTGTAACGTTATTTCATTTACCGGCCTCAAATTCAGCCTAGTAAACAATTTCAGTTTTGCTGAGTCGTCCCTGCCTTCGTCTGCGCCATGACTCCGTCGCAATACAATACATTACGTGTCGCATTTTTTTTTTAAATCTCTGATATACGAGTGGAGTCCCAGGGCTCAGTAAAATGCTTTCTTTGGTATTCTTCTAAAGGCTGCGCAGAATGAGGATTACAAAGGGTCAAGAAGAAGCTGCTGCCTGCTTCGGTCCTTAAGCACTTCTTTTCAAACATGTTGCTTACTTTTAGTGTGCACGCATCGAGCGTCTCAGTGTGGCCACGGTAATTCAGCACATCGAAACCAAGCAACGTCTGTGGACTTCAGGTATATGACGCAGTTTTTCCGGCATACCTTTAAAGATACGTAATAATACTAGCCGATTTCTGGTAGTAAGACTAATAGGTTGCTACCCTACAGCTAGTTACTGCAAGGGCGAGTACTGTTAACACAACATTTCCATTACTAACACTATTTAGTGACCGCAGTCGTTACTGTTATAGAGGTGGGAAGATAAGAAAGACGTCGTAACTGTTACTTGAGCTATAATCAGACGAGCGGATGGAAGCGGAATTTTCGCAGCATACGGCACATCACATGACACACACGGTATGCGAACTCGCCATCCTCGCCCTGTTTGGCCTCCGCCGCTCGTGCCATGGATCAAAATACCTCGCGCAAAAACGTCCCTTGAAACGGTGTTCCCTCTTAGAATGCGATCTTGTACCTGGTGCTCTAGTAAAAGAAGCGCTGCGTAAGCGCGTGATTATAGAGTATGCACGTGGATTCCTTGAGCCGCACTGCGGCTGACTGCATGCGGCGCTTGCGCGGTTTTGTCAAATGAAACTGATCATGTGACTGTTCGGTCGTTGGAGAAGCGTGATTTCCTACACACGTGTGAATGCACCCTACGACTCCTATTTTCCTACGCAGTTGTCCATAAGAATAAAATTCACAATATTAACATTGCGACGCCAACTTCGAGTGATATACGCAGAGCTTCAAATCCTCGTCGGCATTTGTTGCGGAAAGCGAACTGCTAACACTTCTAGGTAACCTCCACATCTTTTTTATTGGCTATAACGTTACACAAAACAAACACTGTATAACGTTGCCTTTATTGGCAACTATTTTCTTTTGCACCGTATGCTCTTTTTACCTCTTCTTTAGCATTTTAATACACTTGACTGCTTTTCGTTGTAGTGCTCTAGCAGGACACCACATGAGCCTTCGAGTAGAAATAAAATCGCGAACCAGTCAAGACTTGGTGGGGAAGGCGCGGGTCGATGCCCCCAATAAGAAGGAAGCCCGGACTTCCGTGGCGTATGTGCGAGTCCTCAGGCACACCCTTGGCAGCGTACTCGTCTGGAACCCAGTCGCGGACCCGTGTGTGCTCGGTCAGCGTGCGACTGTGCAAGATCTCGTGCAGCATCGGGTCGCCCAACCAGGCCTCAGTCGCTTCTTCATCACCCGCCGTCGGTATCTACACAGAAATAGCGATTCGCTTATGTGCTTCAGTTGTCACTTCATTGAGCAACTTATTAAAACCGAAGCTCCTAATGCATGTTGCAAAAAGTGAGGTGTCCGCAAAAACCCCCATCTACGCCGTCATTCATCATGCTATTTTGCTTATGAGCTTCATCCAACAATGGAGGCCGCCCGCTCAGCCACCACGCTGAGTTTCCCGGTGCGGCGCGAGCCGATTTCGCCATTCTACCCGGGTAGAACACTGCCACTTTCACACGTTAGTCTTAGAGGATGTCGAGTTTGGACAAATAATACTACCTGTGTCAGGCTGTGTCGATTTTGCTATGAAGTCTTCACTAAGCAAAGACATAGCATCAGCCGAAGAGGCCGCGTTATGCCTTCAAGATCAACGCACTCCGCTGTTAAGCTTTACTTACACTCCTAGTGCAAACGTCTCTTTCAACACAAAAGTAATTTATGCCGGAGTCAAGCAACACTCCACTGAAGTATTCCCGTCACGAATAATATGTTGAGAAATGTACGATAATGAATGCTTCCCGGATCGTTTTGTTTTGCTAAAAAAACGATCCGGGTATGAGCACGTTAGTGACTGTGTTGAAGACTTTTAAGAAAAACGGTTGCGGCCTACAGTTCGCCTTTGATGTGACAAAGGAACGATGCATTCAGTTTCTGGACCTAAAAACTAAGTGTTCTCTTCGCAGCCATACATAATGAAGACGACCAAATTAAACTAAAAAATGGCTTACACACGATTGATGCATGGTGCGTAACGTGGGGATTAAAACTAAATCCTTCAAAAACTAATTTCATGGTGTTTACCAAAAAAACAAGCCTCTAGATTTTACATACTCTTTGAGAAGTACTACAATCACAAAGACAGATCATGTTAATTATTTAGGCGTCATAATCACGAGCAGTCTGAGCTGGGAACCGCATGTCGAGAACGTTTGTAGGGGGACGCTAAAGAAATTGTCCTTTTTCAAGAAAAAAACTGTGAAAGGCTCCTTCTACGGTTAACAGTAATGCGTACAAAGCACTAGCGGTACCACAGTTAGTCTATCCAACGTTATTTGGAGCCCTTGGTAGCAATACCTTATTAAAAAAAATTGCTAGGGTAACTGCAGAACGGGTTTCGGAAACACAGGAGGTTGGAAGAGAATCTGTTCTCACTGACGCTGTGCATCGAAGTAGCAGAAAAGGAACACTGGAAAAGGATATCCAGAAAGCGTACGATAGCGTGGTTTAAGAGGAATTGTGGGGAATACTGGACACACTAGGCGTGGAAGATGTAGTCACTAACCTTTTAAAGGATATCTATAAACGTAACAAGGTAGTTATAAAGTGGGAAAAACAGGTATCCAAGCCCACAGAGGTAAAACGGGGGGGGGGGAGGGGGGGCTTAGGCAGGGATTTTCTCTGTCGCCCTTGTTATTCATGATGTACCTATAAGGATTAGAGGCCGAATTAGGAGGTGGACTTGGCTCTAACCTCTCTTTCGTCAAACAAGGGAAACTCACCTAACAGGCAATACCGGCATTGATTTACGCAGATGATACAGTGCTAATGGCTGACAACAAGGAAGATTTGCAGAGATTGATGGACATCTGCAGTAATGAGGGAGATAGGTTAGGTTTCAGATTCAGTAAAGAAAAATCAGCTGTCATGATTTTTAATGATAATGAAGGTTGTGAGCTTAGGATACAGGAAGTCACGCTAGAAATAACAGGTAAGTACAAATATCTGGGCGTATGGATAATCAGTGGGACCAAGAACCTAAGGGAATACGAATTATACGTGACGACTAAAGGTAACAGAAATGCACCAGCGATAAAAAATAGGGCACTGTGGAATTACAATAGCTATTATGTTGTGAGAGGTATATGAAAAGGGGTCATGGTTGCTGGTCTGATGTTCGGGAACGCGATTTTGGGCATAATCAGACGCTCTAGCAAGATTAGAAGTTAAGCAACGTGGAATAGGAAGGCTTGCCTTAGGAGCTCAAGGGAATACACCAAATCAGGGAGTACAAGGTGCTATAGGATTGACATCATTTGCGGTCAGGGAAGCTAGCTGCAAGATAAAATTTGAGAAGCGATTGAGAAATATGAGGGAGGAGCGTTGGGCTAGGAAGGTTTTCAGCTTCTTGTACATGAAGAATGTCGATACGAAATTGAGGAAGCAAACCACAAAATTGACCTTAAAACAGCAGGGGACGAACCCAAAAAGAATAATCGGTTAAGAAGAAGGTGAAGGAAGCTGAGACCATTATGTGGAGAATCGGCATGATTAAGAAGTGCGCACTAGAGATCTATCAATCTTTTAAGCAGAAAATTGCGAAGGAAAGGATCTTTGATAATACTCGGGGTAGTTCTCTACTGTTTGAGGCCAGGATAGGAGTATTGCGAACCAAGACATAACGGGCCAAATACGAAGAGGTAAACACGGTATGCAATGCATGCGGAGAGTAAGAGGAAACTGCCGAACACTTTTTTTATTTATTCATACTGCAGACTACAAAACGTGGTCCAAGCAGGACGGGCAATCAGGAACCACAAAAACAGAGGACTAAGATTGATCACGTACGTAATAAATAACAAAGTGAGTAAGATGAGGCGTATATACAGTGCTACATCAACAAATATACACTATGAGGCAAACATACATACTATGCAAGGTGGTCACACTCAGACAAGGTGTTCCACTCAGACACTGTTCGCGGAAAAAAACAAAATTTATATGTATCTGTTCTAGCAAAATATGGTGTAAAAGAGTTTGGTTGGTGATGTCGTGTATATCTGGTTGACAAAGGCGTTAAATACAATGAAGGGTCAATCGCAACTCTATGGTTAAGCAAGGAACTCAGAAAGTCTAAGCGCAGTTGCCTTCTTCTAAACTAAAGTAGTGGAATGTTGTTAGCTGACATTAGTTCGGATGGAGAATCCGTGTGACGAAATTTAGAATATATAAAGCGAACTGCTTTTCTCTGAATTCTTTCCAAGTTGTCTATGTTACATTTGGTGTAGGGATCGATAATATTCGGTAAAGGGCTTCACCCTATAGGTCAGGATGATAGCGCAGAGTTTTGCAAAGCACAGGGAATAAGGGTCTGGAAGGGCAAAATAGGCTCTAAGCGGGTAGAAATAACTAGAAGGAAGTCATCTGATTGGTGGCTACAGTCAAGGCACGAGTAAAAATTAAACTCTTCCCTGCAAAGTACAATTCCTCAACTGCACTATTTGAAGGAAAAAATAAGCCTAGTTTTTGGTTCACCAATATTGCGGCTTGGTGGCGTTAACCGCCGCCCAATCTAATAGGTACTGCCATATCAATCCATCCATCCGCCGGCTCAGCAGAGCTGGTAGAGCTCGGGGCCACCCTAGCTCAAGCTCGGTAAGTAAAAAGCCAGTTTGGCCTAGCTATGACACCGAATGTAGCTTTTATGAAGCAGATCGTTCAATAAAATATGTTCTTTGCCCCTTCTGCTTTATATAGACATATGATTGATTTCATTAGGCATGCAGCATTCAGGTGTATGCAGCAAAGGGGAAGCAGCGCATGTGTGGCAATGTCCATGTTTGGCCGATATTTGCGGAGTGACCGGAAGTTTCTCTAAAACCGCCTATTACGTGAAGAAATCTACGCAATATTTACACCTCCGTCACAGTCGTAGGCGGTTCAGAGTACATGTCGAGTTGCTTTTCCGCCGTACATGTCGAGTTGCTTATTATGCGGTATTATTAGCGTTGGCGGTAAGCGCGCAAGGAATTTAGGAGATGAAAGTATGCACATAGAACGCTAGCTACATCGTGGCTAAAGAAGTGGCTAATAAGTTGTGATATCTCATTTAACACTTTTGCTCTGTACAACTTCTCATGTATATACATCTTAGTATTCGTTATGACTTCCTATACTTCTTGACATGAACACACACATTTGCGTGGGTGACAATCCCGAATTTCATTTATTTGGACAGGAGCAGCAGTGCATTTATAAATAGAACACTTTACGTACAAACACAAAACAAAGGTTACATCACTGTACACCATGGTAACAGTACACACAAGCACAATTGTAAGGATATTACACATACATAATTCTCTTCTCCTGAATCAATTATACTAGTTTCGCAATTTTCACGAGTTTTGGTTCTTCTTTACATGCTTCTTCTTTAGCTGCCTGCAGTATTGCCGCACACGTAGGCACAAAAAATAGTGCTGCAATAGCTTGCCAAGAACTTCTTTGTGAGCAGCACAGGGAAACGTGAAGTTGAAATTTTATAGCACTGCATCTGTTGTGCGATCATATACACCTCTCTCACCAGCATGTTTTGCGATGTGCTCCTCAGCCTCTTTAAACAGAAGAAATAGATGCACATTCGTATATGTGAGCTTCCCTCTGATTTTGCAATGTACGAAGTCGGCTTCTGGTAGCTTTAAAATACCTTTCTGCCCATTCAGGCCTTCTTTACAAATTGTACAAGAAGTTTGAGTGGCAAGCTTTTGCGACACAAATCCAGTGACATGCTATACAATGCAGTTCACGACGGCAGCACTAGAATAATCATGCTGAAACATTTCATCGCACTCCCACGTTTTCCCACTGATGAGGCCATCCAGTTTCTCCTTGAGGTGATGCATTTTATCAGTGCGCTGGAAAGGTGTAGACTAGAACACCTCTCTGAAATCATTCAGGATGAGACAAGCAGATTAGGTTTTCTCAGAAACTTCACAGTTACAAAACTTTGGTGGCTTGAGCAAAACATACAAGGAAAGCATGCGGTAAAGTTGCAAAAATGTCGGAAATGTTCGATGCTCATTTTGGCCATTTCCTTGTCCTATACCAAAAAAAGCATTCCAACGGATCGTGGTTCATTTTGGCTGGGAGGACTTACTTGAACTCGCACTTTTTCAGAAGAAATGTTGACATTTCCTGAACAGACATAAGTGTAATACGCAGGCCTTCAGCAGTAGATGGCGTTAAAAAGATCTTTGTGAATGTCACCCCGGACTACTTCCTGCTCCCAGCTATCAAGCCACCTAGATGCTTACTCTAGAACATGCAAGTCTTTGCATTCAAGGGTAATGCTTTCTGCAGCAAAGCGACTATTGAGGGCGTCAAAAAAATCATTCATTAGGAGCCTGAACTCCTCAGTTGATTCCACATTCTCATGCTGCGTTGTGCCTCTCCGTGCATAGAAAGAAATGACTTTAGCAACTCAGTTGCTAAAAAATTGTGTGGCCAACGTCACTCGCATTTCGAGCATATGTGATGGATTAACATGCGAGTTAGTCATGTTTGGACACACCCTAAGCTCTGCTGCGTTTTTCGTGTCAGCAACAAAAAGTGCATCATAGCAAGACCACTTCACCATTTTCCCATTTACTTTCAATATTTTCTTATCATAAAGACGATTTCTAATACACTTGAACAAGTGAGAAGTATCTGCCACAGCATAAACTTTTCTGGATGGATCTAGGGGATTTTCGAAAGCATTCGCTACATGTCCTAGAGCACCGCTTACCCCAAGCTGCTTCCACGAGGCCTTATTGGTAGATGCACCGTCAGAGACCGCACCATCAACATTAACTCCTGGCTGCTCTAAATGCACAATGCTCTGAAACAACAGCTGTGCAAGTAGTGTGCCCTTAGTTGCACCTTTTAATGCAAATACTGCCACTGGTTGTAAATAGCTATCAGCAAAACACTAGACCATGGTCAGCCAGCTGACCATGGTCGAGCTCTTCGAGTTTACAGTCATTTCTTTACTGATCTGTATCTCATCTAGAATAAACATCGCTCTGCTTTGAAAGGATGTCTGCTTTGCCAATTTAATCTTGAGAGCTTTAAAAAAGTTCTCATCGAAACCACAATTGAGCTCAACTATGTTTATATATATTCGAATGGTGGTTGTGCGTGGCATCGGCACTATGTTATTGCTTTGTAAAATTGCGTAAGTAGAGGGGCTCATGATGTTACACAAAGGGCATAGGAGTAGCCATGGTCATCTGTATAGCACCTGTTATTCTTCGTAGAGCACTTAACTGCATATATACATTCTTGCACAAGAAGAAGCTGCATCGGTGAATTATCAAAAGCTTGGAGTTTATTTTGGTATCCTACTCTTGCAGTTTCATTATTTCAGCTACTTTCCTCCAGTTCTTTAGTAGTTATACGGCGGCGTTTCAGTAGCCGTGCTTGTGCCTTATTTAGAATGGACCTTGCTTGACGCAAGGCGTCAACTTTGTGTTTCTTGGTAGGTACCACAGACAGCCTGATGCGCTTCAGTGGTTGCCGTTGTTCCGCTTGAGCAGCCTGCCGCTTTGCATGAATCCTGAGAGTATCAAAGAGACTGCTGCATGCATGACATATGCTTTCTTTTTGTAACAACACTTGGCACCGTTTATGCCTCCCTTTGCTTTGGCAGTCAATGAAAGCACACTTGGGGGCCACAGAAGGAAGATCCTTCAAACTGGGTCTTCCACCACAGACATCTACACTGTCAACCGTTTTCAAGATATGTTCAATTTCCGATGCCATTGCAGCAAAGTTATTTACACCCATTGCGTTACAATCAACCGGCTTGCCAAATATATGCACTTGCACAGTCAAGTTACATTTTACATACACAGTTGTTCTGTGGAAAAGCGCACATCACCCATCACTTGCGCGAAGCAGAGAAGCATCGTGGAACTTGAGGTCACGATACCCTTTCAAGTAAATTCAATGAACACCCCATGATGGCATTGTAAGGCACTAAGTTGATGCAGGACAGAACATTTCATCAAAAGGTGAAAATGCTCGGGTCACTTGCTGCGACGACATCGCTGTTTTCGTTGACTTTAGCATCTCAATTTGGGGCTGTTGCTGCTTGCTGCTCTGCTTAAAACCCGTTGCTGGTACCGCCTGCGCTGGTACCCTTTTTTATTTTTTTGTCTAGGGCAAAATGAGTTTCTTGCTCACAACCAGACACTGACATGCAAATTTCGGCGAAACAAGCGTTTTAATGCTGTAATCCTTCATTCTAACACATCATCGCCTTGTGTGTTAACTTCCTGCTCCACGTATGACAAAATGAAGTACTGGAGTATTGTGACGTCAGCTTATTTTTCAATGGTGAGGGTTTACATTGTTCTAACTCTTCAGAGTACTGTGCGTCACGTCAAACAAGCTTCCACTGTTTTTAGTGAATAGTTGCTCACCAACTCAGATTGTTTGGTGGTGTCTCTGATGTGATGTTAATGGTGTGTAGAGCAGTACTTGGCTATCGCGTGGTTGTAGATTTTTGTATTGGGCTTGACATTTGGGCATGTTTCTCCTTACTGTCTTGCCGTGAATGTTGACATGGTATGAAGATTTGGTGCCACAGGTTCTGTGACGTATCTTGTCATTATATGTAGGAGTTGGCAAGGAATGTTGTGGGCGTGTGTGAAATTTCGGTTTATTTGCATCTTGCACAGAAATAGACCTTCGTAGAATGAAAGCATAGGCTCAGCGTTTGGGCAGCAGCAAATCATATGCTGCAGCCCAAGGCACAAACACGAACCATTTCTTCAGTGTCGTTGGGCTTAAATAGTTCAGACCACATGCTTTTTAGTGAATCACGAGCTCGAGGACACGAAGTTTCTTTGTCCAGTCGGTGGGTTGTTACCGATGGCAGTGTTTTTGGCCAATAGAGGACTGCATAGCCGTAATTTCAGGTGATCAGACTCCGTGCAGAATTGAGTAATAATTGTGAAGGCACATAGCGGGGGGCCGCATTCTGTTCCTGCATAATGTAGGACACCTTTACTCATTTCGCGAGCAGTGAACTTGAACTGCTTCAACTGCAGTGCCAGGACACAATTACTTAACAAACGACTGAAATTCTTATGTCTCTGTACCACACCTAGGCACTAGAGATCAAAATATTCATCTGGCTGAACAGTCCACATCTAACAGATAATAACCTTTTCTCATTTTCGCGGGGTATTGTACTATGATAGACCCTTCTTTCTGCATTGTTGGTATGTCTCTCGACGGCTTCAATTAGCTTTTTACTTGTCTTGTCTTGCCTTTTTATTAAGTTTCTTTGTTTAGCAAGCATGGCTTTAAACGTTCACTGTTAGAAGAAAACACGGACCGAGTTCTTTTGCCAGTTATCAAATTCACGGTGCTTGCCTCTCTGTTTTGGTATGGCATTCTGTTATGATCCAGAAAAGTCATTTGTGGGTTGTGATAAGTCTGCAGGCCTTCATCAGTAGCAACTACGTCCTTGCAATCTGATTCCACCATGAAGTAGTATTACGCCTGACCTGAACGTCACGTGGTGTGTGTGAATCGGAAGGGAGGGGTGAATTATGCTAATTCAGTACTTGTGAACTAAAGAATGTTGTCATTCATTAGCCCTGATGGTATCGTTTATCTTGCAAAATGTTTCCTTGAGTCTTTTGTAGCTGCAAAGGCTGTGATTGATGTTACTGCATTCACTTCTCTAAAGTTGCTGGCCAACAGAAATATTTGGCTCTTGTATATATGCGCCTACTCTGTCTTATAATATTTTTGTTTGAGTGTGGCAATAGATATTTCCTTGGTAGTGCATGAGCTGTTTTGTTTTATTTTATTTAAACACTTTTTTATGTTAAACATGTATTTTCACAATACCTGTCTATTAGAGCGTGTCGTTGCTGCGTGTTGCTTGTGCTTTGATGCCTTGGTATGTGTGCAAGGGTCTGCCTTTTCCTTGAAAATACTTAGACTCTGGCTGATTGCTTCTAGTCGACCTACGACCATTTCATGCATGAGATACTTTTGAAACTGTTTCCAAGGTTGAGTCCCCTAGTTTCACCAGTTTCATGTGTACCTCTTCTTTGCTCATCCAGGAAGTTACTTGGTCGGGTTGCATAATTCTACGCTGACCTTAGTTATAAAGAACTCGTCTTTGCCTTGAGGCCCATAATAAATGTGTCAAAGGCTTCCTCCGGCTTTTCTGCTTGCTTGCCAATACTTGTTATGCGTAAATTTATTGCCTTCTGGGCTAAGCAGCCATAAAGTTTTTGAATTTTTGCTACTAATGATGTACGAACAGTGCAATATTCTACATGGGGAAACAAAAAAGAGGCACACAGCGGCGAGTATTTTTTGAGGTTCTAGCACTGCTTTCTTGGCACACCTGATTCCGTGTCGTACGCAACAGTTACATCTGATTCTGAATTAGTCACATCAGTACAACTCTTACGTTGTACTATCTTGTTCTTTTAACTATCTGTCGTCACGCCTTATTCAAAGCGCTGTTTTAAAGACTTCCAGTTGCCTTGAAAATATCTTGTGTAGCACATCTCTGATGGTACAGTCACGATGTTCCTCAGAACTTTTGCACTCGGGCAACAATGTCACTTCAGTTCTCTCGCTACGCAGCCATGGCATGTGCTCATTTAAAATACATCCTTATCTTGATGGCTGCTTGGCGGCTCTTCCTGTTTTTTTGTAAGCGGTTTCAGAATACCTGATATTGTTAGTCACGTCTGTAGCTAAAAAGGGATCAAGAATGGGTTGGGTAGCTAAACTAGGTGCAACTCGATGCAAAACTAGGTGCGACTCAAGCAGGGTGATGGCC
This sequence comes from Rhipicephalus microplus, assembly GCF_043290135.1. Taxonomy (NCBI): domain Eukaryota; kingdom Metazoa; phylum Arthropoda; class Arachnida; order Ixodida; family Ixodidae; genus Rhipicephalus; species Rhipicephalus microplus. The sequence continues at coordinate 36,303,704 of NW_027464587.1, forward strand.
TGACCCGATGATGATACTGAGTGTAAAAGCAGAACTGAAAACATTGCAACGCACGAGTGTTTTTTACAACCAGACAGTAACAATAAAATGGACAGGCGATTTGTAACTTTCAAGTCTGCACGCATACATGTAAACAGGAAGCTTGCCTACAACTGGCTTTTTATTGCCTGGAAAATTGGTGCCTGAATTCCTTTTACGGTGCCCTAAAAGGCTTGCCGTTTCACATCTCTTTCTCACGTACGAATTATTTTTTTATTTATTTATTCACATACTGCAGCCCATTAGGAGCTATAGCAGGAGTGGGTGACAAAAAAATTCACTGTGTTTTGTGTATCTATTAACAGACATAACAGGCACGCGCAATGTGCTCCGCAACGTGATTGCGTTCTTGTGTTTCTTTTTTTTTTGCCAATGCAGTCACTCTTTGTGAAGAATATACGGTGTGGTGTTAGAGGTCTTGTCAGGCGGCTCATGAAGTTCTCTTTCATCTACTGCACTACAGCAATCATGTATTGTCAAATAAGAGAATAAAAATGCAGGCTGCGGCTACATAAATAAATCCTATTCGTTGAAGGATTAGTGTTTCAAGAATATAAGCTGAACTGTTGTCTGCATTGTTTGCGCTTCTTCTATTGCTTCCTCAACCACAATAACTAGCCACTGTCAGCCGTTATTCAAATGAGTACACAAAGTTTAACAAGTTTGCATTTGCGTTATTGGATGTTTCAGCGATTATGTTCTTCATGTTGTCCCTACGTCGTCTTTTAAGCATAATCTTGATGTCTATATATAATGTTGAAGCAATGTTATTATCTGATAGTTCTGGCCACATTAAAACCGTCACGTTAGGGCAACGTAATAATTTGAATGTTGTCGCCTCATTAAAAGCATCAAAATAGGACAGCGCGATCATTTAAATGTTGCCGAAACTATAAAAACGCTCTGTCATGGCAAAGTATTATTATGAACGTTGGTGAAATGTTTTGTTTTTCTGTCTAACGTTGCCGCACAATCATTGTATTTTTGACTTAACGTTCTGCGTTACATGGGTGATTGAGCCAAGTTATGCTAGTGTAAAGGGGAAGAAGAGCGATGTGCTGTAGTAGGCCACGACCATAGCCTGAAGAGCCAAGCGTGATCTGTTTTGATCCACGCTTTGATTTGTGGGCCGGTTGACGCCGCCACTCTCAGCGTTCATAAGCCTCCTGCTTAAGTGCTGTACTTGAACCAACAAACCCCATTACAGAGTGGCCGAGGTGTGGGGTATTGAACCTGGACCTCCGCAGCAGGAGACTGCTCGGTCCTGCTGAAATAGCCCCCGAAAACACTCAGCAAGAAGGCACCACCAGACTCAGCCTCCAATAGTCATCATACCCACCGGGTTACGCGTGCGTGACCCACCTTTCTTCAACGGCACTGATCAACAAGAAGCCAAACATTGGCTGTCAACCTTTGAAAAGGTGGGCGCGAGCAGCAAGTGGGGCGACCCTGCGAAGCTTCTATAGTTAAATTCTACCTGAAAGCGGTCGCGAGTATCACCAGTCCGAATTCGGCACCTGGAGTGTTTTTAAGCAACGAATTGTCGAAGTCTTTGGCTGCACCGAGGTACGCAAGCTCCGTGCTGAATAGCGCCTGCGGAGGCATGCACAGCTGCAGGGAGAAGGCTTCGCGAACTTCATCAAGGACGTGGTCGACCTTTTCAAGCGCATTAACCCTTCTATAGCCGAGGCAGACAAGACTCGAAGCATCTTGAGTGGCATAGCCTATGCAGCCTTCCAGATGCTGCTGATCAAGGACCCATGCACCACTTTGTGCAGAGCTTCAAGGAGCTGTGAAAACAACGGCTCTTGATATTGCGGCCAGCGGCTACAGATGAAACTCTCGCGGCGTTGACCTTCGATGGTGAACAAAAACCAACGCTTATGTCGAAAATCAAGTGATTTGTTTGCGAGAAAGTGGCTCGACAACTTTCATGCCTCTCATACTCACCGACAGCAGATGCCACTACTGAGCGTATCACACCAGCCCTCGGACAGATGATAAAGGAGCAAGTCTCCGAGGCACTGCCATCCGCCTCTAAGGCAGAATCTGTCGCCAAGCCCCTAACTTACGCGGCCAATGCTGCAAGCCCACCACGACCGGTACATTTGTCGACATCTCAACAGGGTGAGTGCCAGCGACACCCAGTACACAGCAATGCTATGGAAGCTCCTGGCGCACCACTGACAACCGACCCATTTGCTACATGTGTGGGTACTCGGGCCATATTTCACGCTTATGTCGCGGGTGCTTCGCGGCGACCTCAGCTGCACCGAGATACACAAAGTACTCTTACTGAGCCCCCTGTACGTCGTGCAATAAAAACTGCCACCTCAACATGCCCGACTGCCTGTTGATCGTGAAACGCTACCAGCAGAACGAGACTGCTGACGCACTTCCGAGTACCAACGCTCCACTTTCAGTCGTTCATCCTCACCACGGCGCAGATCTTTGTCGCCCCTGCGTCGCCGACCGAACCCGCTGCAGACGGAAAACTAATTTCCGCAACTCCTGAGGCACGAGCTGCGTCGTCGTCACAGTGTGTAATGTTGAATTCCAATGGCGGAGTCGGTGCAGCCGACCGACTTCGCGAGTGAGCACTCGACTCTGGCGTAGAGCAAATCCTCCAAATCCGCCATCGGAACACAACCCGCCCTGCTGGAGCAAAGCGGAAGCTGCCGCGTTACCCATAATACCTTGCGCGTGGTCTTTTCCGCTGTCTGTTTCCCACGTAGTTTACCAGCATCGCCGCATCGTTCGTTTGCTTGTTCAGCGCTATTCACCTGTGTGGAATGGATATCATGCCAAGCGTGCAACAGCTATTGTCCACGATGTCTGCTGTCACTATCGAGTAGCAAAAGCATTGCCGCACGCTTTGCCGAAGTAGCCGAGCCGTCCATGCCGTCCGCCATTATCAACACAACTCGCGCCGCGCCAGTCGCACCCCAAGCAGGCAAACGTGTTAAAGGAAATGCGTCACGCTGAGTTCCGGTCCACTCCACCGATTTTAGCGGAGCAGTTTTTCCTGCTCCACGGAGGGACTCCCGCTCTGAATCCCCTCCGGCTCTCTCATTGGAACGTTTGACTCTCGCTCTCACTCTGTCATTGGAACACACTTGCTCTGAAAGGAGAAGAAAAACTTGCTCCGACTCCGCCATTGGAATTGAACATAAGTCCTCGCCTGCCATCCGCCAATGTTATGCAATTGTTCGTCGAAGCTTTGCGTACTTTTGCGCTTCATGATACTGGAGCTGCACTATCCGTTATCTTTCAGAAACTTTGTCGCTCTATAAGAAAGGTCAACAAGCTACATTCTAGGTTCTCGCCCATAGTGCAAGCGCGGAGCGTGTACGGCCAGAGTCGTCATTCAACACGTTTTGTATCAAGTAACGTCTTCGCCACGTGTTCGCATGATGCAATACTTTGGTTGGGATTTTTCGTCACGCCACCGTGCTGTCATTAACTGTGCTGGTGCTATAGTGAAACTTCGTGTATTTGGTGATGTCGTGCGTGAGGACGCACAACGACCTTGTGCCAGCAATTTTGTTGTTGCCACTGCCGCAAGCTTCCAACCTCTTACTGCTGCCGTTGTCCCTGCTTAATAGACTGAATTTTCTGGCACTGCCGTTGCCTTCAGCCATCCGATATTTTTAGTCGCCGTCACACAATGTCGTAGCCATTTGTCGTTCTACCGCTCCATCAGCATACGACTAGGCTGTTTGTTTTGAACCTTAGCTTATGCCCTCTCGTTCTGCAGAGTAACGAGATGCTTGACCACGTCCAGCCTGTCGATAAAAACACCATCGTGCCCATTGAATCCTGCGAGACTAGTCAGAAACTTCAGGAGAATGCTGTGGCTCCTGGTTTTCATACGGATGATGGCTGCTTGAAAGTATTTCATCGCTCCATCGACAGTGCGCTTGCTGAAGATCAACGGGCAGGGTGAATTGCGCTTCTTCTTGAGTTTCGACATTCATTCAACTTTCCGCTAAAATCACAGAGCAACACCGACACCAGTGCTCACAGTATCGACACTGGAAGTCACACTCCTTTGCTGCAACGCTTCTACTGCATCTCCGCAGCGGAACGTTATATCATCGCGACGCAAGTGAATAACATGCTTGTGCACGGTGTCAACACGCCTTGCGAGACGCCTTGCGAGACAACATGCGAGACGCACTGTTATACAGAAGATACTACCACGTAGATGGTCGCAAGAGGCCCCTGGTGATACCAAAACATACGCGATATGATGTATGTGCGCATTTCCATGCTGATCCGCATCAAGCTCACGCTGGCGCATTGAAGACGTACCAACGCTCCACTATCGCTGCTACTGTTGTGGCATATACACCTTTGTTCAGAAATATATTCGAGTCTGTTCAATGTGCCAACAACGCAAGACATTTGCTCGTTCACGTGGATTGCTGCAGCCTCAACGAAGCTCAGCAAGCCCTTTCGACTGGGTTGGCATCAATCTTCATGGACCGCTCCTTTACACCGCGGCTGGTAATCGATAGGTAATCGTCACCGCGAACCGTCTTACGAGACACGTAGAAACAGCTTCGCTACCTTCCACTCGTGCTCGAGACGTCACCAATTTCATTCTCCGACGATTTGTACTACTTCATGGTGCACCACGCAAACTATTACGCGATAGAGGGCATGTTTTTCTATCCGAAGTTTTTCAAGAACTCCTCCAAGCGTGCCGCACAATTCACCGCATCTCTACAGCCTGCCACCGCAGACGAACGTTCCAACTGAGTGCTTCAACCGATCGTGTATTACCAGGACGCAGTCAACAACAGGCTTTTCACCTTTCTTTGTTCTATATGGCCGCAAACCATGCACCAACTGATGGCCCTCTATAGCGTGCTGCGCAATTCGAGAAACAAGGCTGAATTTGGTAGTGTCTAGGCCATACGGCACAATGGTGTCAAGGATTGAAAGTTCAAATCAAGAAAGAAGAGAATATGTGCAGTAGGAAGTTTGTGAGTCAGCTGGAATCATATTTTATACGCCATGTATTACTGCTTCGGGGGTAGCATGGCACAATGCCCAAAATGATCCTAGTTTGGAAGATGTGCCAATTAGAAAGCATGACAGTTCTTCTTTAGTGGCGATGAGTCCCCCCCCCCCCACCACGTGCAATTTGGTGGTCAAGTAGAAAAATGTGGAATCTGGCAAGTCAGCCATTGCCTCAGTATCTGAAATGTCATCAGTGAGTCATGCTTCTGTTAGTAGTACAATATACTACTGTCGGATGACGGTGCTCAATTAGACAGGAGCACGCGTTTAGGAAGACAACTACGTATGCTAGTAGAAAGTACTGAGAATAAAGGTTAACTTTTGTGCTTTTACGGCGCTGATGGCGTGCTTGCTGACGGCGACATGATTCCTATGATACAGCCCTGATAATTCCTACTACATAGTGAAACGTATATCGCTGTTCTCCATTAGGCAACGTTTTGATCTGTAATGAAAATGGTATATATTTGCTTCTATAAAACGCAACAAGGGACTTTATTGCAAATCAGACACGACGCGTGAATTCTTTACTAATACTGAAGTTTGTGCCTTTTAAAGCCATTCACCAGGATAGATTCTTTAGTTTTGAAGGATGAAAGCATGACTACCGGAGCGCACACTCTGTATCTCTGCACTCGACTGCAACACCACAGTATTTCAAAGCTGGGTTTCACAATTATTCCATGGAATTGGGCGTGAGCTTGCTTTGGGTCGGTGTTTGCAGAGCCAGAATATCAAGTTTTCAAGGTCGTCAATGTGGCCTTCAATGTCACACACACCATAGGTTACTTGACCCCTCTTGGAGTCAAGAGTGTCTGCTTCTCTTGGGAGAGGTAAAAGATGTTGACAATGACAGTGGCCTGACCAGCAGATAACTTGCGCAGTTCTTTGAAAATGACCTTCTGAGGACCATGGTTCGTCTCAAGGTCTTATTGTAGTAGAAAAGCGCTCATTACATCAATATACTTAGAAATAAGTGCATAGGCTCATCAACTATGTACTACAGCACGTCCCACAATACAAATACCTCGGCCTCCTTTTCACTACAAACCTATTATGGTCTCATCACACCGACATACCTTGCAACAAAGCTCTAAAAATTTGAGTATCCTAGCTTTTCGTTACATTTAGCGCCAAAGAAAGCAAAATTGTTACCTTGTGAAAGCCTCGTAAGACCATTGCTAGATTATGGCGCCACCTTATGGTACTGCTGCTGAATTGGCGACATAAAACGCATTCAATCCACCTAGAAAAAAAGCAATTCATTTCATATACAGATGGTTTGACTGCAATGTCTCATCGTCATCCCACCTAACTAATCATGGCTTGACTCCACTTTTTAAAAGACGCGACATAAAGTCTCTCAATCTTTTGCACTCTTCTTTTCGATTCGCCTCAGTACTCGTCGCACAACAAGTATAAAACACCTGGCAAAATAACATTCACCAGAAACATTGATGCCCTCAACGTATCCGTATTAAATTATCACACAGACCTCTGGAAATTCACTTTTTCTTTTGGTGTATTGCACTGTGGAATACCCTACCAGGTCACACTTGATCGTTAAAAAAAAATGAATCTTTGAAGACACTAAATGTTGCTATGCCCTATTTTTTATTTCTAGCATTGAAGAAATTATACAGTATTTTTATGGTACTTTTGTACTTTTGAAAACACACCTGTGATTGTGTTTTCTCACTTGGTCTCATTCTTTTTTTCTATATTAATTACTGTTCTGTATCTACTCCGGCGATATCCACTTAACGGAGCTGCTGTGTGTGAAAATGAATGAAGCAAATAAATAATGGGGAGAGGGTGCCGGAATTTACGGAAAGGGCGCAAAGACAGACCCATACATAAAACAAACTGGTGTCTTTTCAAAAAATAATTGCACTACCTCAGTCGTTCTTACATCCCCACTGTAATGGTAACAGAGCGACCACAGACACCATGGTTTAGTGTGGCACTAAAGTGCCTAAAAAACAAAAAGAAGCGGCATTACCGGTCTGCTAAGTTCTTAAACACAGTGCAAGCGTGGGAAAAGTACCGCGCCACTGAAAAAAATGTTCGATTTACTTGCTGCAAAATTCAAACGCAACTTCTCTGCTTCAACGTTACCGAACATGCTTAACATTAACCCCAAGCAGTTCTGGAGCCCCGCCGCGGTGGTCTAGTGGCTAGGTACGCGGCTGCTGACCCACAGGGCGCGGGTTCGAATCCCGGCTGCGGCGGCTGCATTTCCGATGGAGGCGGAAATGTTGTAGGCTCGTGTGCTCAGATTTAGGTGCACGTTAAAGAACCCCAGGTGGTCAAAATTTCCGGAGCCCTCCACTACGGCGTCTCTCATAATCATATGGTGGTTTTGGGACGTTAAACTCCACATATCAATCAAGCAGTTCTGGAAATTTATCAACCCAAGCGCATCTAAAATGTTGTCACTCTGTGATGAAAATGATCAACCCATTCCACTACATGATACCGCACGTGTGTTAAACGGTGTTTTTTGCTCGGTATTCACCGAAGAGCCAGATAGCGAATTGCCCTACTTGTCCCCGACTGAATATCCCGTAATGCAAGAAATCGTCTTTGAGGCTGCTTGTATTGCTGCCTTAATCGACAGCCTGGAGATGACATCATCATCTGGCATTGACGGCATCAACGCCAAAATACTAAAAAGTACAAAGCAAGTCACCAGTGTTATTCTCTCTTGCATATTTCAGCCATCGCTTTCCACTAGTACCCTACCACATGACTGGAAGGTGGAAAAGGTCATCCCATTGCCCAAGAAAGGTAACCCAGCGTCACCGAGAAACTATCGTCCCATCTCACTAACGAGTGTATGCTACAAAATAATCCAGCACATTCTTCATTCACATATTGCGAAGTTTCTTAGCTCTGTTAATTTGTTTCATCCCAGTCAGCATGGCTTCCAGAAGGGCCTTTGCTGTGACACACAACTGGCTCTCTTCATTAATGACATCAGTTCTATGCTTTAAACTAACACTCGCGTTGACGCACTATTTTTGGACTTTCAAAAAGCTTTTGATAAAGTACCCCATAACCACCTATTCCTGAAGCTGTCTCGCCTAAACCTTCATCATTTTGTTTTCCACTGGATACGTGAAGTTCTGTGTTACCATCAGCAGTTTGTATACGTTAACGAACGCTCCTCTTCTCTCACACCTGTTACATCCGGGGTTCCTCAGGGAATGGTCCTCGGACCCATGCTCTCTCTCATATGCATTAACGATCTTCCAAGTAACATTTCTTCCCAGATACGATTGTTTGCAGACGACTGCGTGCTATACCATCCTAATAACAAGAATAACGGTGTTTTATTCCTACAATCTGACCTCAGTCAAATTGAAGATTGGTGCCGCAAGTGGCTTATGTCATTAAACGCATCAAAAACCCCCCTTCTCACTTTTCATCGAAAGAAGTCATACCCGGATCGTGATTACATAATAAGTGACTCTTTAATATCCCCTGTTAGCACCTACAAGTACTTAGGAATTAACCTATCATGGCAAATCCACAAAACCAGCATAACAAATTCTGCTAATCGCGTTCTTGGTTTCCTGCGGCGTGATATCCGATTAGCACCCGCCTCAGTCAAACTTTTAACGTACTGCTGCTTAGCAAGGCCAAAGCTCGAATATGCATGCGCCCTGTGGGACCCATACCAAGATAATCACATTGTCATGTTTGAATCAGTACAGAATCGTGCCACACGTTTCATTTTTTCGGACTATTTCTATAACTCTAGCTCATCAAAACCCAAAACGCAAGCCAACCTTCCCAGGCTTATATCACGCCGTCGAGTCGCCCGCCTTTCTCTCTATTTGATAAGTTCTTTCACAAGTCACCCCAAGCCGATCTCATTGCTCCCGCACACCGCCACTCAAGCCGGACCAACCACGAAAAGACCGTTTACCCCCCTCAAGCCCACACTGTCTCCCATGCCTCCTCTTTCTTTAACAAGACATCAAGGGCCTGGAATGACCTTCCCACCAAGGCAGTGCTCTATTCCGACCAAGCAATCTTTCAATGCATCATAGAAGAGCGGTTTTTGTAGATATGCCTACCCCTCATGTAAAACCCCTTCCTGTAGGGGTCTTTAAGGTATCATAAATAAATAAAAAAATAAATAAATACATACAAATGATAGGAAAGGGGTGGGCTGCGATGAATTTCGGGGAAAACTTGCATACGCCTATATTCAAAACAGATGTGATGTGACGTCACTTGATAACCTGTGCCACTTAACTTTTTTTGACACTGTTTTAAAGTATGTCACCACGGGCGTCAGCAATCTTCTCGGAGTCCTTGGAGCGCCACAACTTTTTTTCATTCCTTGAACGACTCGAACTTCATCGGCACTCCAAGAAACACGGAAATTGCACGCAATCTTTTTCCTTGTGCAAATTTATAGCTTTTACATTGAATCTTCGACAGGACATAACGGCAACACACTACATCAACTTGAAAACAAAGACTAGTAACATCTGGCTTTGGCTGCGGATGGCTTGGGTTTGAATTATTTTAACATGTTGCTTGATTGGGCTGGTTGGTGCTGCATGGTTAAGCACTTATTCGTCTGCCTTCAATAGTTTTTTGCACAAAAAACATCATTTCTTGAAAGAAAAAAATTGTGTATGGTAGTTACTGAAATCATTTCAACATTTAACATTCAAATTTGTTTATTTGCAGGGAAAAAATACAGATTTTTTTCCCGCGGGAGGCCAAGTCTAAAGGCTAAAAGCCTGACGAGGTCCCACCGCTATTAAGCAAAAAAAAAAAACTGTCTGCATCAGTAACATATACATTTACACATCAGCAACATACAACTGTATACATCGGTTACATATTTCATTGGTAGAAGATACTGGCATGGCATAATTATTTCTTTTATATAATCGAAATAATCTAACATTCAGTACGTGCATTTTTGGCATATACAAACAGAGGCACACATTTTAAAATAGGCTTTGTTCCACACATTGTTGGAGCAAATCCCATTTTACAATCACAGTAAACAATCATAAAAATTTATAGAAGCAGAGCATACCGTTACTCTTACATGTAAATTACTATGGGTCTACAATGACGTCAGTCGAAAGAAGAAGTGATTTAAGATGAGATTTAAATGGTTTAGAATTCAGTGTAAAATCTGTATTCCATTTTTGAAGATTTAGCAACTGAAAAAACTTTGTAATCAATGTCCTGCTTTCCGTAATTCGTGCGTGTTTTCTTAGTTTTGCGGGAAAATTTTCTGAAGCCATATTTAGTTGATATAGTTCGTGGGTAGCAATCCTGTAGTTTATGTTTATGAATATGTTGCATTAGCTTAAATATATAAAGTTTTCTAACAGGCAAAATTTTGTGTTTGAGAAAAAGTGTTTCAATGTCTAGGTACCTGGGATGATCTTTATATTTTTCTATGATACGAAGCACGTGCTTCTGTAATGCTGTTAATCTATCATACTTACTCTTAGTTGTTGTTCCCCATGCCAACATTCCATATAGAAGTTTGGAGTAGAACAAGCTATAATACAGCGTTTTAAATAACCATGAGGGGAAGAGGAAAGCAATTTTACTCAAACACCGCACCGAACAAGCTAGACCTGTTAAGAGACAATTAACGCGAGGCTTCCATGACAGGTGCTCGTGAAACCACACTCCTAAAAATTTTTGTGTACTGACTTGTTCTAGTCGCTGATCGCTGAACGAAATGACTAAATTATCATTTATCCGCTTGTTTAGAGGTATGAACATAATAAATTTTGTGTTCTGTGTGCTTCATATTAATTTGTTTTTTGTTAGCCAGCTTGAGAGCTTCGAGAGGTATAGATTTGTTGAAGCTTCTACTTTCTGAATGGTGGAGCCTGTAAAAAATATTCCTGTGTCGTCAGCGAACATTTTAATTTCGGGTGTGTACTGAACCTCTGTAATATCACTTCTATCAAAACGAAAATAGTGACTTATATTGAAAAACATATCAAATAAATAAATAGTTTAACGACATTCTGCAATTTTGTTCTAACAGAAGACGTGCTTTGACTGCTTCTACAATGGACGTAGTAATGCGCCCTATACTTTAGATACTTGTCATCTACAGTGATTGTATCTGCGTTCTCAGTGAATCAGAAGTTGTCTGTGAAGCAGTAGTGCTTCTACGTAGGGCAGCAAGTTATCTTTTAAGGCAAGCTAATTAGATGCATTGAAGCAAAGGGAAGCTGGTGCTATCCCTTTATTTCGCTGGTACACGCGGCACTGCCGGCACCACCATGTGCATTATTATAGTTCCCCGTGCTGCGTTCGTAATCGAGCGAGACAGCTACTTAGTGGAACGCCGCCAGATGCCGGGGTCAACCGCGTGTCACTCAAATTACGCGTGATAGCCAACTAAGTTTTAAGAGAGATCAATAAGGAAACTTCAATTGCTCAAGCTTGTGTGCAAGCGTGAAAATGCTTGTTTTTTGACTCGTTTCATTGGTACTTTTTAGCAAAAGTCACCAGAATAGTGTGTGGCATGGATAAGGTCACGAAATATATGTCCACAATAATGGGTACGACTGCATATCACACCTCGCAAACGCTAGAGGATAGCTGTATGGCACGATTATTTGTTTCATTATTTATCAATTACCAGTGATGCGCAAGTAACTTAGCAAGCTGATGCAGCAGTCTCGCGCTCCACAGGTCATAGTATGTGATCGCGGGCTCCAATTCCGATCTGTCAAATGCACTTCCTTTTTGTTCCCCAATCACTATTTCTTTTAGTGTGTTGAGTGCTCGAACTATAGAAAAACAAAATTATTCAGTTAATACTATTATTCAGTTCATGCATTATTCATTTCCTAATATACAAATGTAACGACTGGAACTAGTGATTGAACTGAGCAAACAATGGGGGGGTACGAAGTCAAGGGATAGAAAAACCGCATTGTTCATTGTTTACAAATGCACTCTTCGCAAAAGGAGGTGCTATGCAATAGGCAGCACCATAGAACTGCGCTTTTAGCAGGCGTGCTCGGCTAGTTTGAAAAAGCCAATGTTACGCACACAGACGTTTGTTTTCTTGCTTCTAGGCTGAGACATCCACTGAGAACCGCAGGCTGGCTAGCAATTAGGAAGGTGATACACACAGCGCCTGTATATGCTATTGTGCGTTACCATTGAAAGTGAACCTATTGCAAAAACCAGTGCCACGGGGTACCAGCGTTCAGCGCCATGCCTGATTATGGGCCCTGTATCGCGCTGGTACTGGGACGCTGGAGCAACAGCGCCTCAGCACCAGCGCTGGGTGGCCCTGGGTAGCCTGCGCAAAATAGCTTCACACGAATAAAGCGGGGATGCCCATTTGCCATAAATAAATAAATAAAAATAGTGGTAAAAAGCAATATTTCGCACGTTTACAGTAAAAATAAAAAAAAAAAAACGTCAGATCCCACGTGCCTGGCGATTGGCGATATGCGAAACAAGTGGAGGGAAGGTGACCATGTTGCATTTTTTTATTTAGCGACACTTCATGAAATGACGCTAAATATATGGAGAAATGTACGCACAGACATATGTTGAAGAGTTGCAGATGTTTACATAACTAGTTGTTTGCAGTTGCGCAATGACGCCAACTGGAACATGCTTATTAGAAACACCAGAAGGTGATATGAAGCGCCGATGCACCCGAGAATGCTGGCCCTGAACACTGCTACATAAATCGATTTCAGCGCCTGGCAACTAACCAAAATTGACAAAGGCTGTATCAAGGAATACATATGTAATGTTTATGAAATTGGGTAGGCAGCACTGCAATTACTTTCGACGTTTCACGAAGATCACGTCTATTTGAAAAGTAGTTCCGAGGCCTGGCATAACTCTATGGTCAAATGCTTTGTAGCCTCGTAGAATGCGCAAGTGTGTTCTTGTTGTTCTTTGGTAGATACTAATTGTCAATCACCCAGCGGCACATACCCGCCCGTGCCACTGTCTGGCGGGAAGTGTTTGACGACGTACACGACGGTATTGCGACATTATTCATGTCTTGACCAGTGCGTCGTGTCCGTCAAACCATCTTACCCTCCCAAGCTAATTTTGGTTCACGCCAACCTAAGGGGGTGCCCACGAGAGCACCCAAACGTAAGCAGCTCGATAGATAGATAGATAGATAAATAGATAGATAGATAGATAGATAGATACATACATACATACATACATACATACATACATACATACATACATACATACATACATACATACATACATACATACATACATACATACATACATAAATAGATAGATAGATAGATAGATGGATGGATAGATAGATAGATAGATAGATATATAGATAGATAGATAGATAGATAGATAGATAGATAGATAGATAGATAGATAGATAGATAGATAGATAGATAGATAGATAGATAGATAGATAGATAGATAGATAGATAGATAGATAGATAGATACGCTCAAAGTCGCCTAAGTTCACTAAGAAATGCTTCGCATATAAAAATAAAACATTCAACTACAGTATTCAACTTCTCACCTTCTAATTGCAATCCGAGCAGCCACAGATTGTCGGATGTTGCTGCCGATGTTGCTTTTTCCTTTGATAGTCTATTCTCGCACTTGCTACTGGTCCACAATTACAGATGATTTTTAATGACCTGTTCGGTACATATGCGCGCACACGATTGAATATTGACTATTTTACTCGTGCAAGCGACCATATAGCAGTACACAGCTGGCGTGTCGCTGTACAGATTCATAGATATATCGACACCTGCAACTAAAAAGCACCGAAGAAAATACTAGTGCAATCCACTGAAAAAGTATGCCAGTGTGTTAGTTCACTAAGGTGTACGAAATACGAACTCATAGCTGCGTATTCTTACATACGAGTCAGCGAAATAATGGTTTTGCTCTACCATTTTGGCAATTCAGCTTTTTCTCTGTTCTTGATGTGCTGGTTGAACCTCCCATCCTCTGAGGTGCCGGGAACGTCATGTTTGACAAGTGGTTATAAACCTTCAGGACAAGACTGCCAGAACTGCCAAGACCTAGCGAATGAATAAAGTGTAAATCTAAGGTTTGTTGTCCTTTTTTAGACACAGTAATAATGACAACTAGCAGAGAAATGTAGAGCTTTGTATAACCAGTAGCGTATCCAGGGGTAGTCCCACAAGGCCCGTACGCTGCCCTCCCTCCCGATGCATTTTGACATGCAAGCAGACCACGAAAGCGCCTTGCGCCAAGCCTGCCGGCTCAAAACGCAATACAGATTAAGGGGTTACATCCCCCCTCCAAAAAAAATATCTGCCGAGATGACTCTTGAGAGTGATATTCACATGTCTAATCCGATCAAACAATCATTATCGAAGTAACAAACAATTTATTGGGCATCCCAAATAGATCACTCACAACAAAACATGGTTGATCCATCCGTCTTGGGAATCCATATACCATGACAGAGAAACTTGTCTTTACAGAAGTAGTTAAATGTTTGATGCACAATGTAAAAGCGCGCTTGGACAATGTATCTTGATATTTGACAGGTATAGCAGCGTTTAACTTGAGCGCACTAACACTGACTATTAGGGTATACATCACCCTAACGCCGACTAACAATCGTGATCAATGAATGAACAAACCAATGTGGTCATAGATGCTTCTGGTAGCTGCAGTAAATAGCGGTGTGAGCGGAATCAGATAAAGCAGTGACACAGCCAGCACAATCGCCAGTGAACGAGTGCCGTACTTGATTATGATAGCGTACTTGCGGCACGTCCAAGTACTGAATGCCACTGCCTCTCTAGAGAGAAACGCAACACACGTCAATTATACATTGCTGGCCGGCTGCGATTTATTGCGGGACGAGGAAAGAACGCAGAGTTAAAGTCAAGTTATCATGGTTAGAGAGCTCTAGTTACCATAGCCAGGTGACGCAGAGCTATTTTTACTATGAATGAAAGGAAAGAGCGATGCCTATGCGATGAAGCCCCTATGCTACGGGTAATGTCACCACCTTGCATTGTGTTTCTACCGACAAATTAGCAATTCTGTTGGAAACATGCCCAATGGAAAGAAAACGTTAAAACGACGCGTTTTAGAACTAATTGTCAGTGTCATTATGCATTACTTGACATTAGAAATAATACTGTGAAAAGAGTATTAGACATAAAACGGCTGATTGTGATGCTTGCAGAGCATGTAGCCGTGGTGGTAGGTTAGAGCACTGCACGGGCCTGGGCCCGCCCGAAAGCCCAGGACCGGCCTAGTGCGCAGACCAGTCGGGCCGGGTAAGGGCCAGTTGGGTCGGGCCCCGGCCAGGCTCGTGCCGGAGAGCTTTGGGCGTGGGTGGGGCCCGGGCGTGCGTCAGGCTCAAATCAGGCCCAGGTCTCATACGTATCCATATAACGACGCGGGTACGCTGTTTTACTTTGGTTTAAGGGGTTTAATGTAGCAATTTGACACTATTTAAAACGCTGCATATGTGGGCTTTGGCTAATTTAGAAGACTTTAAGTCAATTAGCCTACGCAGTAATTGTGTAGTACACGACGCCTAGCATTTTGCTCCCTCGGCATGCTACACGTTATCTTAGGCAATCTTAGTATGAGTTTATACTATTGAGTAAAAGAAGCTCTTGAGCACCGTTTAAGGAAAGGTTTACCAGGTGGTATTGCTGCAAGAGCAACGATATCTTGCCCACAGTAGTGTATATATTGTGTATGCGTATCTCGGGAAACCTTCCGAGTATGCAGCTAAGTTCTCACGCCCACCGCTCCTTTTCCCAGCTGCATGACGGCGTAGACTGGTATACGCACCGAGTGAGTCAATAATATATAAAGAACTATATTTCGCGCACTAGAAGTGCATGATGTGGAGTGACTCATCTCAGATGGGCATATCGATGTTGCCCCCTATCTATGTTGCCGATTTGTTGTGCTAGCGAGGCAGCTTCCTATATGTACCATCTGGTAATTTGCAAGTAATACTCAACTTGCATTTCCATTGTATAGAGCATATTTTTGGTTTTTACGACCTCTTCTGTCTTTACGATATTTTGTCCCTCATTCATAGGTGCACTAATTTGCCAAACTGCAAACGCGCGACTCTAAAGAATGTAAAAACTCTCCCTTGGCTAAAGTGGATAAGAGATCTAAAAAAGGTGTTGAATATAACGACGAACTGCTGCAGTATCGCTTGTAACGCAGAGATGTACTGTCACGGCTGTAATATACTTTACAGTTTTTCTTTGAAATGCAGAAACAACTTATCGTGGTTAGAGTTGCTAAGATGAGAGAACTAGCCATGACTCCAATTTTGTTTGACATTGCTCTGAAATTATTTCTTAAATGTGTTACAAGTGTAAATAACTGCATATATACAAAGAATCAGGTAAATTTGTGGCCCTGAAAGAAATTCTCGAAACACTCTTTAGAAGTTCCCATGTGTGCTGCAGGTATCCACGGGACAACCAAAGATTGGATAGTGCTTCGTTTATGCTGAAGGCATATTTAGCTAAAATAAATCGGGCCAGTCCGAAACTTTTCCGGCGTGGGCTGGGCTAGGGTGGGCCAGCGCAAGGATTTTTTAGGGCGGGCCGGGCCCGGGCTGAAAAACTTGACCCGTGCAGTGTTCTATAGTAGGTAGCGTGCTCAACCTGTGTCATCTTGAACCGAAAGATTGTATGTTCAATTTTCGTTTGACGGACTCCTTTTTTTTGCTTTGTGACATTGCGTAAATTTTGACATCGTTTTCGAGACGAAAACACGTCATTGAAGTACTTGTGCATCCTGGACTAAGAACTTTTGTGTTAAAAATGGGGCGAAAATGAGCGGACCTTGATTAGTCGAGTGTTCAGGCGTCCTTACACACATTCGCTACGGGGGAAGCAGTTACTGTTGCAATGAGATGTGCCATGGCAAAAGAGCAATGCTTACAGCAGTCCCTCCCCACGCTTTCATTTATGATCTAGCGTCATCACATTGTTTAGACCAAAGCCATGCCCTGTGCAGCAGCGTACAACGAGCTCCGTCAAAGAGCATGTTACGTAGTTGGCACTAACAACCCTTCCTTTGCTGGCGATTGCTTGGTATTTTCCTGCTGAAGTCACTGATTTAGTTAAATCACATTGCAATTCGCACATCGTACTTGTAGATGACCCCGTACAGATCGTCCGCCGGCGTACGTTCTCTGGGTTTCGTAAACATATGTCCCAGCGTGTAATGAGGCTAAAGAACGGCTAGCTTACCCAGCGGATGCAAAGGTCGCCGAGCAGGGTCTACTACACGTTGTGGAGCATAGGGATTAGAATCAATGATCATCATCCTCGCTCGTTACGCACTACCCGGTGCAGGTGCAAAACATAATTAAAAGCTCACTCATGCTTACTAATGTTTCCTGAACCCCCCATTCAACACGCTCTGCCCATTTCACGTCCCCGTGGTTGCTAATCTGAGTAGCTCTCATAGGCTGCAGAATGCGCTGAAGTAAAATTGGTAATTGGTTGGTAGGGTGGCGGCACCTGTTGAAGCGGATATGAACCACACCAACATCTCTGCCGCCAGAAGGCGTGCGGTCTGCCGTGTGCATTGTGTGATGGCCTCCGAGATTGAGCGATACCTTTCGGCGTAGCATCTCCAAGGTTCATACTGGTAGGAGCTCACATCATCGAGCTGGCTTAAGAGAGCTCTGTGATCGCCAGAGATGCTAGCGCCCCTCATGAGTTGAAAAGGCCACGTAGATGTGAGAATGAGGCTATTATGTAATTGTCTTTAGTGACCTTGGTACACGGTGTGACACTAAATTAGTGGTTCGAATGGTTTGATGATGCTCTAGCCTAACCGCTCACAAAATTTCCAAAAACGTAAGACAGATATCGCGTAATCGCAGCTCTCCTTGGCGCTTCTGATTTCGTAACTTTAAGTACGAGTTATGAATGATTGAGTCCACGAAGGACATTTTTATGGAAAGTGATGACTCACGGAGATGTCTTCAGTGAGACCATTCTTCAAAAGCAAATAGGGTTAGGCTAATTACCCCGTTAACTCCCCCATTTGTTCGAGTAAAGTGGAGCTTTCTACGTTTTATGAATACATTTGATTGCATTGTATGTAATAAATTGCTTATTCTATTTGTTAACGGAAAAGCAAAACTGTTACTTTTTCATGGCAATTGTAACTCCGACAACAAACTTTTCGAAATTCTCGTATCTAAAACTGTTACAGTTACAATTCTTGGCGTATATAATTGTAAGAGTAACATTGTTACTTTTTACTAGTGACGTGCTTGAGTACCGAGATGCCTTTTTTTTTTGCCCTGTCCTACGTACGAAATGCAAAGAAACCTACCAAATAGCGGCTACCAACAAGTCCGCAACGCACCCATTGTGAAATGTCCATCTCGGTCTATTTATTCAAAGCAGGTGAATTATGGGTTACGTTCAAGTAAGAAAACACCCGAACGCAAACAACTGCAACAACACTGTTAAAATTACACCAAGAACATGTGCGCACATGTACACGGTAGTGACCTGCTGTGCGCATTCAAGAATTATCTTCCTTGAAAAGTAGCACAGAAAGAGAGCTGACACAGCTAGTTCTGTTTTTTATATCTCTCTGAAGAAAAAAAATCAAAATTTTCAATGAGGTCACTTCCTCATACACACTGTACAATGTCACTTGCTGTTGTTTTTGAACATTGGTCCGATGGTAGAACACGCTGCTCGCTGCATGGAGCACGCGAGATCACATTGTCCCTAATCAAGAGAAGATGCCGCGGTGAACGGGGTTTATAATTGGGTAACTATTCAGGACTGCATTATTTTTTCAGTCTATTTTTTACATATGTAGAGACCCTCGACTTTTATTCTCGGTCGAACGCGACTAATTGTTGTGTAACCTGCCGCGTCATGGCTCCTTTAATTAATTCCAGATCAGTTGCTTACGTGTCCCCGGACTTCTTTCGTTATGGACTAGACATGGCTGTGCGCGTCTCTATGCATCCTTGCAACATTTATTTGTTTGTGAAATGGCAAACCCACCTGCAGCGCGCGAATAGGAACTCCATCGCCCGCAGATGGCGACACGGGTGAACCACCATCGTCTTCCTCCTCGGCCGAACCGGGTGAGCTCACGTGCTGTGCGGCGGCCCGAACCCTGTCGCCCTGTTTTTGCCGTGGCCTACGGCGGCACCCCACAGCTGCTGTAGGTGGTGGCGACAGTGACGAAGCACGGCTGCTGCTAGCCACGGTGCTCGCATCCCCCATGCCTTTTTCAGGCTGAAGAAGCACCACGTCAGGACGAAAGCAGAGATATAGTTCCTAATGCAAGACAATAGCCTACGGTGTTGGAATATCAGTAATTTAGCAAAAAAACTAAATTACGGCACTTCTGTTATGTAAAAAGGTAGCGGTGGGCCCTGTATTTCACACAGCAACTTTTCCCTTCATCTGTCCGTCATCAATGTATTGATGCAAAATGACCATAATACTATTTATTTATATTAGGATAATAATATTATTTTGTATGGTAAGGCAGTACAGCTGCACTCCTCGTTTCCCAAGAATGCCTTCCTGGCACTTCTCAAATTTACATTTTGTGTGATTCGATTTTGTTCATCGCTACAAAGTAACGTCCTTTTTAGAGGTAACATTTAGTGGCATGAGCCCAAATCCACGAGTGCCGATAGTTATAGGGCGAGAACAAAACGACGACACCAAGACAAGAAGGACACGAAAGACACGAGCGCTAACTTCCAACTAAGTTTATTGCGCAGAGAACGAAAATATAAAGAGGAGACAGTAATCATGTGATAAACACCATATGACACAAACAGCAGAACATGAGTAAGAGAAAAACAAAGGCAAAAAACACAAAAACAAAAGCACAGAAAAACGGCAAGGAAAAATCTATAAGAAAACGAAACAGAAAGGTAAAGATATTATAACTACCTTCGCGCACCGAAACCTTCGAGGAACCTGAGTTCCTTCTCGGACAGAGCCACGGAGGGCTTGCTAATACAAGGCACCTGTTCGTGGGCCATCTGCGCGGCCTCAACAATGACTCGGGTGCGCTCATCTCTGTGCTTGTACAGCGTCGCTGTGTCCTTGAAGAGGGGAACACAATTGCACTCAGTGCAGTGCCGAGCAAGAAAACCATCTTTCCAGTTTCTAACATTGTTAGCGTGTTCTCTAAGCCGATCGATCAGACACCTTCAGGTCGTTCCGACATAACAAGCACTGCATGAAAGGGGGGTCATATAGACAACGTCCCGGGAGCAGGCCGCATACCTGTTTCTATGTTGAACTCTGCATTCCGTTGATGACTGCGTTTTCTGGGGGTTTGTAGATTTGGTGAGGCTGATTAATTTGAACGGTGCCGAGAACAGGACACGAATTTCAACACGTTTTTTGATTTTCTTGAGCCTGTGTGATATCCGATGTTTGTTAGGAATCGCGGCTATCCTTTCACGTTCTGTATCCGTGTTGCTCGGATTCTGTCGCTGCCTCTGCTCTGCCTTATTAGTCCGCAGGATAGTCTCAGCAACGGAAGCGATAAACGCCTCGGGGAAACCCGAAGCCTTAAGCCGGAAAACTTGAGCTTTGAAGATCGCAAAGATATTGTGGGTGCACGACCTATTTAAGGCATTCTCAAGACAGGTTCGTGCTATGCCTCGCCTAACTAACTTGCTGTGAGCGGAAGAAAAGGGAAGTAGAGGTTTCTGCGCACGTGGTTCATAACACCAACAGATGTGCTGTTAGCTAAAAACCAGTTTTAAATCCAAAAAGCGTAAGTTGTCATTCTCAGGGATTTCTTGTGTCAACACAAGAGGTTTTAAACAATCTTCGAACACACCTATCGTTTGAGTCGCTAACGAGGGAAACATAGAGGAATTACAATTTAGAATAACCAAGAAATCATCCACGTATCTGAATATTTTGACGACATGCGAGCCTTCTAACTTTTCCTGCAGTTTTTGCCCAATTTCTCCAATCAAGATCACTGAGTAGAGGTTCTATGCATGAGCCGATTGAAACACTCTTTTTTTGCAGATAAATATAATCATTCCATTGAACGAAAGTAGACGTAAAGTACAGCAAAACAAGGTCAAGAAAATGATGATTGATTGATATGTGGGGTTTAACGTCCCAAAACCATTATATGATTATGAGAGACGCCGTAGTGGAGGGCTCCGGAAATTTAGACCACCTGGGGTTCTTTTACGTGCACCCAAATCTGAGCACACGGGCCTACAACATTTCCGCCTCCATCGTAAATGCAGCCGCCGCAGCCGGGATTCGAACCCGCGCCTTGCGGGTCATCAGCCGAGTACCTTAGCCACTAGACCACCGCGGCGGGGCAAGGTCAAGAAAATCTCGCGAACTGATGCCAGTTTTCAATTGGAAGTTCAATTCCTCGAAAATTTCTATGTTATCCCTTATACATTCTAATACCTCATCGTGAGGCAGAGAGTAGTATAGGTCTTTTATGTCAATTGAAAAACCAAAAAGATTAGATTGATTTGGCTGTTTGAAAAATTCTATCAGAGCCTGCGACTTTTTGATAAAAAATGGGTCATTATTTTTTAGACACTTTAGATGGGTCTGAAAAAACAAGCAGAGTTCCTTTTGCCACGTGCCATTTTCTGTCCCAATAACATGGAAGGGCGTGTCCACCTTATGTGTTTTGGAAGAAAAAAACATGCTGGGCCCATTTTTGTCATTTTTGCTAATTTGCTGCGCTAACTGTTTTAACTCTAGTTTACGACACATTTCTTTGGCCTGCGTTTTTACCCTATCTAGACGAATGTCGGTACAACATTTGAAAACAGAGTCGATAGCTGTGACCGCCTTTTCCGTGTCCAGTTTCAACAAACAGATCTAACACCGAGAGTGAAGAGAAGAAGATGGCGAGAGTACTGCGACCAAATCGAGTACACTGCAAACTGCCTGCGGTCACGTGAGCTCACTAGCCTTTGTGCTCAGCGCCCAACCAAGCCTCGGCAACCAGGTGTGGTCCACTTATGCAGTGACGTCGTCCTCCCAGACTATACGTCCACAACACCCTCGTCCTAGGTCCGAAGTTCGCCGTCGATCGAGAGAGGTCCGCACCCGATCGTCTTTCAATGGTGGGCTCTGTTACTGGCCGCACTTCACCTCAGGATTTGGACAGGTGCATTTCAGAAGGCGTCGACGTGCTCCTACGGGGTAAGCCTACCAGCAACAGCCTTGCGGTGCGGAAGACGACCAAGTTTCTTAGAGACAATGAACTTTGTGTCGTGCCGTCAGATAAGGAGGGTGGTTTCGCCGTTCTTCCCAACTCTTGTACCTAAAAAAGGTGGTCACAGCTAGCGACTGTGTTTTCAAATGTTGTACCGACATTCGTCTTGATAGGGTAAAAACCCAGGCCAAAGAAATGTGTCGTAAACTAGAGTTAAAACAGCTAGCGCAGCACATTAGCAAAATTGACAAAAATGGGCTCAGCATGTTTTGTTTTTGTTTTGCCAAAACACATAAGCTTGACATGCCCTTCCGTGTCATTGTGACAAAAAGTGGTACGTGGCAAAAGCAACTCGGCTTGTTCATTCAGACCCATGTGAAGTGTCTAAAGATTAATGACCCATTTTTGATCAAAAACGCGCAGGCTCTGATAGAATTTTTCAAACAGCCAAATCAATCTAATCTTTTTGGTTTTTCAATTGACATAAAGGACCTATACTACTCTCTACTTCAAGATGAGGTGTTAGAATGTATAAGGGATAACATATAAATTTTCGGGGAATTGAACTTCCAATTAAAAATTGGCATCAGTTCGCGAGACTTTCTTGACCTGGTTTTGCTGTACTTTACGTCTACTTTCGTTCAATGGAATGAATGTATTTATCTGCAGAAAAACAGGTTTTCAATCGGCTCATGCATAGCACCTCTACTCAGTGATCTCTTATTGGCGAAAATGGGCAAAAACTGCAGGAAAAGTTAGAAGGCTCGCATGTCGTCAAACTATTCAGATACGTGGATGATTTCTTGGTTATTCTAAATTGTAATTCTTCTATGTTCCCGTCGTTAACGACTCAAACGATAGGTGTGTTCGAAGATTGTTAAAAACCTCTTGTGTTGACACAAGAAATGCCCGAGAATGACTAGTTACGTTTTTTGGATTTAAAACTGGTTTTTAGCTCACAGCACATCTGTTGGTGTTATGAACCACGTGCGCAGAAACCTCTACTTTCCTTTTCTTCCGCTCACAGCAAGTTAGTTAGGCGAGCATAGCACGAACCTGTCTTGGGAATGCCTTAAATAGGTCGTGCGCCCACAATATCTCTGCAAGCTTCAAAGGTCAAGTTTCCCGGCTTAAGGCTTCGGGTTTCCCCGAGGCGTTTATCGCTTCCGTTGCTGAGACAATCCTGCGGACTAATAAGGCAGAACAGAGGCAGCGACGGAATCCGAGCAACACGGATACAGAGCGTGAAAGGATAGCCGCGATTCCTAACAAACATTAGATATCACACGGGCTCAAGAAAATCTGAAAACGTGTTGGAATTCGTGTCCTGTTCTCGGCACCGTTCAAATTATTCAGCCTCACCAAATCTACAAACCCATAAAAGAGTATTTACAACGTCGTTTTTTATAAAAAGTTGAACAAAATATTTTCGTTTTTTTTACTAATAATACAAAAGCGATGACTGTTTTAGTTCGAGAATCGATCTTATCCTGGTGCTCGAACAGTAGCAGCCTATTGGCATCGATAGCGTTTTTTCCGTTAATTTGTTCAAATTGTCCGCGATACTTTTTGTCGATCGGCATTGTGAAGCTCCGCTTTATTTCAGCTTTGCTATATCGACGCGAGCTTGTGTGTCAGATTTTGCGGGCCGCAATGACGAAGCAAACGTGTCTAAAGGCTGTGAACCATGTCAGCTTCTGTGCTTTACCGACGTCCAGCTGCGCAGCCTCCAGCGTGAAAATTCAACGCCGGCAAATCGCTCGGAGGCTGCCTACGAAGACGGAATAATGTTGCAGAAAGTGGGTATGTTTGCCGGTGAGTGAAAATGTGGTGCTTTGCATTTGATCATGGCCCCTTTCTTTTGCATGTGCTACAATTTTTGCCATTTCATAAGGCTTTGAGGCTTGTACAGCTAATGAGACGCAAGCCTTGTGAATGTCTGAAATTGTTTACTTCGTTGTCACTTTCGCTGAAAATATCTTTACTGCTAAAATTTGTAGAACAGATGACAGCATGAGTTCTACCTGTTCCTGCTCGAAATGAGTCTGCTGCAGTGTATGCTCATAAATTCAATACATAGTAGAGCCAAGGTAACCTTTAGTACATATACGAATTGTACATTTTTCGTGAGTTTGCAATAAAGCGTATTACATTTGCATGAACCATATAGTCCATCCAGTTGGGGAATTAGCTAGCTTTGTCCTCTGAAGAACGTCACTAAAACAAATAATTCACAACAAATTCACAACAGCAAATTCACAACAGCCGCAATGTTATGTCCACACTACCTATCTTATAAGCAGCGTTCCCATATACACTATTCTTACTTATGCATCAATAATTCGTTCACTCTTCTACAAGAGTAACCAGGACTGTTTTTTCCTCTTACAACTTAACCACAGCCTCCAAAGAACTGCCCATATCAGTGTACGCTTGGATCCCTAGTCACTCTGAACCTACCTAAAGTCAGCAGAGATTGTGTCATCCCTGAAAGCAAGCTCATGGGCCAAAATCCTCGCAAGGTATGGTTGAAGACACTTGATTTATTGAACATAATTTGTTCGACCATTTCTGTCTTACCCTGCTCATAAGTCTGTTTTTTTCTTCTCAAAAAACTGGACTAAAGAGTGACCATTGATTTCCAAGATAACCACAACCAGTCGCAAGAAGCTCTAAATTGCCATAGTGGCAACCCCATGTGCAACCAATATGCCAGGTGTACAAATGGAAGCCTTATACTAAAAAGCAGATATAGCGTATGGTATGGTTAAGCGTACAAAATTGGGTGCACAAATAGTTGTTTCTTGCTTTTTGAATTACTCAGTTTACAGGAAATGTGAAAGCTTCAAAATTCTCGGACAGTGCATGTCATGGGGTGCACATACTGTACTTTGCTCTATGTGACGAACTTTACATACAGTACAAATGGGCTTGTAGTAGTGCATATTTAGCAGCATTTCTTTTTCACAATGTGTATAGGTTGCTGTGAATGTAAAGACTGTTGCAAGGCAGTGGTAGGTACAGCTATAGTAGTGTTGAAACATTTACTGATATCACGTGCATGTTGGGAGTGACACTATCAAAGTTCTAAAAAAGATACTGTGCAAGAACTCGTGCTTTTATTAAGCGAGACATGTCTTGCAGAGGTAGCAATCGTAGAGCCGAACCATGGGGGTGAAGTAACTGAAAGAATAAAGATGGGGTTGATCACATTCAGCAAGCATTCTCAAATCTTGAATGATAATCTGTCACTAACCCTCAAAAGGATAGTATATAACAGCTGCGTCTTCCATACTTACCTACGGAGCAGAAACATGGAGGCTTGCAAAAATGGTTCAGCTTAAATCCAGGACATTGCAGCGAGCGATGGAAAGGAAAATGATAGGTGTAATCTTAAGACACAAGAAGAGAGCAGAGGGGGTCAGGGAACAAATCGATGTTGAGGACTTCGTAGGTGAAATCAAGAAGGAATGAACATGGGCTGGGCACGTAGTACGCAGGAAAAATAACCGCTGGTCAATAAAGATAACTGATTGAATTCACAAAGAAGGAAAATGCATGAAGTGAAGACAGACGGTTAGGGGGACCGATGATATTAAAAAGTTTGTACGTATAATGTGGCACCAGAAAGCACGGGACCGAGTTGATTGGCCAATCATTGGAGAGGCCTTTGTCCTGCAGTGGGCGTAATCAGGCTGCTGATACGCCGAAAAAGAGCACGGACATGCACGCAGGCAGTGATCCGTGGTGTTAAACGTATATCAGTATTTGTGCTTCAAAACATGTTTGTTTACATGTAGAGTTAACGCAATCAAAATGAGAAGTAATCAGCAATTTGCATTCGCTTGCATTTATCCCACTGTGACTCCATGACCATCATTCCTAGCTTGTCCAAAGGCTCCAGTTCAGCATCCGAAATCTCACCTGCTGAGAAATGCTGCTGTTCAGTTGTTTTCCTCCTCTAGTTTGATTTCTTTTCGCAAAATGTTGTGATCAGACTGGACAGACTTGTGCGAGCAGCAAAACAGGGGGCTCCTAGTTTGAATGAGCTGTTGTGGATACTAATGTGTTCAAATTGTCGAGATATTTCCTCCAATGAAAATACACAAGGCTGTGCGCTTTTACTTAACCGAGTTCAAATAACGACCTTTATTGTAATAATATTTGTTCATTGTAAAATACCTGATGCATGACAAGGCATTTTTAAAGGCATGTTCATCTTTAAAAAGAACAATGACTGAGTTCACGCAGTAGGTATAATCAAAGTTGATCAGTGTTTCTAGAAGTTGATAATGCGAATGTCTACTAACAGCTATTTCCTTGATATTACTGTGAAACATGTGGCCAAAAGGACTGGTTTTGTATGATACCCGTGTTAAGAGTGATGCAGACGGTTAGGAAGTAGTGAAGAATAAAAATGTGAATTCAGCTTCTGCCGTTGTTCATCGTTTGAGCAATGTCTTTTATGACTATGCATCATTGGCACAAAGAAAACTTATTTATTCATTTGGCAATGCATAGCATAAAAACGTTGAAGGTCATTCAAAAAGTGAGGGCCATTTGGTTTCAAGCAAGTAAATATTCATTAGCAAAAGTTTTATCGGTGGGCTTAGTTTAGCAAAAACCTACTTCACTTTTTTACAGAATTACTGCTAACTCAGTGCTTCTCCTACCGTCGCAGTAGTTTCTTTAGTCAAACTGAATAAAAGATCGCCGCTTGGTAAGTGAACCTGTTGCGAAAGGTGATCTTGAATTTCTCACTGTCTTGAAATTGTACCCCGAGCCACTGTTTTTAGTGAAAGAAAAGGAAATGATCACACTGTGCTGGCACAGGACAGTAGGGCGGGCAATCAGTGTTTCCTACCAAAATATATGATCTTCCCATTGGTTCTGATTTTGGTGCAACGATGCATGTTGTCATGTAGGAGACCGATTCTGGATGAGAATTTGTTTTATTTCTTTTTATTTAACGCGATGTGCTGCTCGCCAATGCGTTGTCAAATATCATAATGCGGCTCAGGCTAATTACACTGACACTGCATTTTTTGAGAGCATGTGTGGTGAGAAAGACAACGGGCAGCACGGTACCAAGTACTCTGCTAGAGGTGTCCAGTATAAATATCGTTGTCTCACTTTTTCTTTTGTCTCTTCGACACAAAAAAAAAACATATGGCTATCACTGCTTTTTTTATATGTACTGTTCAACTCTGTGAGAGACAGTGTTCCTTGTTTACATGTATACTGCTGCATTCCCGATTGTCAATAAACAATGTAACCTTATTTGCTTGGCGTGTTTTTTGCCAGTTGACGCCTCTCGGTCACCTTGCAGCATAGCGTAAATATATATAGCAACGTCAGGGAGCCGTGTGTGTGAATACCACCCCGATAGTAGCGAATAAACGCCCATAAACCTGCGGGCGCGCACTGCGACCCCCCGCACCCGCTACCAGAGCAGCCACCATATTGCTCTAGCGTAATGATGATGTTAGGCCTACCAGCGCTGTCTCTAGGTCGGATAAGTTAGTTCACAACGCCACTGCTACCCTTATTTTTGGTGCACTGTGAAATGTACAGTTTCTCTTCTCTAACTGGTAGTTTATAGGTGTTCTGTGGTGTAGCTTTCGTATTTCCAACTGAACACGCGAACCACTGCGCCATGCTGTCTTGTAGAAAGTTGTTGGTAATCCGCCAGAGAACATACCAGCTGACCATTCAACTTCAGTCTTGATTGTTGCTTACTCAACATAAACGGGATCTGAACCTGACACAATTATTAAACACAAAAAAATGCTGCCTAGAACGATTTCCCCTGCGATAATGGCAACACCGCTATGTTTTTCTGACAACTCTCATCCTCAAGAAAAAAAAAACGAAGTGGACTGAAGTATATAACGGCTTGGCCAAAACGAATGCCGTGCACAGAAAGCAATATACCCTCAGTTTGTTCAATGAGCATACGAATGTACAAGTCTGTGTTTTTGCATAAAAGTGAGAGAAGTGCCAGCGATTATGACCGGCAGCTATCGGTGATGGGAGGCGTACGTTTGCAGGCAGGGCTGGCACCACGTCACGTCGATGTTTGTCGCATCTTGCACGGACACTGTACACTATAAAGAATGCTTTATTGCCCACCGCGGCGGTGTAGTGGCTAAGGTACTCGGCTGCTGACCAGCAGATCGCGGGTTCAAATCCTGGCTGCGACGGCTGCATTTCCCATGAAGGCGGAAATGTTGTAGGCCCATGAGCTCCGATTTTGCGCACGTTAAAGCACCCCAGGTGGTCAAAATTTTCGAAGCCCTCCTCTACAGCGTATCTCATAATCATATGATGGTTTTGAGACGGTAAACTCCACATATCATTAAAAAAAGCTTTATTTAGGTTATATGATGCCAATGCTGTGCTCTATCGTGGTTTTCACTTGTCGAAATTGTGTATTCTGAAACCCCAAAGCGCCGAAAACACTAGTACGGGCTCGGTCGGTAGGCCTAACCCTTGGTGGAAATCATGGTGGTAGAACGGAAGGGTGAACAGAATGGTGAACTCCCTAGGACTCGTCTTGTCGTATGTTGAAGGTAGAAGATTATGCATTTTAGCGTCATACGCCCTTTTTTAACGTAAAATATGGCTCAAGTATTTGGTTATATAAAAATTACCAAAGTGACGTTTCTAGTGTGGCGACATCAAGTGACTTCTGTATTCTTGTCGCCCCGCCGTGGTGGTCTAGTGGCTAAGGTACTCGGCTGCTGACCCACAGGTCGCGAAATCGAATCCCGGCTGCGGCGGCTACATTTCCGATGGAGGCGGAAATGTTGTAGGCCCGTGTGCTCAGATTTGGGTGCACGTTAAAGAACCCCAGGTGGTCGAAATTTCCGGAGCCCTCCACTACGGCGTCTCTCTTAATCATATGGTGGTTTTGGGACGTTAAACCCCACAAATCAATCAATCAATCTGTATTCTTGTCTAACGTTGAAAGGGGTAAATGCAAACTGGAACTCATTTATTTCTCGACAAATGTGCGGCGATGTAACACATTTACTGTCGTTGTTCACAGTGGCACCCCTCGTTTTCCAAACATGACCACAAAGCACCGCATCACGCATGTCAAACTGCTTTATACGTGCGCGAAAGGTAAACAATCACGACCACATTCTACGCTCCCCAAAAATTGAAGCGTTGTTGACACCACAGGAACCAAAAAACGTGCTGGAAAGCTTAATGAATGGCGTTGGTTTCTTTCGACCGTAAACATATTTCTCTGCGCATTCCGAAGTGAAACACTACGTATAATTAAGTGATTTCGCATACTGCCATTTGCTATTAAAGACGATAGTCTTTCTCGGGGACCTTCGACGCAAAAACATTGGTCTGTCTGTCTGTCTGTCTGTCTGTCTGTCTGTCTGTCTGTCTGTCTGTCTGTCTGTCTGTCTGTCTGTCTGTCTGTCTGTACATTTGCCTGTTTGCCCACCATTACCACGAACCGGGTACTCTAAACAGCACCACCAGATACTACGAACGGCCGACCCCATCCACAGCGCCCCCCACTCTTGCTCAAGAAGCAGCGTTCATACGTGTGCGATTGTCAATTAAAAAGCAATTATTCCGCATATCTGAGGCAGCATAACAACACGTATATATTCTGCATGTTCGTCGTTTACTAGAAAAGGCATTCATAAGTAATTATAGGACCGTAGCGCTTATCACGTTGCGCTGACCATGCAACACTTGCACGAAGAAGCGGGTGTTTCGAACGCTTTGCTAAGACGACACGGTTGTGGCACCTACCCGTCGCCTTGCGTTCTACGCAAGGCGACGCTCATGTTTCACGTGTGACATGACTTGATGCACTCGTTCGCCTCCTCTGCATGCTTCAGGCACTCTAACGAGCGCTTCCGGAATACCATTCACCAATTTCTTGTGCAGAACATCTAATAATATTTTTGTTCACTCTCTCCTCACGCAAGGCTATCGTCTTTCGACGACATTTGCAGGTTACATGCAGAAACGAGGCCACTTTTTTCATCATACCACCATCATCCAACGAGCTTTCATAATGACACCATCATTGAGGTTGTTAACCAAGCCATCAACCAAACACACTTTGAATTACCACAATCAACCGGCATTTTCCACAGCCGCCATCATTGGTTCGCCACGACCACCATCATCTGTCGCCATTTTTTCTACTCTCGCCGTCATCAGCCATTATGACCACAACATCTTTCACCATATCCACTATTATTTCTACTATATACAGTATTATTTCCACAATACCCACCAACGATACCCGCATCAAACAACCCAGGATTTTCAATAGAGTCACTTGTACAAGACGCACCCGACCCTGATCCATGGAGTCTCTGCGGCTACTGCCGAGGCTGTATGCATGTCCCTATGTCGCCATTTAAATCAGTTCCTGATGAAGCATATTCGGCGGCTCCCTAATTTATTTATTTGACCCTTCCTTCCATCATCAAACTTCCACATCAGCTGTTTTTCAGGCTGCCCTTTTTTCATTCTGCTCTGCGATTTTGGGATTACGCCTAACGGATTTTCGTTTGTGGTTTGGTCTCTGGCTGGTTTCTCCAATACCGGCACCGACTTTGGATGCAGCCAACTATACACTACGGCAACATGGCACGGCTACGACTGGCATCGCCGGCGGCGGATATAAATATCCAGTCCTCGACTGCTTTGGGCACGACACCACATCAGTGATGACGAACTCACACAAGCTGTTTTTGCGGGCTAGTTACCTATCTGGTACTTCGTGCGTGTGGACCAGCAATTACTTTTGGCTAAAGGTGTCGGGCTCTGTAGTCGATGTCCAGCGACGATGGCATAGTATTGCTTCTCACGCGTGTTGTGTACTGCTGGCAACGTTGCTCATGCTTTCTGGTGATATTGAGTCCAACCTTGGTCCGATAACTCAAGCTAAAGCGGAAACACTGGAAAGTGTCCTAGATAGAATCGCGAAACTCGAGGGATACGCAGAACTCGTTGCTCAACTAACAAGTGCGAAAAAGGTGGAGGCTGATGCACTTGAGCAAGTAGTCGAGATCGAGAAAGGCAACGCAGTGCTGCATGCTGAAATAAAGAGTACTAAGGGTTAACGAGCAACTGCCCAGCGTAAAATCCAACTTCTAAACGCAAGGGTGACGTTCCTAGATGTAAACTCCCCCACGAATCGCATGTCCAATTCTGCCACTGGCGCAAATGTACTTCAGGACGTCTATAATCAGTTGGTCACAATTATTTATAGATGTGAAGATGCTGAAAATAGGCTACAACGGGCCAAATTGTTTTGGTATTGATGACTACTCTGCAGAGGACCGGGTAGCATCAGAGATTAAAGTAATGAATTTTTGTGCAGGCAAGTTGCGAATAACAACAACTGGTGAGTAGTTCAAGCGTGTGCATCGCCTAGGCAAAGACATTGTTGATAAGTCCAAGTTTCTCATAGCCAAATTTACATTCTTTAAAGACAAACAAGAAGTTCTTGCCGTTTGGTGTAATCCTAAAGGCTCATCATTCTCCTTTCAGAGGAGAACGGGTTTATGTTTCGGGATAAATTATGCTCGTTAGTGAACTGCTGCGTCACAATAAATAAAACAACTAATGATAAACCAAACCACTGGTTCACGACATCCCTTAAGTTATTCAGAAACAAAAAGGAACGCGTTTACAGGCGTGCCAAAAAATTGGATACCCCGGCGACTTGAGCAAAATACAGTGAGTGTATAAACATTATAAGTTGGCTTTAAACGCTGCAAAAGATGAGTACTTTTTTCATGATCTTCCATGTCTCCTGAATTCAAACCCTAGAAAAATTTGGACCCGAACCGCCACAACAATAAAATTTCATTACACGAGTGTGACAACGGGCTTATTCCTGATGATGAGTTGTCCCTCAAGCTTCAATACATCTTATTCATCAATTTTCGAGAAGAAGATTGTTCCCCCATTCCTGAGGTTCCTGACTTTGAGCAAGAGTATATGAAGCTCATCGAAATCTCTATTGACGGTATCATTAAACTCATAAATAAACTTAAGTTATGTAATTCCTGTGGCGTTGATGGAATCAACACCAAAGTACTAAAAAACACTGTATTACGTAAGGCAAAATTATATATCACATCTTCAGGCTATCACTGACTTAATAAGATCTTCCGTCTGAATTGGAGTGCGAAAGCTGTCCCGACATTGACAAGCGGTGACAAGCACTCACCGGATAACTATAGACTGATTTCACTAGCATGCATATGTTAAAAATATTCCAGCACGTCATTGCATAGCACATATACAATCATCTAGGATCAAATCATTTTTTTTCACCAATCAACACGGTTTCAGGAGGGGTTTTTCATGTTAGACACAGCTCTTGAAATTCACAACAAACTTGCACTTCAATGTGGAAATTAAGTGACTGATTGATAGTATATTTCTTGACTTTTTGGAAGGATTAGACCTTCCAGCTCACTGCCGCCTGATTTTGAAGTTATTTGATCCTAAATTGGATTCGCAGTCCTCACCATGGCTTAGGAATTTTTTTTTCAAATCGCCAACAGTTCGCAACAGTTAACAATCTCTCGTCTCCCTTATGCAATGTTACCTCCGGCGTAACGCAAGGTAGAGTTCTTGGGCGGCTACTATTCCTAATATATATCAATGACCTTCCTAATCATCCAGCTTCCCATGTACGACTGTTCACAGATGATTGTATTTTATACCAACCAATATTCAGCCCCGACGGCCAACACATTATACAGAATGATCTTCAGCTTATTTTCTAATGGTGTAAATATGATTATTGACCCTCCATTCAACTAAATGCGAAATAATCTCTTTTGCCCGTAAACACTCAGGTTTTAATTTTCTTATTATACAAATCACAACCCAATTTCTCCTGTCACTACATACAAGTACTTAGGAATTAATCTCACGTCAAGTCTTTCACGGAACATTCATCTCACAACCATATGTGCTAACGCTTCGTAGTCACTGGGGTACCTACGTCAAACCCTGCAAAATTCTGCTTCTAACATCCGCAAGCTAACTTTTGAGAAAATTCTTCGCCCGCAGCTTGAATACGGCTCTCCAATATGGTCACCCCATTATAACAACTTAGTCACTTTGTTAGAATCAGTAAAAAATAGGGCTGCTAGGTTTATCTTTCATGACTATACTTACAAATGTAAAGTCTTGCTTATAAAATAGGATCTTTCACTTCCTATACTCTGCTCGTCGGGATTTTAAGCTTGTGTCCATTGCTTCAAAAGTACACTTGTTCTGATACACAGTGTTCCTTGAGGTTCGAAGTTTCTCCTTGCACATCTTACAGATTACATAATCACTAATCACCTCAGTTTCAATCGCATGTAACAAAGCACTCATGCATTCCATTCATCAACGCTTCCTAGTGCTATTAGGTTGTAGAATTTTCTTCCGGAATCTATTGCATCTAAAAAATCCTGATTAATTTCGTCTACTCGTCGTATCACACTATGAGCGAGCTTCTCGAATTGTACTTTCCCCTTTTTTGGTTTATGTACGTTTTATTAGTTGCTGCTTATGAGTTTTTATTTTTTTACTAATTCTTTATACTTTGTTTTAATTTCTTTGCCTGCGTTTTTTTGAAAAATCTATCGTTTCATTTTCTGTCTAATTTGTTTTAGTTGTGTATGCATTGATGTACTCTTTTGCTCTTTTTTTTCATTATTAGCCAATATTTTACTGTGTTGCTACGCAATGTGCGTATTTTTATTTAGTTTTACTGTATAATCGTCATCAATATCATCATCATCATCAGCTTGACTGCGTCTACTGCAGGACAAAGGCATGTCCCTTTTCCCACTAAATAACTTTGTCCTCTGCTTGCTGCTGCCAATTTATACCCACAAACTTCTTAATCTCATCTGCCCACCTAACCTTCTGTCTCCCCCATACCCTCTTGCCTTTTCTGGAAATCCAATTAGTTAGCCTTAATGACCAGTGATTGCCCTGTCTACGTGCTACATGCGCGGTCCATGCCCATTTCCTCTTCTTGATTTCAACTATTATATCCTTAACCACCGTTTGTTCCCTAATCCACTCTGCTCTCTTCTAGTCTCTAAAGGTTACACCTAGCATTTTCCTTTCCATTGCTCGCTGCGTCTTCCTTAATTCCAAGTGAACCCTGTTTGTAAGTCTCCAGACTTCTGCTCCGTAACTAAGTACCGGCAAGATACAGCTATTATAAGCCTTCCTCTTGAGGGATAGCGGCAATATACCTGTCATAATTTGAGGGTGCTCGTCAAATGTGCTCCACCCCATTCTTATTCTTCTAGTTACATCAATCTCGTGGTTTGGCTCCGCGGTTATTACCTGCCCTAAGTAGACATAGTATTTTACAAATTCAAGTGAACTATTGCTTATCTGAAAGCGCTGCTGTCTGCCGAGGTTGTTGTACAATACTTTCGTTTTCTGCATACTATTTTAAGACCCACCTTTCTGCTCTCCTTGTCTAACTTCGTAATTATGAGTTGCAATTCGTCCCCTGAGTTCCTTAGCAATGCAATGTCATCGGTGAAGCGCAGGTTACTAAGGTACTCTCCATTAACTCTTATCCTTAACTGTTCCCATTCTAGGCCTCTGAAAACATCCTGTAAGCATTGTGGAGTTTGTATCCCCCTGCCTTACACCCTTCTTGATTGGTATTCTGTTACTTTCTTTATAGAGCACTATGATAGCAGTTGATTCCCTGTAGATTTCTTCCAGGATGTTTATATATGTTGCATCAACGCCCTCATTCCGCAGTGTCTGCATGACTGCTGATATTTCTACTGAATCAAACGCCTTCTCCTAATCTATGAAGGCGATATTTAGTGGTTGGTTATATTCTGAGCATTTCTCTATTACCTGATTGATAGTATGAATGTGGTCGATTGTTGAGTAGCTTTTTCAAAATCCTGCTTGTTCCTTTGGTTGATTGAATTCTAATGTTTTCTTAACTCTAGCTTGTATACTGCGGAGACCAAGCTGATTGGCCTGTAGTTCTTGAATTTCTTGCCATCTTCTTACTTATGTATCAAGACGATGTTATCATTCTTCCAAAACTGGTACTCTTCCCGTCAGGAGACACCTCGTAAACAGGGTGGCTAGTTTTTCTAACACAATCTTTCTTCCATCTTTCGGCAGATCTGATGTTACCTGATCCTCACCAGCAGCTTTGCCTCTTTGCATGCTCGCCATGTCTTTTCTGACTTCTTCTATCATTACTGGTGGGGTGTCATCTGGGTTACTGCTAGTTTTTATAGTATTTAGGTCGTGTTTGTCCCGGCTAATGTACAGATCTCTGTAAAACTGCTCCGCTATTTTAACTATGCTATCCATATTGGTAGTTATTTTGCCTTCTTTGTGTTTAGTGCATACATCCGATTTTTTCCTATCCCAAGTTTCCTCTTCACTGCTTTGACACTTCCTCCGTTTTTCAAAACGTGTTCAATTGCTTTCATGTTATTGCTTCTTTCATTGGATACCTTACGCTTATTATTCAACGTTGAAAGCTCTGACAGTTCTAT
The DNA here is from genome assembly GCF_043290135.1 of Rhipicephalus microplus. NCBI lineage: Eukaryota > Metazoa > Arthropoda > Arachnida > Ixodida > Ixodidae > Rhipicephalus > Rhipicephalus microplus. The sequence continues at coordinate 36,339,551 of NW_027464587.1, forward strand.
TTTGTCTGCTGTACTTTCATGCTTTGACGCTTCCTAATGAGATTATTTGGTTCCTGAGAAAGCTTGCCAGTGTCCTGTCTAACTACCCTGCCTCCAACTTCAACTACACACTTCGTGATGATACTCGTCAGATTATCAATCATTGCGTCAACGCTAAGGCTGGTTTCCTCGATAAGAGCTGAGTACCTCTGCTGAAGTGAGACTCTGAATTCCCTACTTTCTCTCTCAGTGCTAGCTCATTGATTGGCTTCTTACGTATCAGTTTCTGTCGTTCCTTTGTCTAGTCAGGGCGAATTCGAGACCGTACCATTCTAGGGTTACTGCATCGTACCTTGCCAAGCACTTCCACATCTTGCACAAAGCCTGGGTGTGCTCTCATTATAAAGTCTATTTTGTTCTTTTTTTCGCCATTTCCTTTTCCAATTATAGACCAATTTCATTAACCTCATACTCTTGTAAAATGCTTGAACACGTAATCTTTAAACATATCATGAACGTCCTCGAGTCTAATAACCTTCTGTCCAATTTCCAACATGGGTTTCGACGCGGGTACAGCACGGTGACGCAACTTATTGCCTTTTCACATGACATTTCCATGAACCTTGACGCAGGATATCAGATTGATGCCATCTTTATCGATTTTTCTAAAGCCTTTGACACTGTTATTCATTCAAAACTCTTGTACAAATTAAATAAGATCCTCAATAACCCAGAATTAGTTCACTGGATTTCTTGCTTTCTTTCGAACCGTTCTCAATTTGTGTGCTTTGATTCCGTTGCTTCTTCCCCGGCCAAAATCACTTCTGGTGTTCCGCAGGGCTCAATTCTCGGGCCTTTGTTATTTTTGCTTTATGTTAATGACTTGCCTGATATTGTTCATTGTAAGATTCGTTTGTACGCTGATGATTGTGTTTTATATCATGTAATCCACTCGCCCAATGATCACATCCTTCTCAACAATTCATTGGCATCTTTCTGTAACTGGTGCCGTTTCTGGCACCAGTTACGATGACGATGACCATTGACGATGACCATTGTTTACGATTACAGGGTGTGTAATGGCTCTATTGACGCTACAAATCGCGCGTCGTATGTAGGCGAAATCTATGTATAGACTACAAAATTATGGTAGTGAAATGCGAAGTGACCAATATATCTACAATGAAGGGTTGGAATGGCACGGACGCCTCATCAGGGCCATTGAGACCTAAAAAAGGAGACAGGAGCTTTCTGTAAAGTATTTAAGACAGCAACAGCCTATGTTTAAAGGTTGTGCTACGGATAGCCTGACTATACAAAATGAAAACTATGTACATCTTATAAAAAGGCAAGAACAGTTATAAAAAGGCAAGCACAGTGTAACAGGTAAAAAGTGCTTCCCTATCTATGAGCATCAATGGGTGAAGCGGTATGCGTTGCTGGTAGATTAATCACAAGTGCTTTTTACCTGTTAGGTCTAATGCACTACATTGGATGAGATGGCGAAGAATGGTGAGTGGTTCCTCTATTTTTCGCAGATTCGTGGATCTCCACCAGACAGACGGTATCAGTGTGTACTGTGTGTCTGATTTTTAATCGTTATTCTGTCGAGTGTGACATTGATATCGGCATTCAGTTAGTCAGGTGCGTCTTTATAACGAGTAATTTTTGTGTGTTTATCCTAAGTGCTCCGCTGATCAGATCTGAGCTTTTGTCTAAGCAAAGGTGGTAAATCAAGGGAAGAGATAGCTATTGATGTATTGCCAATGGTTTCATCCGCAGATGCAGGTAGCTTGTCTGCGAAGACGTTTTCTGGTGTCTCGCAGTGACCTGGAACCCAGCACACTAAGAAATGCTATTTGGGTGTGCATACTGTGTGTAGATATGAATAGATCGAAAGGAAAACCAGGGTTTTGTGTCTTTTTTGGAGTTTTGAGGGCTTTTACTACTTCGCATGTAAAAACAGCGCAAAAATATTGACAAGTACAGAATAAGAGACGACACCATGCTGAAACTTCCTATGTCCCTGCTTATATTTCTTGCGCTGTTTTTACATCCCAAGCATGAACTAACAACTAGCCCAATTTTCGCTTTCTTGATTTTACTACGCTTAGGGAATCGGTGTATATTAGTGCATTTGGAGATTTCGTTTTTTATTGTGTTTAAAGGGACACTAAAGGTTAATTATCAATTATGTCAAAGTAAAAGCTAAATGTATTACAACGTCTAAAATGGCAACATCATGAGCAGAAGTTCCTTACTTACTATAAATGAGGCTAAATGTATCCCACAATGTGCGCCGCGAGTGAGAAAACTGAGAAATGATCACAATGACGTAAGAGCATTTTACTACAATTATTTACTAGTAATCAAACTAACTGAATTTCAAAAGATTTTTCCGTGCATAAAGAGGCGTATTAAAATGCTTCCTCTCTGTTTCTGCTTTGTTTACAGAGAAAAGAACCACCTGGCGTTAATCTGTAGAAGGCGTGAGTGGTTGAAACGTTCGGTTATTGGCGGGTTAGGATAAATAGGTGGTGCCATCTAGCGGTTGAAGCAAGCAAGCAGAACCATTGGCTTTGAAAAATGAAAAAGTGTTCAATAACTCTGGTTGATATTGTGGCTCACACAACTTTCACTTCGCTGCTCTGGTGACGGTGACCGCGTAGTAGAGGCGGGTAACGTTGGACAAGGAAACAGTGACATATAAAGGTCCGCTTGTACGCGGCTAATTTGAAGTACGCTAATGCTTTGCGAATCAATGAAACGTGATTTCCCTAAAAAATAAGCACTTATTTGACACAAAAGTTGCATAAAGAGGTTTCTAATCCACAATTGAAAAAAAAACAACGTCGACTTAATATTTGCCATTAGTGCTACTTTACGGCCGCTAGTATCGCATGAGCTTCAGCTGTAAAGATGATAGCCTTAGGATGAACGGTACCAGAATCTGAAAAATTTCGCCAACTTCTCCGTATAAATCAGAACTGTGAGTCTTTGAAACACAAGTAGGTAATTTTTTATATGGGTATTTATGCTGAGATTTGAGGAAGTGTGTTAGAGGGCGCGCAATAGGTCCATGCCTAATTATTTCTGTGAATGATATATCTCAATTTATGACCTTGCACTTCTAAGGTGGAACATATGCAGCTGGAGGAGACAAACGGTGTTCGAGAATTGGCACTTCTATTTCTTCAATTATAACCGTCACACGAAGTGCGTAGTGTTGTCTCAACGAGGAATGGTTGTTGAACAAGGCATAACAGCAGAAACCGATAACAGTAGAGTATACGGGATGCTCGTTGTTCACGTCAACGTCGAGGCATGGAATAATTTATAAGTAGGGTTGAACGATTCAAAACCATCATACAATTGTGATACGTCATAGTGCAGATCTCCGGAAAGCTTGCCCACTTGTGGTTCTTTATCGCTCACCCGAATCTGAGTACGTGGACATACTAGCCTTGAGGATGTACACAAAATATATGTAATAGCTCTGGCGATCTAGCGACCACTCGTTCGAGTGAACATGCAGGCTTTCCCAAATAGTGCACTGGGTCCATCGTCTTGAAGGCTCTAGGCGAGTAGGAATGAGACTTCTATAAAGATCTAGAATTCATTTTTTGTATCTACACGACGTAGTGCACAATGTTATGACTGGACTCCCTAGCTTAGCGCCACTTGGGCGCGTGAGACATTGTGGCTGGATTTACCGTGATTTCTACTGAGTCAGCTCTCGTAGGGATGCAACAAAAGCGGCGAAAACACGACAGCAGTACTTGGATTTCTTCAGCGCAGTTGGCTTCCTCGCCAAAATCCTTCGAACACGCCCGACTAACTGGCGTCCTAGAATGAGCTGTTGAAAATTGAGGCTCCTTGGTTAGTTCGTCCTACGAGACTCACCTAACAATTACGCCGAGATGTTGGGTCCATCGTCGTTTCTCGTGCACTCTGTGGTGCCTTCATGGCGACCGTTTACCACAAGCTGTGGCGTTCCCAGTGCCGCAGCACTTCTCGCTGAGTCACCACTGCACCTGACCACACAGTTGATCAGCACGCATACGACCCAATGACTTTGCGCTGTGCTGTGTCGTGCGTATTGTTTCTCTCTCGCCATAGGATAAACTCGGCAGGCCTCTTTCCTTTTTTCCGCTTTGGATGATGATGATATACGGTGTTTTTTGGCGCGAAGGCCATTTGATGGCCAAAGAGCGCCAGTTCATGGGACAAGGAATGTGGACAATGCTTCTGAATAGCGGCTGTATAAGGGCCATAAAATTCCTCGCAGTAAGGCTGGTAAAAACATACAAGTAATAAAATCATGACCATGCCGTGAAAGGTGTGTGTGGTGTGAATAGGTGACAAAAGTTGGTGATAATGAAAAACGATGGTGGACATGTATGGCATTAGCACATGTACCTCACACGTTAGTACCCTTGCGTCCAAGGGCCGTGAGGCAAGTGCTTTCCTGTGTAGCCACCGCAGTAAAAACCTCTCTGGAGAGGTTGTGCTACGTACGAAATGCCCGGGTATATGATATGAAAATTATGAATTTCTTTTAGGAACGCTAACAATGATTTATTACTAAAAAGCGGTTCCCTGCTAACGAACATTGCAGGGTGTAGAGGTATATGTTGTCGGTAGGATAATGGAAAGTGTTGTCTTCTTAGAGTGTCTAACTGTTTAAATTGAATTAAAACGTGAAGAACCGTTAATGCCTCACCACATTTATCACACAATGGTGGATCACCACCGGACAAAAGATGTGTGTGTGTCGTGTATGTGTGTTCTATCCTGAGTCTTGTTAGTGTTACCTCTGTTAGACGTGATTTTGATACTGGCGGCCAATAGCCAAGGTGTGGCTTGATAACGTGTAGTTTGTTGTGTGTGTGTGTATCCCACTTGCTCTGCCAGTAGTCCCTGAGGTTTTGTTTGAGAGACGGCTTAAGATCAAGGGCCGGGACTGATATAGATGTAATGGCGGTGCTCTCATGGACGGATGCAGCGAGCTGATCCGCCCTCACGTTGCCTTGGATCTCACGGTGCCCTGGCACCCAGCACACTACAACATGTTGTTTTAGTGTGTAGAGTGTGCACAAAAGGGAGTAAAGTGAGACAAGGACCGGGTTTTTTTGTTTTTTAAGACTGTGCAGAGCCGTTACCACACTGAGGGAGTCTGTATAAACTACTGCTTTTTGTATTTGTAATTGTTTGATGTGTTTAGCTGCCACAAGTATCGCGTAAGCTTCCGCTGTGAAGATACTTGTGCGTGGATGTAGAGGGCCAGCATCCGAAAAGTATGGGCCGACAGCAGCGTAGGACACAGAGGAGTTAGTCTTGGAGGCATCTGTGAAAAACTCAGGACGTGTGTATTTGGGTTGAAGTTCCAAAAAGTATGTTCGGATATGGGCAATAGGTGCATGTTTTGTAACTTCTAGGAAAGACACATCGCAGTCTATAGTCTGCCACTGCCACGGTGGCGGGTGTGCTACAGGAGCCATTAAACTGTGTTCAAGTGACACTGCAGTTTCTTCAGCTAGACACTTCAGGCGAACTGAGAAGAGCTGCCTCATCAAAGGCCTGTTTTGAAACAGAGTTGAGCTCGACAAATCATTAATTGTGGAGTATGAGGGGTGTTTCTTGTCTGCTTTCTCCTTAACGAAATAAACAAAGGACATGTAAGTTTTCTGCAGATGAAGCGACCACTCATTTGACTCAACATAAAGGCTTTCTACGGGGCTGGTGCAAAAAGCACCCGTAGAAAGGCGGATGCCCAAATAGTGCACAGGGTCCAGCATCTTCAAGGCACTTTGAGTAGCAGAGTGATAGACAACAACCCCATAATCTAAGCGGGTGCGAATGAGGCTTCTATAGAGGTTCATGAGGCATTGCTTATCACTACCCCACGTAGTACGTAACAACACTTTTATAACATTCATGGCTTTTAAACATTTTGTTTTTAAATACTTGATGTACGGTACGAAGGTCAACTTGTTGTCCAAGATTAAGCCTAAGAATTTATGCTCGGCTTGGACGGACAGACGTTGCCCGTTCAGTTGAATGTCAGGTTACGAGTGCATGCCTCTCTTTCGAGAGAACAAGACACACGTGCTTTTTTGTGGGTTAAGTCGAAATCCGTTTTCATCTGCCCATTTGGAGACCTTATTTAAACCCAGCTTAACCTGCCGCTCACACATGGCTAAGTTGCATGACTTGAAGCCAAGCTGAACGTCGTCGACATATGTACAATAGAACATATAGCGGGGAATAGACAAGTGCAAAGAATTCATTTTGATAATAAAAAGTGTGCAACTAAGCACGCCACCTTGTGGCACGCCTGTTTCCTGGACAAATGTTGGGGAGAGCAAACTGCCCAGACGGACACGGAATGTCCGGTTTGACAGGTAACTTTCGATTATATGAAACATTCTTCCGCGCACACCAAGGTGGGACAGGTCTCTTAGAATTCCGACACGCCATGTTGTATCATACGACTTTTCGATATCGAGGAACACAGAGAGAAAATATTGTTTATGTACGAAGGCGTCTCTGATCTGTGCCTCGATACGAACAAGGTGGTCTGTGGTGGATCTACTTTCTCGAAACCCGCACTGAAATTGGTCGAGCAAATTGTTTGTTTCAAGGATATGTACAAGTCGGCAGTTTATCTATTTTTCGAATACTTTGCACAAGCAGCTTGTAAGTGCAATAGGCCTATAACTTGAAGCTAAAGAAGGGTCCTTCTCCTCTTTCAAAATGGGAATAATAATAGCCTCTTTCCAGGAGGTAGGGATAATGCCAGAAAACCAGATAGCATTGTACAAACAAAGTAGGGTTTTTCGTTTTTCGGCTGGTAGGTTTTTTAACATTTCATACACCACACGGTCAGAACCTGGGGCAGAAATACTGCAGGAGTTTAGAGATGTTCGGAGCTCCGCTAGACTGAAAGCTTGGTTATATGCCTCGTATCTTGTGGATTTGTGTTCGAGTTTCTGCTTTTCTATTCTTGTTCTGTATTTTTGGAAAGTGTCAGTATAGTGGGACGAGCTGGATACCCGTTCAAAATGTGCCTCGAGGAAGTTTGCCTGATCTTCCAAGGTATCACCTTGAGTGTTTACGAGTGGAAGTGTGTGTACTTGTTTCCCTGCTATCCTACTGACCATGTTCCAGACTTTAGTCTCCTGTGTGTATGAATTGATCCCTGACAAAAACTTCTGCCAGCTTTCTCTTCTGGCCTGCCGACGCGTTCTCCTTCCTTGAGACTTTATTTTCTTGAAGGTGTCAAGATTTTCGGCTGTTGGTGAGTTACGAAGCAATCGTCATGCCCTGTTCTGTTCCTTTCGCGCATTACGACACTCTGTGTTCCACCATGGAACGTGTCGTTTGCCGGGCATTCCAGATGTTTGCGGTATGCACCTGGCTGCTGCGTCAGTTAGAAAAGCTGTGAAGTACTGCACAGCTTCATCTATATTTAACCTACATATGTCTGTCCAACTCAAACGTGTAGTGTTGTGGAACTGTTCCCAGTCTGCTTTGTTTATCAGCCATTTGGGAACATGTAGAGGACATTCATATGTTGTTTGTGAACTCAACACTACAGGAAAATGGTCACTTCCATATAGATTATTTATGATTCTCCATTTCAGTAGGTGTAGGAGTGAAGGTGATACGATGCTGACGTCTATAGACGAGTAAGTTTTGTTGGCAACGTTATAGTATGTTAGCTCTTTCCTATTCAACAAACAGGCACCAGAAGAGAAGAGAAATTGTTCAATGAGACGACCTCGTGCATCACAGCGAGAATCCTCCAGAGTCCACTATGTGCATTTAGGTCGCCAAGAAGCAAATAGGGTTCAAGCAGTTCGTCTATTAAAGACTGAAATTCACGTCTTTCAAGACGGTGGTGGGGAGGTACATACAAAGAGCAGATGGTGACGAGTTTGTTTAAACGTACCGCTCGAACAGCCACTGCCTCAAGGGATGTCCGGAGTGGTAAATGTGTACATGCTACTCCTTGGTTAATAATAATGGCTACGCCACCGGATGACGCAACAGAATCATCTCGGTCCTTTCGGTATATGACGTAAGCACGTAAAAAAATTGTATTGGAGGATTTTAGGTGTGTTTCCTCTACACACAGCACTTGAGGTGAGTGTTTGTATAAAAGCTCTTGGACGTCGTCGAAGTTCCTAAGCAGTCCTCTGACGTTCCAATGTATAATTTGTGTTTCCATATTGGAAGTAAAGTAGTGTTGTGTGTACGTTAAGGGAGTGACTTGTTTAAGCTGAAAGGTCGAGCTCAAATAACAGGGCTATTATCAAGAACTGTTATGAGCTTTTTAGTTCTCTTGGCGCGCTCCAAAGAGCCGCGCCGTTCTTTTGGCACAAGGGGTGCCGCCGTATCCATTGCCTCCTCGGAGGCACTGGATGCCCGCTCATGCGAGCTGGTTTTTCGAAGCTTGGGCTTCGCCTGGCGAGGTGAGGCCTTGAGACCCGAGGACCCTGGAGTCTCTGGTCTCTGTTCAATAGTAGGCGGAGTAGACTCAGCTACTGCCGCCTTGGGGGCTGGCGCCACAGCCAATGGCTCGCTCTGCGCAGGCCGAAGGAGTGGCGAGGGCTGGTGCGACACTGCCCCCTGGCGCGCCGCATCAGCATATGTGGGGCCATAAAATGGCGAGACTCTTTTTCTTGCTTCTTTAAATGTAATGTTTTCTTTTATCTTTAAACTGATGATCTCTTTTTCTTTTTTCCAGAAAGAACAGGAACGCGAGTAAGCGGCATGATTACCACCACAGTTCACGCAGTGTGCAGGTGCTTCGCAGTTGTCGGAGGCATGGCCCACGACTCCACATAGAGCACAAGTTTTCCGGCCACGACAGCTTTGCGAGCCGTGGCCATATCTCTGACATTGGAAGCAACGGCAGGGGTTGGGAATATATGGCCTCACGGATGTCTTTGTGTACCCAGTCTGAATAGTTTCCGGCAAATCGCTCGAAGCAAAGGTCGGTACTAAGTGTTTGGTTGGTATTTCTTTTTCATCTCTTCTTATCTTAATACGCTGTACGTTTGTCACGTTCTGGCTCTTCCATCCTCCCAGAAGTTCAGCTTCGGTCAGGTCAAGGAAATCTGCGTCCGATACGACCCCGCGAGATGAGTTCATGGACCTGTGTGGCGTACTACTGATGGGTGTGTCTCCAAACGTTGTGAGGGTGTTCAGTTTATCGAATTGGTCTTTGTCACGTATCTCAAGAAGTAGATCTCCGCTGGCCATTTTGGTAACCTTGTACCCAGCACCGAGAGTTTCGGTTAAGCATCTAGCCACTATGAAGGGGGATACAGTTCTGGCTTGCTTGTTAGTTTTTTCACAGTGTATAACGTGGAAACGAGGAAACAATTGTCTTGGCCGGATGAAAAAATTGATGTCTTCGGTGCGTACCCGCTTTGAGGAGGCACGATCACTAAGTAAAAGAAATGCTTTCTGCATTCTAATTGTATGTTGTTCAGCAGCGTTGGCGGCCACCCACCACGGAGCCCAACGAGGGGACGCTGCAAGTTTGCGGATGCTAAAAGCTTGCAGACGTCAGCCGTACAACCCTGCTATACCCCAATGCGCATAGGCCAAGGTAGGCTATTTGCACAGGGTTAACCCTTGCCGCCGAGAAAATTGGAAGTAAGCAGAAGAGAGAAGTAGACAGGAAAGCTAAAAAAGTAAGAAAGACGAAGATGTAGGGAGAGAGAGATAGGAAAAGGCGACTGCCGATTTCCCCTGGGTGGGTCAGCCCAGGGGTGCCGTCTACGTGAAGCCGGAGCCAAAGGGGTGTGTTGCCTCTGCCGGGGGGCCTTAAAGGTCCAATCAGCCAGCGTCGGCTCAACCCCCAGGATCTCCTTTTCCCCGGACACGGCAAAGCCACGCACGGCTAGGCGTGGGAGGGAGTCAAAACTCTCCCGTTAGCTCGGGTCCGTGGTGTCGCTGCACACCAAACGCCTACTTGCACAGGCGCCCCTGCGGGGTTCCGCTTTGGAAAGAAGGTGGCGTTTCACCTTTCATTTTGGAGGGTGGGGGTGAAGATAACAATTACATTGGATCGTCCTCGCCTCAATAGTTTTTCCTGCCAAGCAAGGAATACCGGGAAGACAAGGGCGTAAAACGAGAGTGCCGAGACGCTCCAAACAAGCTCCCAGAAACTCCCATCAAGCTTCTCTCGGGAGCTTCCATGATGCTATCACCAACATGTAACAACACTACCATCGAATTTTAAATATTGTAATTAAGCGTTCCTGTTAACAGCTCCTCCTACTTTCTTTGACATCTACCCAAGATTGGCTCTGAACATCTCCGAACATCTGAGCACACCACCGGCAACATCAACGACAACATTTATAGAATATTCATAGTTGTCTACACATTTTTATATGTATGATTTGGAGTGTGAAATTAGCTTTGTTTCTAATATGAGGTACAGTAACATGTGTTCCGCTTTTACAGCCAGGTGCTCTCCAAGAAGGTCAATATCAGGATCGGGATCAAGGCCACCTGTTCTGGAGAACAAGACGCAAGTGATGTTCTGTGGATTCAATTTTAAGCCATTTTCATCTGCGCACTTTAAGACCTTGTTTAAACCTAACTGTACTTGCAATTCACACATTGAAACGTTGCACGATATAAAGCCGATAAGTAGATCTTCAATATATGCACGCCAATCAGAATCAAACATAATCAGAATAAAACAGTACCTACTCAGATACGAAATGTATGATTGAACTAGTAATATTCAAGTAGGGTCCACATTCTTCCCGGTGAGACTGAATCTGACAGGTCTCGGAGAATGCCAACGAGCCACGTAATGCAATAGGCTTTTTCAATATGATAAACACAGTACAAAACTGGTAATAGATAAATACTTCGCGACTTTGAGCCCTAATATAAACTGCTGTTGCTTGGAAATGACAATAAACTGACGATAAAGGTGAATAAAGGTGACAATAAAAGTGAATAATAAATTGATGTTGCTTGGAAGTGACATAGAAGAAAATCCGGGCCGAGACACAGCGAAAATTGCTAAACACTTTAGGGAAATTGCATCAGACAATGAAGAAATCAAGGAAACGCGTCTTCCAGACATTGAAAGGAAATAAGATTCGATTTCCGCTCCCGAACAAGGAGTAGCATTGTTTCAAGAGCAAATTAACTGCATGGAAAGCACTATTAAAGTACTTGAATCAAAAATAGACGACATGGAAAACCATAGCAGACGCTCCAACTTGATCGTTTATGGACTTCCAGAAAAGAAGATGAAACTAACACCGCACTTGAAACTGAAGTAAATAAAGGTATTTTTTAGGACATCCTTGAAATTGAGAGCGTAAAAATTGAGCGTATACAACGACTAGGCAAGCAACGACAGGACTTGACGAGACCTGTCATTCTTAAACTGTTAGATTCAAGAAGTAAATATGCAATACTGAAAAGAGGCTTTAAACTCAAGGAGTCGGACTATTCCATTGGTGAAGATTTTTTCCAAAGAATTCGCGACGTCCGATGGAAATCGTGGGCTAGTGCGAAGCAGAACCACGACAAAAGAAAAAAGGTTTCACTAGCGTTCGATAAACTATAAATAAACAACGTGCCTTACGTCTGGGATTATCATTTGAATGATAAAGTTCCGTTGCGAAAAACGGTAACGCGGGCATGAACCGCCCGAATACCAAAGGCTACACGCAGAAGCAAAGCAAGGATTGAGATTAAGGGGTGATAACGAGGGCCCTTCCACATCCGTTAAACGCATTCATTTATCTCGTCAAGTAGATCAGAATACCCGCAAACATCAGAAATCAAAGGCAAAGAACTTGCGAATCCTAAATATAAACGCACGAAGCATTGTAAACAAAAAAGATTCTATTGAGGCCACACTACTCGAATACGACTCGCACATTACTGTATTCACCGAAACCTGGTTTCAAAATGAAATAAGTGATGATTTAGTTTTTCCCCCGAGTTATAGTGTCTTTCCTAAGGACCGGACGAATAAGGGCGGAGGTGTTGCTATCCTTGTCAAGCCTTCACTACAAGCCATTGTTTTAGCGGATGTCATTGACCTCGAGTGTTTGTGTATCAAAATATCTTGTTGGGATCAATGCTTTGTTCTATACGCGTGTTACAGACCACCAGACGCTGCTCCTGAATATTTGCTGAAATTGCAAGAACATATGACACAATTTCAGAGTAAAACAATTTTTGTTATCGGGGATTTCAACTTACCGAATGTTGATTGGGAACTCCTTCAGACAAGCCGCAAATCGAACAAGAATGCTAGCATAGTCTTTGACATCATGCTTACTCACGACCTCGTTCAAGTGGTTAGGCAGCCTACTCGAGAACAAGGTTCGTCCAGTGCAATATTGGACTTAGCGTTCCTAAGCCGCGATATTTATGAATATATAGTTCTAACTGAAAGTGGCGTGTCTGACCATAATCTTGTAAGTGTTACCATTCCCTTAATCAACTCAGTCGGTCACAAACGCACAACTACACGAAGCTTCAAGGATTACGCAAGATCTGATGATGCGTCTATTGTGTAGGGCATGAGAAGTTGTTATGATGACTTTATTGAAAATGAAGGTGTTCTTGATGCGCTATGGAACGAATTCACTAGAATGTGCAATCACTGTATAAGCCAATTCCTACCAACCAAATCTAAAAAGATTGCTAAAAGAACCCCATGACTTACGCGCAAAATCATCCATCTAAAACGTAAATTAAAACGGCTCAAAAAGAGTAATCCCCAATCAGCTATTATTCAAGAACTTAAAATGAAATTGGCACGTGCTTTGCATGAATCAAAGGATTTTTACTTTAAACTAACACTGCCAAACTTTTTAAAAAACGATCCTACGAAGTTCTGGAACTTCCTGAGCGATAGTAAGAAGCAGGTATCACATATAATAATTGATGGTAATACAGTTACAGATCTGGAGCTCATTGCGGAACATTTCAACAAATTTTTCCACGGCGTGTTCGCTAAGGCGAGTCTTATTACGCCTCAGCAAAGAGTGTTTCAGCCTAATGAAGTGGACTTTATATCATATTCTGGTGTTCTTGCAATGATCTTGAAGTTGAACACTAAATCATCTTGTGGTCCAGACAATATCTCTAATGTTTTTCTTCGCCGTTATGCAGAGAGTATTGGTCATTTTGTCACTGTGATCTTTCGATGTTCGCTGTTGAATGCAAAACTACCCAGTGATTGGAAGAGGGCTCGTATTCTTCCTGTGTTTAAGAAAGGAAACCATTTACTCGTAGAAAACTACCGTCCCATCTCATTAACATCACCAATATGTAAAATGCTTGAACATGTAATATCTAAGCGCATTGTGGAATTCCTCGAACAATACTCTATACTAACTAGTTTTCAGCATGGCTTTAGAAAACGCTATTCAACCATAACTCAGTTAGTCTCAGTGGTTCATTCATTAGCAGAAACTCTGGATAAAAATGGCCAAATGGACGTCATATTCCTTGATTTTAGTAAGTCATTTGATAAAGTTATTCATCACAAACTACTTACGAAACTAAAGGACATCAATCTATCCGACATTTTCATTGCCTGGGTCCAACACTATTTAACAGAACGTTCACAGTTTGTTTCAGTATATGGGAACAATTCGAGTTCTGTTCCTGTAACATCAGGCGTGCCACAGGGTAGCGTTCTGGGGCCGCTATTATTTTTAATTTATGTAAACGACATTATAAACACAGTACTACCAGGAACTCAAATCATACTGTTCACGGATGATTGTGTGCTATTTCGTCAAGTTCCCTCTTCTAGTGTACAGCAGAACTTGAACTTGAGTCTTAATAACATACTAAACTGGTGTAATGACAATGGTATGGCACTGAACGCACAAAAAACTGTTTATCTTTGTATAACTCGTTCAAAAACACCTCTACATTTTACTTAGAACCTCGGCTCATCATCACTACAACAGGTTAACAACTACAAATATCTAGGCGTAACAATAACTAATGACCTCTCTTGGAACTTTCACGTAGACAACGTATGTTCTGCTGCCTTCCGTAAGTTGTGTTTTCTAGAACATAAGCTTAGAAATTCTCCTTCTGACATAAAACTACTTAGCTGCTTTACGTACATAAGACCAAAACTAGAATATTCTTGTGTTGTATGGGACCCCTTTACTAAATCTAACATCAAAAAACTAGAAGCAGTGCAAAGAAAGGCTGTTAGATTTGTTTATTGAAAGTTTAAAATTACGGACTCCCGACTGAACTTATGACTGCTAACAACATTGAAACACTTGAATTACGGCGAAAAAGGAACCGCCTTAACCTTCTGTATCTTCTTGTTAATTATTAGTTAGCCCTTGACCCGCGTGCATATGTATCTGCTCTGTCCACTAGGCATACGCGTCATCATCACGCCCATTCTTTAACCCCGTATTTTGCTAAAACCAACGCGTTCCGATTTTCCTTTTTTCCGCGTACTGTATCAGAGTGGAACTGTCTAACTGATCTTAGCCAATTTTCTGTTGCTTAGAGCTAATCTACGCACTGTTAATTTTATGTCATGTATCCATAAAGTGTAACATTTTCGCCATGTTATCTTTTATGTGTTCCATTAGTCGGTGTTTTGATTCCATTTCTTGTGATATATTCTTATTTTTTCACATGTGTTTTTGTTTATATCCTGCCTCTTGTACTTGTCCTGCTTGGACAAGTTCTTGGTCTGCAGTATTCAATAAATAAAAAATACATAAAAATACAGACAAAGCAGTCAGTTGTCAATTTAGCCTCCCTTAAACCACACTTTTGTGGCTCAAGAGAAACATTTGTCTCAAGGAAGTGCATCACTCACCTGTTAATCTTCTTTTGGAAAATTTTGCAAAACAGGAGTTAGGATGAAAGCCCTTCAGCTTGACAAAGAGGACTTCGCCCTATTTTAGAACTAGAATATTATAGACAGATTTTCGGGTGGATGATATCACTCCTGAAAACCGTATATTTTACTAATTGCTGGGATTTTACGTCTCAAAACTACCGTATGATTATGAGAGGCGCGGTAGCAGAGTGCTCCGCGAATTTCGGTCCCCTGAGGTTTTAAAACAAGCACCTATTGGTAAGCACATGGATTTGAAGCCTTCTCGCCTTTATCAAAATTGCGGTCGCCATGGCCGGAATTCGATCACCTGCGCGCGGGCAGCCGAATGCCTTAGCCCCTAGACCACCGGGGCGGGTCACCTGCAAACTACACAGCATAATACAAGGGAAAAAATGTTTTTGTGGTTTCGCCGAGCAGGCGTTTGGACGTTTGTTATGCGACACGGTTGAAGCCTGGGGCAGTATCATTCAAGTGCGTTTTTTGCGCACACAAAATTTTCGGCGAGTTTTTGTGTAAACGCTTTTACAAATCGTCAAGGTTCCTAAATGAGGAGGCTCCAGGCGTTCGAGTGTAGATGAAAGTAACATAGTGCTGTGCGTACAAAAAGCAACAGTGGCTGTCAAGGTGGAAAACAGAAAATGTATGTAGTGGGCTCATTGTCGCGCCCTGTTATCGGCTTTTTGGTGTTCTGGACGCTCTCGGAGGAGCTATGCCGATGTTTCAGCACTAAGGGCACCACAGTATTCGTTGCCTCCTCGGAGGCACTGGATGCCTGCAAGTACGAGCTGGTGCTTTGAATTCTGGGCCTCGCTTAGTGAGGCAAGGCCTCGAATTATTTGAAGATATCTACTGGTCTTTTTGGTGACTTTGTACCCAGCCGTAAAAGCTTCGGTAAGACACCTGGTAACTTCGAACGAAGGGCGGTACGGTCTTGGTTTGCATGAATCTCACTTTTGTCTTTTTGTAGGTATAATTGAAAGGGAGGAAATACTTTTCTTGGCCTGTCTAAAAAAGTAATATCGTGGGAGCGCACCTACTTTGAGTCGGTATGGTCGCTAAGCAAGGAGAATGCTCTGTGCAGGGCGGTTGTATTTTCTTCAGCAGAATCGGTAACAACGCGCTATAGAGCCCAATGAGGAGATGCTACAAGGCTTTGTGCACTGAAGGCTTGCGGACGCGCGCCGTACAAATGATACCATAACCCAGTTCGCCTAGGCCAAAGTAGGCTGTTTTTACAAGGTTACCCCGAGTCACCAAGAATTTTGGAAGTAAGCGGAACATAGAAAAAAGGAAACCGGAACTGTCGGAGGAGTCCGACAGTTCCGGTGGCTGGCACTTGGAAAAATTTAGTGGCCGAGCAATAGCCACCTGGGCGTTGTTAAATACAAACAGGTCCTACGATGGCTTTGTGAATGCGTTCGTGAGCGCATTGGGTAACGCGAGTGGACGTGGCTGTGACAAGTCACCGTAGAATTGCCGGTTTGTCCGCTAACGTTGGCAGTTGGTCGGTGAAACTCGTGTTGAAGTTGGTGGCGGTGTAATGACGCCTTCTGCGTTCAATTGCGGCCGGCGTATCGGCACGAGTAATCGTTTAGACTGACACGGAAACGCAGTGCTCGAATGATCATGCTACACACAATACCCGAAGTGGTCGATAGGGCACGTGATCGGTCAGAGCGCTGGGCCGAGGTGGAAGAGGCTTGCGACGTGTCAAAAGGTATGTCAATATTCGAGTTATAAGTGTCTAATTCACGTCTCTCTTCGAGAACTGAGCAGGAGGCTTGTCATAGAACGGCGCAAGTGCCCATTCTGAAGAAGGGTCAGACAGAACCCCTGGACTCGTAGAATCCCCTTCGGAAGTTGCCGCACGAGGGCTCGTGTGGAGGTCCACGTGCCCGATGGCTGCCTCTGTGGCAAACGAAAAATGAGTGGTGTGCTCTGCCATAGGTGGGTCAGGCACGTCGTACGCAGGCGCGTCAGTCATGGTTAACAACTGGCACGTTCGGCCATGTCTGGTGAGAGGCATAAGCTTCTACTGCAAGAGAATTTGAAGGCAATGATAGCGGCAGCTAGCAGAATACGCGGAATGCTGGCGTAGATAGAAAGCTGTTTACGAACATTGTGGACAGCGAAGCCTCCGTGGTCGAGGGTGAATAGCGAGCGTGATGATGTCCGGAGTCATGTCAGGTGGGTCGTGGAATGTGAAGGTAGGAGAAGACGTGCGGGTGGCGAGCTTGCCTGAATGACCGTCAGCCGAGGAATTCGAAAAAAAGCGCACCTCATGGTGGATTGGTCGTTGGCAGGAGGAACGTTTTGAAGAACCTTGTCATGTCTGTGACCGGGCGCGAGAATCGCTGCGCTAGAGGTAAAAGGAGACGTTGCGGGGGAAATTAGGCCGCGGTCATTGGAGAGCTGCGTGCTGGAGGGTACCACGCGCTGCGACACAGAGAAAATCTGGAAATCGCAGGTCTCCAAAGGTACCGGGACAGGCGTGGAGTCTGCAGGCAGGTCAGCCGGCTCGGCTGAGGTCGTCGAATCACCCGGTGCAGACAGTGCAGTGACCAGGTCTCTGCAGCGAATTCGATGGATGGCGCACGGGGCAGTGCCCTGCGTCGAATCTATGATGGAGAGAGATGACACTGGCTGTGTTGTCAGTACCTAAACATAGAAGGCAGGAGCCGTGTATTCCCGGTGTGAGGGTCGCTGCGTGGACGGGTCGACGGATGCGGGAGCGTGGCCTCCGTCGCATGTGGGGCCAGTTATCAACAAGGGAATGGTCTGGACTGGCTGTGGGGCGGGAAGCATCTTGGAGGGTGATGAGCCAGGTGCATTTCTGTCGTTTTTTGAGGAAAGTATCCTGTTCGATGCCGTAAAACTTGAGCACCGCGTCTCGCTGATCATCGTACAGGCGAAAGCTCCAGGAGAAGTATGTGAGGCAGCGTTTAAGATCATGTGGAAGATGACACTCCAATACCTCGTGCATGAACTCTTACTTCTAGACGCGGTTGGGATCCAAGGCCGCCACAAACTCCTCGAACCATGATTCTAGGCGGGAGGTTCGAAGTGGTAGCAGCGGCGGGTTCACTTCGGGCTGCCTAGTTTGCGCTGGCTGGAACTTGCCCACGGAGCTTGGCGGCAGTAGTGCAGAGTACATCACTTGTCTGTTTGTCCATGCTCACCAATTTGTAGCCGACGTGACGGCGTCCAACGTAGACGTGCCGTCGTCGCTTGTTTAATTGAAGCACGAGACGTACAGGAGGAAGCGAGCTACCGAACTAGAGCAGCGGCCGTGGCGTCCAGCCAGCCAGAAGCACATGAACGATCAAGGAAACTTGCGCCTCGAGCCACCCACGCTCGTTAACTTTTTCTCTAACCAGTTGGCCACCGCTAGCGCTACGCTACATGGTCCTCCGATTGCGTTGACACGTTCGCCAGGCTCTGAAATTGGTTGACGTCTCCTCCCATACTACGCCACTACGAGCCCACGGCCCCAACAGAGATACACACGGAAGCAGCATTGTAAGACTGGGCCCTGTCCTCGTGCAGCGCAAATCCAAATTTCCGGAATATGTCGTGGCATATGCAAGCCGTAGGATTACGATACGAGAGCCAAGCCAGATTACACCATCCCTAAACAAGTGCCTGCCTATCGTAGGGAATCTTTCAAAGTTTTGACCTTATATGTACAGCCATTTATTTGACATTGTCACTAAGCATGCTGCAATATGCTGGCTGTCATCAGTGAAGGATCCCTCAAGCAGTGTCGCCCGCCGGTCTCTCTGCCTCAAGACTACAACATCCGCATGTTGCACCTCAGCAGACTCTAGTATGCTGACGCAGACGTTTGTTTTCTGTCCGCTCTGCCTGATGACAATGCTCTCTGCTCTATATCTTTTATTGCTATACTGCCATTGATGTTGACAGCATCGCTATCCAACAGCACAAAGATAACTAGGTCATTCTGCTGATCAACTTCCTATTTAATCCGTGTGCAACACCAACCCCTCGCTCCTTGGGTTGTCAAGAAGGCTATTTCGCCACACGTGACTGCCTCCTGCACCGACAAAATCACAATGCCGACAGCCAGCAGCGGCTACTTGTCATACCCCGTAGGCGGCGATAGTAAATATGTGAGTCCTTTCACTACGACTGGCAGTGCATGCATTCTTCGGTATTCAAAACTTCAACCGCATTCGATAACGCCAATTCTGGCGAGGAATGTACCGCTACATGAATAAGTTCGTTCACTCCTGCCTAGATTGCGAATTCCGCAAGTCATCAACACACATGTCACCAGCTGGTCTACAGCCGTTACCGTGCCCTCACCATTATTTTTGGCGTGGGTACCGATAAGTATGAACCATAGGTCGGCAAAACTTGTGGTGTTCACTCAGTCTCACTTATGAAACATATTTTGAGCTTTCAACTCACTTGGACTTAGACTCGCGAAATACCCTATTGGCCCACTCATTCAAGAGGCTCACTTGTTTACTATTTCACAAACAGAACTAATTGAATACAAATGGAAGTCTCTCAATTTGTTCACATTGATTATTTCCACCGAGTCAGCTCATTCCATCCATGCACCCATGCGTGTTCCCTATGTAGAACACCATGATTTCCAGAATATTTATTGCTACAAGGTTTTTCATAAGATCAGAGATAGAATCCACTTGTCCGTTCATGCGGTATACCGATGCCGTTTACACTTTATTGCGTATTACACTTTCCGTTTATGCATATCGGTGCATGAATTCTTCCTTATAATAGGTACGCGTACCGTTTATTCCTTACGCCTAAATTCGAATGACAATACGAAATCCTTTATGCATCATATTTCGCTCTCGACATCATGTTTGCAATTTCTGTGCACTTCCCCATACCAACACAAGAAGTCCGTATATCTTATAAGGCAAAGATGTGAACTGGTACGTTTTTTGCAAACCCACACATAGAATTTCGCAATAGAGTCCCCAGCGGAGATCTCGAGCTGGGTTGTTGGAAGACCCACAACTTTCCCTAAAATAACATAGCGAGAAAGTTTTTTCAGTTATCGTTGTTCCACGCGCTTCCCGCCCAGCAGCAACGCACGTGCCGGCACACCTGCCGCATCGAAGCAGAGCGTGAAAGAGCGTCGCCAATTGGCTTATTTGTCCCCCGGGTACGCACGGCAGGGGTCCCAGCACGTGCGCGGCGGCTGTGCGGGAAGCGCGTGAAACGGCCGTTAGAGCAGATCTTACTAACAACGCCAGAGAAAACAGTATCGCAGGCCAAAAGGGCAGCTCAAGAGTTCAACCCATGCAATAAATTTTTTGCGTTCCTCCACTGGATGGTTCGCATCCCGGCTGCGGCGGCTGCATTTCCGATGGAGGCGGAAATATTGTAGGCCCGTGTGCTCAGATTTGGGTGCACGTTAAAGAACCCCAGGTGGTCTAAATTTCCGGAGCCCTCCACTACGGCGTCTCTCATAATCATATAGTGGTTTTGGGACGTTAAACCCCACATATCAATCAATCATCAATCCTCCACTGGATGTCATTTCAGTGCCCGAAGGACCGTTCCATCATCATGACATGATTTTTAACTCTGGCTAAATATATCCGTCGCGCAACGTAGAGACGATAATATACTTACAGATCGCTGTTGCTTTCCTTTGAGCAGAAAGTGGCGTTGTGGATGCGTGTACTGCTTGAACTTGCCCTCCTGGCCAACTTGCTTTGCGGATATGTAACTGCGCAAATTTATGAAAGATTTTCGAGATTTCGTATTATGACGATTCGAAGCGGGCGCGAATTGATTGCAGTACACGCGCAGGAGTTAAAATCTTGTCCCACAAATTGATGAGTTTTGTTAAAGAGGCTCATTCCTTTGTAACACACATCAAATAAATTCTAAAGAGAAAAAAGAAAGTGTAGCGGGCGTGCATTTTTATCTGTGCACCTCGGTACAATGGTCGCTATGGTGCTCGCTTGATTACTCTAATGTCACGGGTTGGATCCCAGCCCTGGCAGTCACATTTTAATGAAGTCAATGTGGTAGAGACCCAATATTTTCAGTGTCAGAATCACGCATCCAGTGCACTATAGGAACTGAACTACGAGGCAAGGCGCTGCTTCGTCCACATCGTTGGACATTTCTGTACGTGGAATCCTTGGAATCGTTAGTCAGCGTCACTTGTACCCAAAGCGTAGTGTGTGGAACAACGTAGCTTATAGGGGGCATAGGACATGTGATCGTTGCAGGAAGTTACCGCTGTTATGTAAACCCTTCTAAATAACGCGGTCACGTTGTGACGAGCGACGACGAAATTCGTAGTCGCTCGTTGCCTTCTGTTGCGGTGAACTCGCGAAGTCGGGTCACGTGTGGTTCCTTTAGGGGCGAAGACACATAAGGGCGAGGCTTGCCTGGTGTCACACCTATATTATATTGGACAACGCCTGGATAACGTATGGTATCATTGAAACTGATATAACACATACAAAATGAGGTATAGCAATAGACTAATAATGATCATAATAGAGAAAGAAAACACTTGCAATGACAACCCCTGAATACTAGTCGGCGACTTCATCGTAGCCAATGTCCCTCAGGCAGCACTCCGGCATTGGATCTATCTGCCAAACGATAGCACCCATATTGGTCCAATTTTGGTTAATAATAATATCGCTACTTTCACCCACATTGGTCCCAAGTCGACTAGCCGCCGTTGGGCCGATTAGTTCGTGCCGGTGTTCGACCTTTGAGGCCTTGTCGGCGTTAAGCCAATGACGGCTTGACGGCATCGGCTCTAGACGAGCCTGCCATTATTGCGCTGATCACGGAAAGCCGTTATTTGTACTTAAAATGACCCACGCTGGCGTATATTGGCCTTAGCAACGGCGAGAGCCGCCGGTGTGACCACTTGCACCCGTTGTTACGGTGGGTTACCTTGTAGTAGGTGAGATTTTGCTGTACCGTTCTGTTCTGCACGTGATATTGTCACCGCCGCCGGTTATAAGCGCCCGCCTACAACTGTTTTCTTAGGGCACGACATCGCATCGAGAATGGGTCACTTACCACTGCTGTATTTTCAGACTGTACTACTCATGGGCATTAGCTCGTGGGCTCCCAATTATTGGCACCAGTACCAATCAGAACCAGCTTCGTTCTAGTCGACATCGTTTGTGCACAGCCACATTTAGACGGCAACACTCGTCTTGTCTGGCTACCGAGATCGTCAACTGATATTGTCACCACCGCCGATCATAAGCGCCCGCCTACAACTGTTTCCTTTGGGCACGACATCGTATTGAGAATGGGTCGCTTACCACTGCTGTATTTTCAAGTTAGTTACCTTGAGTGCGCTGTTTGTGTGAAGAACGACAATCATTTTTTGATTGCGGTGCCGTACCGAGCGACGTTGTTTGATTCTGTGAGGCGAGCATGCTGCCGTCCGGCGTGCCTGTGCCATGCTCTGTTTGAACTGTTGATCATCGTTTGCGGTGATGTTGAGACGAATCCTGGGCCTACTTTGGAAAACAAGGTCACCGCAGTTTTGGAGGTTGTCGGCAGACTTGAAGCTGGGCAGGCCAGAATACTCAGTGAATTGAAAAGTGTTGGGGAAACGCATCATGTGGCTGACCAGCAGGTTAAGCAATTGACGGAAAGAGTTGATAGGGAGTTTTGGAATAGCGCACCGCGAGCCCTTGAGGTGCGGTTGCTGCCACTGCGCATGCGTCGTAACGCGAGTCGGCGTTCGCGTTAGGGGAACGCACGCTAAAAAATCCGATATTGCGTGCGGTGATGGCGGCCCGCATGTGACCCGCAAGCGCTGGTTTCGAGGCTATGGGCGGTGATGGTGGCCCGCATGTAGCCCGCAACTGCTGGTTTCGAGGCTACGGTGTCCCTGCGATCGTGCGTTGCGGATCGCAGTAGGGCAAACACTATTCTAAAACTCATATGGCACCCGCTATGCCTGCAAAGCTCGCAGCGCTTGCAAACGGTATACTAAAACTCCCTACTGCCTTGGAAACCACAAGGACTGCAGTTGATTCCACTGTACTCGATTCTGTGCCTAATCAGTGTTTGCGCAATATTACTGAAAGGCTAAAGTCTATAACAATAAGATGTGATGACACAGAAAACAGGCAGCGATGGGACAATCTGCTCTTTTTTTTATAGATGACGGAGACAAAGGAGATTGGGGAACATCCGAGAAAAAAATAACCTGTTTTCAAAACCATGGCATCCCCCTAAGAAACGACCACTTTAAACGGGTACATAGACTGGGAAAGTACAAGACTGATAAGCAGCGGTCAATCAAAGCTAAAACGAGCTCCTTCAAAAACAAACAAGAAGTTATTTCTGCCGCGCATAAACTAAGGGGTACGGATTTTTCGATTGGTGAGCACTTCTCGCCATCATCACCTTATTGTAGGAAAACATTATTGAATTCGCCAAACGCTTAAAGAAGCTGACAAAGTTGTCAGTGTAAAAACTGCGCATTGATGACAAGACCTACATGTATGAACACGCAATGAATTCCGTTATACTTCATAAAACATATCAAAAAAGCATGCACACGCAACGGAACCTAAGTGTTCAGATTACTATAACAAGTGAGCATTCATGCAGTTATGTTTTACTAACATACGCAGCCTTATACCCAAACGCGACCAGTTTTCTCGTTCTTAGAAGATAGCAACCCTGACTTTTTAGATATAACAGAGACTTGGCTTCATTCTGATATACCCGATCACGAGCTTCTCCCCGGAAACAGCACCTACAACATATTTAGAGCACGACCGCGATAAAAAAAGAGGCAGTGGCGTTCTACTAGCTATTAAAAGAACACTGTCATCATTTTGCATCAATACAGACTCCACTATTAGAATTGTAGGGACTGCATGCATCACATCGGCAACAAAAATACTGATAGGTGTCTGCTATCGCCCTCCTGACTCGGATAACTCGCTTGTAGAAGAGCTGCGCAAAAGCCTTGATTGCGCAATTCAGCAATGCTCTCCTGATATTATGTACTTACTCAGCGACCTTAATTTTCGCACCAATGATTGGTCATTCCTAACTTATACCTGCCACGAAGCAATGCAATTTAAAAGTCTATCTCTAGACTACAATCTGCTTCAAGGTGTCAAGGAACGGACTCGTGGTACAAACATTGTAGACCTAATTTCAACTAACGCTTATGAGACTGTTAGTTCTCTCCTGCACGTAGATGGTTACAGTGACCATAAGCTACTTCAAATAACACTTAGCCTCCCAACCCGCGTATTCCATAGCACTGTTAAAAAATTCGCGACTATAACAGAGGTAATTAGGAAGGTATAAATAATGAATTGGAAGCTTTTTACGATCAGGTTCCTCTTCCATCTTTTCCGTACCAATCAGTCAACAAAAACTGGATTCTCTTCAGAAACAAAATCATTACTTTGGTTGATAAATATATTCCCCTAATTTATATCTCTAACGACAATAAAAACTCCTGGTTTAACAAAACGCTTAATCTCATAGATCAAACAAGAAGCGGCTCTACAAAATTGCAAAACGCACTTCGAGCCCTTCAGATTGGGAAAAATACAAGGGTTCTTTGAAAAAGTACTGCTTTCTTGTGAGCAAAGTGAAATCTAAACAATTTACGCTCGATTTGCATTCCATGCTAAATACTAATCCAAAAAAATCTGGCAAGTATTTTATCCTCACAATGCCACCACATCTGTTAGTATACAAGATGCTAACCATACGCCTCTATCAGATGTGTATAGCACTTCAGTGTTCAACTCATTTTTTTTTTCACCTGTGTTCAGGTGTGAAGATCATTCCAGAGTGCCCAAAGTTCCCGAGTCTGATTATACATTCATGGAACCTATGGCCGTCAGCATTCAAGGGATTGCGAATCTCATTGAAAAACTTTAATTATCAACTTCTTCAGGCATGGATAACTATATTTCTAAGGCGCTCAAAAACACGTCATTATGCTCAAGTAAAATCCTGTAGCAGATCTCCACGCAATCTTTATCAACAGGACAACTGTAGGCTGATTGGAAAATAGGGAAAGTACTTCCCTTATTTAAAAGTGGCAATAGATACTCACCAGAAAATAATCGCCCCATATCACTAACATGCATTTGCTGCAAGATGCTTGAGCAATCATTTCTTCGCACATTTATTGTCATTCAGAAACCAATAACTTCTTTTTCGAGAACCAGCATGGATTTAGGTGAAGTTTTTCTTGCGATGACGACACCCAACTACTGGAATTTACCACTGATCTTCACTTCAAAATGAATAATAATTTACAAACTGAGTGCATTTTCCTAGATTTTTCTAAAACGTTCGACCGTGTACCTCCATCCCGTCTGATGTCAAAATTAACAGAACTTCGTTTAGATTCACTAACCTTATCGTGGATCCGTAACTTTTAGTCTTTTCGACAGCAGTTCACTCTGGTTAATACCTCTTCCGCTCCAATTTCCGATGTCACCTCAAGTGTGCCTCAGGGTAGCGTCTTGGGGCCACTACTTTTTAATCCACATTAATGATCTTTCAAGTAATATTTCTTCGTCAATATGGCTTTTTGTTGACGATTACATTCTATACCGTTCTATAACTAGTACCGATGACCACCTTGCTCTTCAAAAAGACCTTAATCTCAATAACAAATGGTGTGCTGCATGGCAAATGACTCTAAATTAATTAAAATATAATGCAATGTCCTTTAGTCGAAAAAAATTGACTGTTGAATTTGATTACTTCATAAATAATTTCAAAGTGTCACGGTCGTCTTTATATAGGTTCCTCGGCGCCCATTTTACTTCTAATCTTACTTGGGCAGCACATGTAACCTACATATCTGCAAACGCTTCAAGAATACTTTAATACTTACGTCGAAACCTACGAAACGCGTCAAATAACGTCCGCAAACAAACTTACTTAACCTTTGTTCGCCCACAGCTGGAATTTACATCACCCATATGGTCCCCCTTCTAAGCCTATCACATTAACCAGCTAGAATCTGTGCAAAACAGGGCGTCACTGTTCATTTCACGTATTTACAGTCGCCTCTTGAGCATCAAACAAATAAATAATGACCTTTAATCAGAGCAACTAGATATACGGCGCACAGTTGCCCGCCTGTCTTTGCGTCATAAATATATCCACGCGTCCAGGCCACCACCCTTCCCACTAACGACACCATTGCGCATGTCCAAACAACTCCACAATCAGCGATGCATCACATGCATCTTAGGAAAAACAAAACCATTCAATTGATCAGCTTTGCCTCGTGCCATAGCACTCTGGAGTGACCTACCCGACGTCAATTTCAATTTAACTAATCATGAAATTTTTCGCGAGCAATTATTGATACAGCTATCTCAATAGCTTTGTATAACCTCCTTGAATTGTTTTTGTTCTTTGTGCTTTTTCGCGGATGTGAAATTCTTGATGTTACTTGAAGCCCCTCCTTGTCATTTGTGCAACCACTGTTATAATACTCAATGTTATTACTTGCTTTGTATTGTTATTAGTTGCTCTGTAGTCTCTTCTTGTAGTCGTTTTACTTTGTAGTTGCTTTGAATTGGGGCAGAAGTATCACCCACTAGCATGCTTCCTATGTAGCCCCCAATCGTAAGCTATCAGCACTTAAAGGCTTTTGCGTTGCCACACAGATTTATTCACAACCACTCATGCCGTAATTCGAAGATGTTGGTAATTACAGTGATTGCTCCACTGGGGTATTAGCCAGCCATTCAGACCCGTGCGAAGCCGAGAAAAAAATAGCATTCTCTCCGACAGAACGAAAATCAAAAGCCTGCTGCATGCGTCTGCGCAAGTAGCAGGCACGCGTCTAGGTAATCAAGGACCAACGCAATTGCAAAATGAAAAACAAATATAGTACACTCCTTTTGAATGGAACCTGAAGGGACCAGTGAACTTTTAAAGAGAAGTTTCGTTCATTGAGAGATAAACAGGGGTAGAATATTCAAGTACAAAACCTAACCTAATAGAGACAGTTGTTTTCATTTAGGCAGCAATTGTATTTAAGAGAGTTTCGTTTATTAAGAGTCTCTTGTAATTCACATATATCACTACACATCGTCTGTTTTTAGAAAAACCATACATTAAGGAAACACCTAAACATTTTTAGATACCGATTTCCACATTTAAAACAATCTTGAAGCCACAATATTCCTCAATAAACGCATGAAAACATGATCGAAAATGGTATCAGGGGAAGAGTAATAATCTCTTCAATGTTATTCATGGCAAATTCACAATAAATATTGAAAAACGTAAAACGAGAAAAAACGGTGTTGTATGGCGATTTATTGTCAACGCAGTGACCATTGCCAATCAGGTTAGCGCCGATCTCACAGGAATGCTGTGGTGTAGCTTTGTGCGCGTTCGGAATTCGGATGGAGGCGTTGCGTTCCATCGAGTCGCACGCGATTGGCCCACTTGAGCCATGACGAATGCTCTGACGTTCTATGTCACTTGAGGCAAGGTGTCACGTGTCTGTTTTCGCCCATTTTTCGGATGGAGGTGAAACAACTGTCGGAATGACTATCTGAAACAAACAAAACGAATTGATTGAAATGGCTGCGAGGTGGCATGAATTGGATTTAAATGTAAGCGCTTTGCGCCTTTTCAGTATCCGAGCGCTTTGAGAACATGGCGTTTCCTTTCTCTGCCACGGTTTTTCGTCTCACCTGTGCGGCTTCTGAAGCCGAGCAGAGAAGACCAAGCAGGTTAATAACGCATTTTAATATTTCACTGAAAATGGATGGATAGATGGATGGATGGATGGATGGATAGATAGATGGATGGATGGATGGATGGATGGATGGATGGATGGATGGATGGATGGATGGATGGATGGATGGATGGATGGATGGATGGATGGATGGATGGATGGATGGACGCATGGATGGATGGATGGATGGATGGATGGATGGATGGATGGATGGATGGATGGATGGATGGATGGAGGGATGGTGGATGGACGGATGGACGGACGGATGGATACATGCATATATGCATGCATGCTATGAGAGTTCTCTTCTTACCGGGGCGGTGCCATGTGTGTCACGAGGCTCGCAAGAAAAAAAAAGAAAAAGAAATCTTTCTTTTCAGGCCGG
Organism: Rhipicephalus microplus; assembly: GCF_043290135.1. Lineage (NCBI taxonomy): Eukaryota > Metazoa > Arthropoda > Arachnida > Ixodida > Ixodidae > Rhipicephalus > Rhipicephalus microplus. The sequence continues at coordinate 36,367,559 of NW_027464587.1, forward strand.
CCTAGGGCCTTACCCACTTCAAACCAATCGATCTTCTTATAACAAAAAATATTAATTTTTGATCCATCTCTCTGCCCCTTCTGGCAGCATTACCTCATTATTTTGCTATTTTCGTCTTTTATTTCTACTTTTCTGCCCCCAGTACTCCAACGGGTTCTTACTTGCTTCTATGGCGAACGTGTTCTGCTTTTCATGTTTTTCCTTGAAACCCAAAGCCTCATGCAGGCCTGGGTGGATATCACCGCGTTAAATCAGAAGATGTTTTTTCGCTTCCGTCACTCCCCCTAGCAAGTAAATATACGTTGCGCTAAATGGCGGCGCCGCCTAGAGTCCTTTCGAAACAATAACGGGGAAAATACATTTTCATTGCGCCGTATCAATGTCTAAAAATGAGGGCGAACAGAATTTAGTAGTGAGCATTAGAAGCTACCCATTCCTAAACACAATAAAAACAATTCTCAACTTCCTCTACTGTCCCCTAGCAGACGTTATAAATGTGACGAAGGCCTTATTTACCCTCACTGGCTGTTCGCTTCCCCTTGTTTTTGCGACCGATGCGGGCCAGCCACTTTTTGCCGTAACGAACGGAGCACCTCCCTCCGAATACAGAACACGCACAAGATTGCACCATTGATCTCGTGCATAGCCACAAGCGATACGAACTCTTTGTCTTCCTTTTTCTCAGTACAGCGGCCCCCGCCGAGATTGAAGAGGAGTTGTTTTGGTGACTAAGGCACGAGTGGTATTAAAGGGTCATATAATGGCTTGAGTCGGCTAACGTGCACCGTGTCACGACGGCGATGTCTGAAGTCGTACGAAAGCGTCACAGCGTCAACGATGTAGTTGACAGAGGACGTGTGGTAAATCATGCGATATGAGGCCTTTATAAAGGGTAGAAACTTCGTTGAAAGTTCAGGGTTGTGTGTTGGGTAAAACAGGCACACGAGTGAACCAGTCGCAAATTTATTTGTAGTAAGAAGGGTAAGAGCACACTGAATACGAATACACAAAGAAAGGACACACACACACACTCATAGCGCTACTTTCAACAGTTATTTTTTGTGATCACAACTCTACCTATAGGGCACAATGATGAGCACAACTCCTGCGCAGAAGTAACCGCAACATTACTACGCATCATAATGACCTCAAGGAAATCAAATTTCTTCTTCGTCAGCGCGATAGAAGGCATACTAACACACCTGTCACCCAACTTTTCAATCTCTCCTGCCTCTATTATCTCGCGTGTAAGCTGATTCCTATTTCTTGACAAAACCGCGCACGTGTTGAACAGGGACACACAACCACGCTTTTTACAGTGTATTGCTGAGACCCTCCTGCCCTGTGTTTTTACATTGTAATGATGTTCACGCAGCCAGTCATTCGAGCAACGACCAGTTTTTCCGACGTAGCAGCGACCACAAGGTAGCAGCAGGCAATACACGACACACTCAGTGCACTCAACAAACTTAATTTTGTGATTAGTTTTGCACTCCCGATTTTCGTTTGCATTTCTCGTCGTATACTTGCACAACCTTTCCAACTTGTTCGGCGCTGAAAAGAGCACGCGCACTTTGGCCCCCTGGGCAATCTTTTTGAGATTATGTTAAACCGCGTGTACGTTAGGCAACGCTCTTGTGCAATTCCCTTGCTCAAATAATCTTGCCGCATTTCGGTTTCTGTTTTTGCTGTTCCCCAAGATACATTTAACTACGCAGACAAACAAAGCCTGGGGAAACCCGGAAACCAGCAACCTGTTCCTTTGGTGATCGAAACTGAATTGGACCTTATGGTGACACAACTTCGTTAGGGCATTCTTGAAGCAAAGCTTCGTAATCGCCCTCTGAACTAATTTGGAATGTGCTGAGTGGTAGGGAACAAGGGGTTTACTTGCACGAGGTTCATAATGCCAACAGGTATAATCGCAGTCGAACGACAGGCGAAGGTCAAGAAACCTCATGGTGCCATTCTGCGGTAGCTCATGCGTCACCTCTAAAGGCTCAAGACAATCCTTGATTACTGGTAAAAGGCCATTAAACTCAGCAACTAGCTACTCGGCAGGACAATTCACGAAAAAACAAGAAATCATCTACATATCTAAAAGTTCTAACTACCTTAGTACTCGGCAGGACAATTCACAAAAAGCAAGAAATCATCTACATATCTAAAAGTTCTAACTACCTTAGCACCATTCAACCTTTCCGACAGCTTCACACAAAGCTCAGCTAAAAACAAGTCACTCAGTCGGGGAGCCAGGCAAGAACCAATGCAGATGCCTCTTTTCTGCAGATATGCACAATCCTCCCATAAAATAAAGGTAGACTTAAGGTAGCAGCAAGGTGCCCTTCTTAAGGTAGCACGTTAGAAGTTCTAAAGACCAACCTCGTTTTGAAATCTAATTACACCATATTCATCAATGACTTTTTCAACAGAACGTAACAAATCTTCATGAGGAATAGAGTAAAACAAATCTTCTACGTCAACAGAAAAGGCCTGGAGGCGTACGTCATGGTTGATGTTCATAAATTGAATAACCTCTTCCGAATGGCTGAGAAGCAAAGGGTTACAGATAGCTAAAATACCAAGCTTTGCTTGCAAAAATAACGCTACTTGTGTTTGCCAAGTGTCGCGTACAGAGACCATAACTCTGAATGGCACATATACTTTATGTGTCTTTGCCGTTAAAAACACTGCTAAACAATCGCGCGTTTCCTTCTCAATAATTCTGACCAAGTTATCTAGCTTCAAGCGCTTACATTACGGCCAAGTAGAAGCGTGGCCATAGTCATGTATACGTTTTCAACGCACAGGCTAGACCCTTATGAGGAGAAGCAACCTAAAGCCGGAGGCCAGCTTATTGCTACGAGATGGTACTGGCTCCTTCCTATGTATAGTATGAACCCGGTTAATGGCTTTGCGAGGATGTCGGAAACGCGAAAGAACCAGCACCACGGTGATGTATCACGTGCTTGTGATAGTGAAGAAGGTGACAGTTGTAGAGCTAAAGAATAAACTGTTCAAAGGGCAAACTCTCGCCCGGGAAATGAAAATATTAACATTGAGACCAATAATTTCTTCCGTTTCAGCGGGTTTATCCCTGGTAAAATTATGAAACCCACCTTGGTGGAGGGCTTCATTAATATGTGGACCATGTGGTGTAGTTTAAAGCGCACGTTACTCAAAGTACAAAGCTTTAACATAGAAATCTAAAGACAATAAATGTAAACCCTCAATTTTCGCCATAAAAAGAAAAAAAGAAAATTAAAGAAAACGCTACCGCGTATTTGTCTGTACGTGTAAAAGCGAATCTGTTGTTCGTTTATAAGCACTTAGTTGCAAGCACACTTCTAAGCAAATCATTTAGTGTGAAACTCTGCTTATGAAATAATGAGGTCTTTCCGTTTTTTCTTCGCTTTCAAGTTTTGCAACTACTGTAAAATGGGGATGATTACAGCTTAAATGCTCCGCTGCTTCAAATCTAATATGCAAGCTATTGTGTCTCATCTCCATTGTGCGAGTAACTACAATTATTTAACGCAATCTGTTTGTTTTTCTGTCTGGAAGGCCTAGCTGTATTCACTGCTATATTTGAAAAAGTGAAAGGTAATATTAATATTTTGAACCAAGAATTCACAACGGGTACTTGTAGCAGCAAGCGCACTCGTTGGCTGCTGATAAACTGATCGCCAATACAACGTGTCGTCTTCAATATATCAGTTACCGCACCTTACAGTGTTATCACTAATGCTTGCGCACGCTCCCAAACAAATTGAATGCTAAAGTCTGAACTGTCATCATCATAATCATCCGCCTGACTACGTCCACTGCAGAACAAAGGCCTCTCCCATATACCGCCAGTTAATCCGGTCCTGTGCTTGCTTCTGCCAATTCCTACCCGCAAACTTCTTAATCTAACCTGCCCACCTAACTTTCTGTCTCCCCATTACCCGTTTCCCTTCTCTGGGAATCCAGTTTGTTACCCTTAATGACCATTGGTTATCCTGTCTACGTGCTACATTCCCGGCCCAAGTCCATTTCCTCTTCTTTATTTCAACTATGATATCCTTAACCCCCATTTGTCGCCTAATCCACTCTGCTCTCTTCTTGTATCTTAAGGTTACACCTATCATTTTTTTTTCTTTCCATTGCTTGCTGCGTCGTCCTCAATTTAAGCTGAACCTTCTTTGTAAGTCTCCAGGTTTCTGCTTCAATACTAAGTACCAGCAAAATACAGCTGGTATATACCTTCCTCTTGAGGAACAGGAGCAATCTACCTGTCATAATTTGAGAGTGCTTGCCGAATGTGCTCCACCCCATTCTTATTCTTCTAGTTACATCAATCTGGTGGCTCGGCTCTGCAGTTACTACCTGCCCTAAGTAGACATAGTCTTTTACAACTTGAAAAGCACTATTACCTATTTCGAAGCGCTACTCTTTTCCGAGGTTTTGGTACATTACTTTCGTTTTCTGCAGATTAATTTTAAGACCCACCTTTCTGATCTCCTTGTCTAACTCCGTAATCATGAGTTGCAATTCATCCCCTGAGTTACTCAGCAATGCAATGTCATCGGCGAAGCGCAGGTACTCTTCATTAACTCGTATCCCTAACTGTTCTCATTCTAGGCTTCTGAAAACCTCCTGTAAGCACGCGGTAACTAGCATTGGGGAGACTGTACCCCCTGCCTTACACCCTTCTTGATTGGTATTCTGTTGCTTTCTTTATGAATCACCATATATGGTAGCAGTTGATCCTCTGTAGATTTCTTCCAGAATGTTTATATATACTTCACCTACGCCCCGATTCCGCAGTGTCTGCATGACAGCAGATATTTCTACAGAATCAAACGCCTTCTCGTAATCTATGAAGGCTATGTATAGTGATTGGTTGTATTCTGAGCACTTCTCTATTACCTGATTGATAGTATGAATGTGTTCAATTGTTGAGTAGCCTGTTCGAAATCTTGCTTGTTCCTTTGGTTGATTGAATTCGAATGTTTTCTTTACTGTGTTAGCAACTACCTTTGCGAATAGCTTGTATACTACAGAGAGCAAGCTGATCGGCCTGTAGTTCTTCAAGTCCTTGTCATCTCCTTTCTTATGTGTTAAGATGATGTTAGCGTTCTTCCAAGACTCTGGTATACTTCCTGTCAGGAGACACCTCGTAAACAGAGTGGCTAGTTTTTCTAACACATTCTGTCCTCCATCTTTCAGCAGACCTGATGTTACCTGATCCTCACCAGCAGCTTTGCCTCTTTGCATGCTCTCCAAAGCTTTTCTGATTTCTTCTGCCAATACTGGTGGGGTGTCATCTGAGTTACTGCTAGTTCTTGTAGTATTAGAGTCGTGGTTGTCTCGGCTACTGTACAGATCTCTGTAAACCTCCTCCGCTATTTTAACTATCCTATCCTTATGTGTAATTCATTTGCCGTCTTTATCCCTTAGGGCATACATCCGACATTTGCGCTTCCTCCGTTTTTTCAGAGCATGTTCAATTCTCTCCATGTTATACCTTCTTACATCGCATACCTTACGCCTAATAATCATAAACTTCGAAAGCTCTGCCAGTTCTATTTTGTCTGTTGTACTTGATACTTTCATGATGTGACACTTCTTAATTAAATTATTCGTTTCCCGGAAAAGCTTGCCAGTATCTCGTATAACTACCCTGCCTCCAAATTGCACTGCCCACTGACCTGCACATTGCACACTGCACGTCTGAACTGTATTATTTGCTGAATAATGGAAAGCGCTTGCGAAGCTTCTGAAACTTTGCGGTGGAGCCTTCACTGTGTTGGCGACGTGCCGTTACACAAAAATAACGAAATGAGAGTTTATTGCCCTAATATTTGCTAATTTTACGTGCAGAATTTATTCAGAGGATTGAAGTCGTACGTTAATGACAGCAAACGACATGCGCTCAATGACCTCGATATCATGGCTAAAGTTGAATAACAGCATTGCAGTCTTGTCCTCTTACTTATGCCTTGGGAGTGCAAGCAAAATATGTATCCTTTACACGCCCACATCGCCTGTCCTATTATCATTGTTCTTTGTAGACGCAAGTGAATACGAATCAACTTGGCGCTGCTTTTCTCGCTATAATTGAAGGACAACCAACAACAACGCTCAAGGGTACAGCTCCTGACTCTCTCATTGGGTTGATGATGTGGTAAGGGGTCATTTTCTTGAACTGAATGGCTTGTTTGCAGTTTTTTTTTGACAGAGACGATCCCGTGCAAAATACTGAAACTGTTCTGCTAATATCAAAGCGAAAAAAATTGTTCAACGGTGCTCACTCACCAAACAGCGTTGTTAAGCATTTCTCGCACTTCTGGTTTGGCCGTCACTTCTGGAAGCAGTGGTGGATGAAAACAGGCCACAGCCTCCTCCATAGGCATGCTCGAAAAACGGACACACTTGAGCAGCTCCACGATGTGCGGTTCTCGCTCAGGCCACTTCGCACCCAGCCATGATAGCGCAGCCATGAAGAGCTCCGTCTCACTGCAGCGTCAGAGTGACATTACTGTCATCACATTTTTGTTTTCAGCCACAGTGACAATGCCAAAAGACGTCCCATTCTAATATTGTTTTCGTGGAAACAAGCTTACAACAGACAAATAAACGAGTGGTGATCAGTTTGTGCACCACCGGTCCTGTAATCGCTTCTCGTCCTTACCTAGCAGTACGAAGCGCCACAAGTCATAAAACTCCCCAAAGAGCGAACTTGTTTCTATGTTAAACTCTCACTCTCGTTGACTATCTTCAGTACTACATGACGTACTCACACCCCGTCTGCGGGACCGGTGGGAGACCATGTTTGTTGGCGCCGCCACCACTGGCTCTCCAAAGCTCGGGGCTGAAGAACCAGCTCTGGGCTTTTGGGCAGGTCAGAGAGGCCAGCCGAGCACAAGAACTCGGAGCCGCCCCCTGAAGCCACTGAGGCAAAAACGCTGGCCCATTCCATGAAGCAATGTATTTTAGCTGTCTCCTAATGGTAGCTACTACCTCTGTTTCCTCTGCTCTCTCGCTCTGTCAATATTTCACGTATCATCTTTTTTTTTTCGTTGTAGGCTAAGTTGTCATTATGACCTGCAAGAGTTTCCTTGTTAATCACTTTACACATGATCCAAACCACAAGATGGAATTGTTGTAAACTTCCCACCTTATTTGCTGTGTTACAATGCCATTCCTGCAGGTCAAACGCTTACACACAAGCGCGCCGTATTATTTGCTGATTAACTTTAAAGTTCCCAGATAAGTTGGCCCGTTAGTAATACAGGCGTTGCGTGCAGTTGGCAACAATTATTAAAAAACGTGGCAGATGCCTCTGTCTTGTAATCGGTTGAACACGAAGCTGAAACGTGCCTCAAAGAGAAAGACGAGCGTCTCATGTGCATGGTTTTGCCAGAAGGGCGAAAAAAATGCACGCTACGGCATATCTTCAGAATAATGAAATGAAAGTTCTTTTGAGGGAACTCGTAGACGCGTAAGAAACAACATAGGAAGACAGGCACACAGAAAGAAACACAATTTTTTGGTGTTTTTTACGCGTCTAGGAGTTCCCTCAGTATGACGAACCAACTAGTCTAGCAACAAGTACTCCTGTGAAGGTCAGTAAGTACCCGGCTTTCAGGAAACAGTTACGATCAAGCAAAACGTCTTTGTCATCGTCTATAAGCCCCCAAGAAGCTCCACCACTCACAAATAGCAAAACTGCCTCACGCAGCACACAAAGAGTCACCGTATGCACATGTTATTACTACCTCTCTCAAAAAGCATCGCCTCAATGCATTTATGTTGTTGAAGGAAGAGAAGTCATCAACGTGAGTGAGCGTCTTCATCTAAGCTATATACGTTGACTACGTTCGGTTATGGTGCACGACGAGAGGATTGTGTGCGGGTGTGAGGAATGACTCGGCAGTTGACGTCGCTGACACGTACGAGAACTCTGTATGGCCCCGAGTAATGACATAGGAGTTCCTCGCATTGGTCGCCTTGGTAAACGGGAGTCCATATTCATGGTTTTTCTCCTGGTTAGAACGCCAGCTCTCTATGATGACGGTTGTATTGGGGAGCGTCGTATTGTTGCTGATAGCAGATGCGAAACTGGGCTAGCTAACGAGCTTCTTCAGCGCACAGAGCAGACTTGGCAGATTTTAGACGACATGCTACCACCTGACATCTGAAATCATAATAAACTCGTGGCTGTGAAGCAAACGAAAAGATGCGGATCCTGTGGTTTGTCGTCACGAAGGTGAGCTTCATCGATTTACACGTCCCGGATGTCTCCAGACGGCCCCGGACGCCGGTGCCGCATTCGTTCTCTCGGGGACCAACTGGAAGCTCCGCCCACTGCTCCGGGATTGCTCGGACGCATGTTCGTTTTTCGCGTGCCTGGCGGCCTGCGGGTGGCCCGGGACCGCCCGAACAATTCCTTTGGGACAGCTGGCAGACGACAGCGTGGTGCGCATGCTGTACGATCATCCTATGTAAGAAACGGGAAATTTTCGATGCGCTCTTGCTCTCTCTTTGCTTTTCTGTCCCCCTCTCGCATGTCTCTGGATTTCGCATTGTTTGCGCACCCAGTTCTTGTCATCATTGTTTTGAGCCACGTCGAACATGTGCGTAGGAAAAACAGCGGTAGAACGACCGCGCCGGTCTGCGATGGACACGCGCTCGAGTAGTTCACACACAGTAAGTTGCATCACAACAGAAATAGGTATGATTCACTAGCTAACTGCTGTTTAGGTTGGAATTGGGTCAGCGTTGTGGCCTGTGTCACAGCTATGGAGGGAGCAGACGGCATAGCCTGGCATAGCAGACGCCACAGTGGATGCAGTCAGCATCAAGCACGCAGATGGCCTGAGGCCGCTCGGGCTGGCTCGGGACTTTTAGATCACGTGCATGTGACGTAGCCACCTGTGAGCCAAGCCGTCCGCGGGCCGTCCGCGAGTGATCCAGGACTTGGTAAATCAATGAAGCTCGGTGTTATTTGTGAAGGTTAGAATGTTAGAACGCTGCCCCAATTCATGGGATTCACCTCCACATACATGGTGAGCATGCCAGCAATGGTTTTGTGGAGCCATTCGGTCATGCCAGTGGCTTGCGGATGGTATGCTGTTGTACGGTGGTCGACGGTGTCACTAAATGTCAGCACTGCTTGGAGACGTTCAGTGGTGAAGGGGGTGCCTCTGTCTGTAATTATCACTGCTGGTGCGCCATGACGAAGGATGACAGCATGAATGAAAATGTCAGCGACATCACTAGTGGTGGCTTTAACGGCGTCCCGTTTCGCAGTAACGTGTTAAATGATCTGTCGCCACTACTATTCAGTGGTTACAAGTTGAAGATTTGGGAAATGAAGCAAATGAGTTCTTTCCAACTTGCTTAAATTACGCTTGAATGGGGTTGAACGTGTTGTAAAAGACCAGCAGGTTTTATCGGTGGAGTCTCGTGCCACTGGCAGTCTCGCCAGGTTTAACGTAGTGCGTGACTGTGCGAAACAGTTTAGGCCAGTATTATCTGTAACGGATACGCACGAGAGTACGCGTGAAGCTTAAGATGTCAAGAAGTTGGTTTGTGGTGAAAAACATTGAGTATTTTTGAGCGCTAAGGTGAAATCTGAGCTGGTATAAAACGTTGGTCTGGAGAAAGTACGTCAAATTTGTGTGTGTAAAACCTGCGATGGATGCGTATGTCCCTCAAAAAACTTTATAAATGGACGAAGCTCCAGGTTGTCATGCTGCCGCTGAGCCAAGTGTGATGCTGTGATGGTAAATAGGAATCTGTCGTGGCTCGTTAGGTTCAGTGTAGTCTTTTCGACTGCGGCGCCAGACTGACAGTCGGCATCGGTGTGCTTCCGTGCTGACTAAACACTGCCGTTACGTAAAACTCTTGAAGGCGCAGACACCTATGGCGACATGGCCTGAGTGATCTGTTAGACCTGCAAGGCAACACTAAGAGTGGTGGCCGGTGACTACTTTGAAAGGTCGTCCGCACAAGTAGGGTCAGAACTTGGTTTCTTATTTATTTTATTCAGACTGGAACCACAGCGCCATTCGGGAATTACAGTGGGGCGGGAGTGTAAAAGAAAAATTTATACAACATACATTTCAAGAACATTACCACAGAGAGAAAAACGACATATAGAGAACCATGATTACTGTGAATAATTAGTGGCACACACGGTTATCAATGAAAATGCATGATAAAACATCATCTAACCTACAAAGAGTGAAAAATTTGAAACTGTACTGTACAAATTTCAAAAAGTACAAGAAATATGTAATAAAGCTATAAAAATTGCAAATATTTCACTGCAGCTGAAGGCATAATCTGATGTCAAAGAGCGGCTGCAAAAGCTCCGTTATCTAGTGTGTTGAGCGTGCCAGCAGGTAGGCGAATCCATTCTGAAACTGTTTTATGAAAAAATGTTCTTTTAAAAAGATTAGCCCTGCAGCTATATTCTCTAACCTTCAGCTCATGATCTGTGCGTCTTGATAAATAACGAGACTGAAGAATGTAGTCGTTTCTATCTGTTTCGATGTAGCCATGGTATTTATTATAAAAAGCTTGAAGTGCGATAAATTGTATTCTTTTTTTTCTAGAAGCTATCATTTTATTGTTTTCTTTATAACAGTACCACTAAGGTTTCTGTCATAGTTACGAATAACGTACTTCGCACCTTTGTTTTGAACTCACTCAAGCTTGTCACAATTGGTATTGTTGGGTGGCCTCACACAGTAAAACCATACTCTAAAATTTTCTTGTGAAGAATATACTCTGAAATTTTCTTGTAAAGCTCTTGTAAACAATATCGTGGGCCTGCTGACGAAAAAGCTTTGTGCTTCGCCGCAAGAATCCCAACACCTTGGCCTGTCGCGGACGCCAGATAAATGTAATGAAATTAATGAAGAACCAAGTTCGTCATGCTTGTTATGCCTGTCTTCTGAGTATAAATGAACACAAATCAGGGAAAAAAATACAGCAAACACCGAGGTTCAAAATGTACAATGTAAAAAAGAGAACTAAAGCTTGACTTTAAAAAATGGCCAACCAGATTTTAAGGAAGAAGGTTCAAAACCCTGAGGGAAAGAAGGTTGGCACAACGGATGCTGAGGTGCTGGGAAAGTGGCGGGCAAAAGACACGATGGGAAGGCTCACGGGTTGATATGCAACGATGTGGCTACGAAGATGTGTTGAGGACGTGGGTGTGACAACAGAGCAGTAAAGGCTGGTGCACACCGGCCACTAGCAGCAGTCGCGCAACCATTTGCGACTGGCGACCAAAAAGCGACTAAGGTTCACACCGGCAGGGGCTGCATGCGAGCGACTGGAAGTCACAAAAGCGGAGAGTCACGAACGGATCTCGTCATCAGCGAGAACTCTAGAGACCGGCGCCGATCAGCTGATCACCACATGCTGAGTGAGCGGAGCAAACCGGGTGCGCCGCATTATTGTTTTTGTCCGTTTTCTGACAGCGTTCCCAACAGCGTTAAGTTCGATTCAAGCTATGAACAAGACATTGTTATGGTGCTGATGCGCTGTGCCATGGTGTCAGCGCTGGCATCACAGATGCCTCCAAAGAAAAAAAGTCGGTAGTGGGTGTGACCCTGCTTTCGATCGCGGGAGTTGGCCGGCCATGCAAGCCGCCTGCCTCCTCAACTGCGCTGAGACAACGAGGAGTATTTCCGAGAGTCGTACGTATTCAGAAACGGTCCTTGAATTTAAATTGACTTGCCACAGCCTACAGTACAGCACTAACGCGTGTCTAACGTGGTGTCTTAAGTCGTTGCCATGGCAAGCACAAACGGCAAGCACAAACACGTTGAAGTTGAAGACAATAAAATCAAGTTGAAGACAATAAAATGGTTCTGAATACGGAAAAAAGATAGTGCACAATTCATTTTTTCTTTACTTTGACGGTGTTTACCTTCTTACGAATACCACCACGTAAATTCGACACTTTGCTCGAGCTGCTGCGCCCCGCCATCTCCAAGCCAAGTATACCGTGGTGGCCATGGTGCCACAGACCCAGAAAAACGCACTCGTTAGTATCTGGTGGCAGGAAGCCAGCGCAATAAAAGAACAAAAGAACGAAAATTGAGCATCGCTGATTGGTTCCAGCAGCTTTACGACTGCAGTCGCGCGACTGAAAAATCAGTCAGAAAGCGACTTGCCAAAACAGTTGCTTTGCGACCGTTTGCGACCTTTCGTGACTGTTTGCGACCAGTCGCTATTGTTCGCGAGACCACTGGTAGTCGCCGGTATGCACCAGCTTTAACCCCGCATCGGAGTCGTGGTGCTCCATGCAGGGAATGGCCACCCATTGAGCAAACAATTGGCGTCGAGACGCGACGCTGCGCGCAACCGTGACTATTGGGCAGGCCACGTCCGTCGCTGTGCTGAACGGCTGACGCTGGAGACGCCTTCCCGAGATCTGTGATGCCCTCAACAAGGAACAGAGCAGCAGGCAAGGCCGCGCCCCGACATGCAGTACTCGTGCCATCAACGCCGCTTTAGCTGGGGGTTGGACTGTAGCAGTGTAGAAGGCCGCGTTCCCTGGCTGGAATCTGAACACCAGCGTCCGACGCGTCCGCCCGCTGTCTTCCGTCTGCCACTGCTTCAGCTCGTCCCCAGCCACAAAGCTTCTCGCGACCTAATGCTCACACGTGGCCGAATTCTGGCATGCCACTTCTAAGGGTTACCACAGGTCACCGGCTGATTGGCTCACCTCACGCACATAGTTGGCACAAAATCACATGCGGTCACGGCCGCACCTTCGTTGTTGTCGTTTTATTGCAGCAGCAATTAGGTGACTCTCTTGGCTGGATTTCACTGCAGGCGTCAGCGCTGTCACCGGCTTCACTCGGCGTATATGAACGCATCTATATATATATGAAAATGCAAGAAAGAAAAACGCCAGCAAAAGACTCTGACACAGGGAATGGAACTTCAGAGTTTTCAATGATGAGTGCGAGGTGTTAATGACTGAGCCACTGAGGAGCAGGTCCTTCGACATTAAAACAGTCAGCTCTTTGTAACTGCCACATACAGCTGCTGACAGGCATCTTGGGGGTAATTGTGTTTTCAGCACTACCATCAAGACGGCGCAACGATACGCGTCGCCACATCGTGTGGTGGCACGTGTTTTAATCCCCCACACGTTTAGAGAAGAGGAGTGACGCTCCCTCGCACACCCCTATCTTGCGTTGGGGAGGAGGGGAGGATCGTACGTCTTGGCTGGCTTCGCACTTTACCTGGAATGATTCTGTTGTAGTTACCGGGTGCACAAAGGTCACTGCAAACATTGTAGCCTTCGTTTGCGAAAAGCGCGCACTTTTCAGACACAGCGAATTAACAACTAAGACGCTTATTCGCGTGCATCTGTACCTGTGAGTACGTTTCATGTGTCATTTGTGCGTGAAAAACGTCAAGCAGGTTTCCATCTGCTTTTCATTCTGCGCTTGGCCTTCCAATTTCTTGCTATCACGTTAATAGCTTCACCGTTGCGGCAAAGCTTAACTTTTTTTGTTCACTCATCACACATGCTTTTGCTGTAACGAAATGTACATGTCTGTGCTAACAGATGGTTGATGTAAAGAATACGTTTAAATGTCTGCATTCTAAGGCAAAATTACCAAAAAAGGAGTAACGGAGCCCAATAGCCGCGTGCGATGAACGGATAGACCGTTGAGAAGGAACAACAGAGGGAAGAGTGCCGCGTGCAAACCACTTACTCTCCAAACACGCTCGAAAGGGATGAACCGCCCGAAAAATGCAGGCGGTGCACAAAGCGTTGCCAAGGTCACTAGCCGTCCTCCTCCTCTCCTGGCTCTGTCTTTCCCCGTATTTTGCTGGCGACGATTCGCGTTGAGTTACGCTGAGAGTGCTCGACCACAGCTGCCTGGATTCGACGATCTAGGAATTATGACGTGGTGCTTGTGTGTACGTGGGGCTTGGATGAGCGTTGGCTGCTGCTTTTACGTTTCGCTGCACCCATGAAGTCTGAAGCAAGTCTCGACACGTCACTAAGCCGCGTTGTAATCTCTGGGTTTAAGGTAGCGACGACCAACACACGACAGCAACAGTTGGGAAGCCCAACATGGCAGCCGAGATATCGCCGAGAGACAGCAAGCCTATCGGATATATACTTCAGCCTGACTCAGGGCTGAAATCAGTGCTGGATTTTTTAGCAAGTGGGTTATAATTCTTTTTTCTACTCTACTTGTCGCATGTGCGATACGGATCGCGCTTGCCAGCAACGGGCTCGGTCGCGTTGTATATCGCACGCACAAAACGCATCACGAAGGCCAGCTTGGGCGTCTGGAGTTTGCCTGCGCTTTGCGACCGCCTGGAAATCGGCCGCCATTGCCGTCTGCCTCCCGTACGCTCGCTCATCGAGTGCTCACCTGTCTTCACCGCTGCGATGAGCTCCGGGCTGGTGATATTGAGCTGAGACCTCGTCGCTGTGTCGGTAGTCATCGAAAACACGTTGCGGGTTCTCGTTACGAGCTTGGTTGTAGTATGTCGTGCACTGTAAGTGCACCAGCAGGGGCTGGCGGGGATTTCAGTAGCGTCGGAACTCAGTAAAAATTGGTCACCATTACAGTTGGCTTTCCCGTCTGTCGGTTGCAAGCAGCTCAGCGCCGTCCGTTCGCCGCGGCGGCGAACTCGCGTTTGCGCCCTGAACTCGTTTTAGTTTGTGGAAAAGGGTCGCGTTACCGTCGATTTCTTCGGCGCTAGCTCCAAACCAGCTCGGTGCTGTTTGTGGCGGCGGCCGAGCGTACGCTCGCTCTCCTGTTCGAAGTGGGCTGGTGGCAGACACTCCGCGTGCCGCGCCATGTTTGGTCTCGCGCTTGCTTGCTCGAGCTGAATGACGTCGCTCACTTAAAATTCGCCGACTTGTTGGCGGCAAGGTAGTTTGCGGAGTTGTGAATGCGGCTACCGCTACTGAGCTGTTGCGCTACGGGGATCGAAATGATTCTTTGACGATGCGTGATATCACGGTGAAATTCTTAGCATGTCATATCTCACGTATACTTTTATTTCACCTTGCACATAATTCTCATATGCATTCGTATTCATCCTCTGTCACGTGTGACTCACTATTTTACATACTTATTGTGCAGCCGCGCGCACACGCCATACTGAAGGCTATGTGCGCTGGCGCCTGCGATGCCTGTCATCCATCTCTTTTGTCCGAGCAGTTTCAAAAGGACTATGCCAGATGTGAAGGTGAAGTTATTTGTGTGTCATATTTTACACGCATGTTTTTATAATAACTTGCACGTACTTGTCATATGCGTGCATATCCATCTTCTGTCACGTGTGTCCAACAATTTGTACTATCTTTTTGTGCGTACAGCCATGGAAACACAGCAGACAGAGGGCTGCGTGCGCTGGCGTCTGCACTGCCTGCCATCTATCGCTTTCTTCGGAGGAGCTCCAAAAGGAGTGAACAAGGTGTGACAGTGAGACTAGACATGTAAAGGTCAACACGAGTTCACTTAAAAGAATGGAGAAACTTCATTTGTATGTAGAAAAATAATAGATTTGGATATCTCACTTTTGTCTTTCGTTGTTGCCATGACTGCGAAAGCAGTTACACATAAGTGGCTAACAACTTTTTCGCGTGTTCTTTTCTGCGCTGTTTTTGCTCACTGCGCAGAAAAACAGGCGAAGAAAGTATTAGGCCTGGCCAAAAATAAACAAAAAACAATGTTTGAACTGGGGATGAAAAGTTTATCCTATTTGAGTTTTTGAGTGGATCAACCGTTCGTCTGGCAAGGTGCAACTGTGAGGACTAATGGCTGCCTGGTAAGGGGTAAATGTAGAAATTAACAGTTGCCATAAGGTGCAAATGTGAGGACTAAATGTTAGTCTTTTGAGATAAATTGTGGGAATAACGGTTACTCACTGTGGTGTAGTATAATTACGTGGTGGTGTCTGTGGAGTGTGGTGGCACCTTGGTGTTATGTACAACCTGCTCGCAGGTGACGGCAGCGGTGCTTCCCGATTGAGCTGCGGAAAGACGATGGTAACGTTGGCACAAAATGTTACGTATGAAACTGCGGCCCGCAAAAAGAAAGAGAAAGTTTGCGCGAAAGGTTGCGCTGCCAAGGCAGAGAGGGAAGGAGAGGAAGTCGAGTCGGGGGCAGAACAAGGTCGAGCTGGCTGGAGTGAAGATCCTGGGTATCGCGCGACTGCGGTGTTGCGTTGTGGACCCGAAGGCGTGAAGTCAGGCAAGGCCAGGACGCTCTAGCTGCCTATGGTCTACTCGGAGGTACGCGGCCTCCCAGAGTTCCTGCTGTGATTGTTCAAGGTCACGTACCAGGTGTCCGGGCTTCGACTCCGGTCCCGAACCACCCATGGAGGGTGGAACCTTCTGGGTAGTGATCATCTCCTCGAAACGAGCCAGCATCGGTAAGCAGTCGCAGTTCTTGCTAAGGCAAGGGCTACCTCGTCTTGCGCCAAGCGTGGCCGTGCTGGTCAGCGCGTGAGTACAGAAGCTGAGACATCGCCAGCGTCCGCCGCCTCGACCCACCAAACCACCGCCACCATCAACGCCACAGGTGACTGTTGATTTTCATAAACATTATAGCTGGACAACTTACAGGATATGTTTTAGTTTGTCAGCTTAGACTCGGTGTCTGTACATTGCAACTTCATCTCTTTCTTTTCTCTTTATGATGTCTTGATGTCGGGGCATCAGGGAATGAAAAGGACGATCGACCAAGTTTTAGGCGCATTCCTCTGGCCTGGCATTCAGGAGACAGTGAAAAGATATGTACGCTTGGCGACATATGCCAGCGGACCTATCCTAAAACAAGGTTGCAAAGGCCCCACTTGGTCGCATGCCTTTAATTGACACTCGTTTTAAAAGCTTGGCGGTGGACATCATAGGACCTTTAAAGCCCACATCGCATATGGGGAACCGCTGCATATCGACTCTGCTAGACTTGGCTACTCCATACCCAGACGCGGTGGCTCTGCCATTGATTAATTCCGCTACTGTCGCGGAGGGATTAATCGAAATGTTTTCTCGCATTGGGTTCCCTAACGAGATACTGTGCGATCAGGCGTCATATTTTGCATCTGAGCTGATGAGAGAAGTGAACAATTCATTAGCCATTAAGTATCTGAGATCGACGCCTTACCATCCCATGTGTAATGGTTTTATGGAGCGATTCAATGGCACGTTGAAGCAAATGCTGCTCAAATTGAGTCAAGAACCCAAGTCTTAGGATAAATTGTAGGTACCTCTTCTTTTAGCGTACCGCGAAGTACCAAAGACCAGTATGGGCTTCTCGCCATTCGAGTTGCTGTATGGCAGACATGTTCGAGTACCGCTGAGCATACTCAAAGAGTTATGGACGGGAGATCATATACGCGAAGAAGTAAAGATCACGTATGCGTATGTCTTAGACCTCCAAGATCGTTTAGAAAAGACCTTACCATTGGCACAAGAGAACTTGTCACGTGCCAAAGCGACCCAGCAGAAGTATTATGACCAAGAAAGTAAAACCCGTCGACTGAACATAGGTGATCGAGCACTCATACTGCTTTCAAGTACAATGAAGAAGCTACTGATGCTGTGGCAGGGACCTTTAATGTCACCTTTATGGTCACCTTTAAAGGGATCCTTTATTTCTTCGTTGCTTACGGCATGCCCAAAAAATTTAACTCCTCATATTCAAAGTAGCAATTTTGGGCTTCATTGATGGACCAGCCATACGAGGCGCATAAAGTGCTGTACGAAGGGTGCTGCTCGAAGGCCTCCGAAACAATGACGGCGTCGTCTAAAAAAAATACAAGACTTTATTGCCACTCATAACCGGGTAGAATTATATCTATCATTTCGTTTAAAAGCTGCAGGAGCAGAGCATAGTCCCCAAAGGAAGCACCTTAAATTCCGAAAGCCCATCATATGTAATAATGCACTTCTTTCCCGGTGTGATGAGTAAAGAAAACGACAACAACGGAAGTGCGTGGCAAGGCGCGTGTAATGTGCGCGTGAGGGTCAGCGAATCAGCTGATGACCTATGGTGGCCCATAGAGGTGGCGTGCCACGATTGGGCCACGTGTGACTATGACGTGGCGGTAAGCTGTGTGGCTGGGGACGAGCCGGAGCAGCGGCAGACGGAAGACAGCGGGCCGAAGCGTCGGACGCAGGCGATCCAGGTTCCGGCCAGGGAACGCGGCCGTCCACGCTACTGCCGTCCAATCACCAGCTGGGGCGGCATTGCCGGCACGAATACTGCATCTCGGGGCGCGGCCTGGCCTGCTGTTCTCTTCCTTGCCGAGGGCATCGCGGATCTCGGCGAGGCGTCTCCACGGTCAGCCGTTTAACACAGCGATGAACGTGGCCTGGCTAATGGTCACGGTTGCGCCGAGCATCGCGTCTCAACGCAAGCTGTTCGCTGGACGGGCTGGCCATTCCCCGCATGGAGCATCGCGTCTCCGATGCGGGCTGACTGCTCCGTAGCCGCACCCACGCCATCAAGCGCCGGTGTCACCAGAGTGTCGCACATCGGCAAGGGACGAGCGAGACGTTCTGCCGGGCGAGACGCGGGCGTGTGTACGGAGGACCACGGAGCCGGGCGAGGTTCAGGGTGGCCGAGGATTCAGATGCCAGGGGAGTTGCTGGCTGAATCTAGGATCGCCGAGTGGTGCCGAGCGACGCGCCAGACTCGGACATGGGCCACGAGCTCATGAGCTGCAGGGTGCACCCGAGGGTACCTGGCGGTGCCCTGACCAAGAAGGAACGTGCGGAAAAGAGAGCTCGAGTGTTGAGGCCACGAAGGCAGAGGAAGCGGTGCGCCGCTCGAGAGGACGAGTTTCTGGCAGCGTTCCTGAGCTGGACGTGAAATCCGTACGTGTCGGCCAGGTCGAGCTCCGGTGTGTCTGTTCAAGGTCCAAGGCCGAGACCTGCCGAACGGCTCCTGCCTGGGTGCAGTGGCCGGGAGCAGGTTCATGGGCGAGGCCTTCTGGGTGTGGTCCTCGTGAGCCGTGGCCTGATCCTGGAACTCCGGAGTGTCGACCCTGACTGCTGGGTTGGCTGCGACGTCCGACTCAACGGCGCTGCACACGGTAGCGTATCCGTGCGCCGTCAGCCGTTCCACCCATGCCATGAAATAAAAAGTTCTTGTTAATGATTTCTCGTCCGCTATCAACAAACATAGTGACGAACGTCCTTAACCATCACAATAAATGGCGAGCCTGCCAGAATCAAGCTCTCGCGTTACCTCTGAGAGCCTCACGTTGTTTGTGTGTGGCGGACGAGAATGGACGACAAGAGAAAGCTAGTTGAGCTAGGGAAGGAGATGGAACTGAGTGGAGAGGCTTTGCTGGCATGGGTGAGCACTGAGAAAAAAAGAAATGAGGAACCAGAGAGCGAAAGATCGAGAGGAGGCACGTCTAGCAGCACAGGCGGAACATGAGCGTGAAATACCTCGCATGGAGGCTGAAAGGCTCCTCCTCGAAGAGCGACGTCTGTTTATTGTTGTGTGAGAAAAGTTGTTTTCCCCCTAAACAACTTTCTTGAGCAGGGGGATATTGTAAGGAAAGGACTTAAAGACGCCGAGGAGCATCAAACCAGAACTGAAGAAGACGAGCGGAGAGCAGGTGGCACGAAGGCGACAACAAGAAATGAAGAAGAGAAGGCACGTGCGATTACGAGGCAACTGTGCGCCAATCAGCTGAGAAAAAAGAAATGAGGGACCAGAGAGCTCGGAAACGAGGCCCGAGGCCGCACTGGTCCAGGCATCTCCGCCACCACTGCTCGAGAGTCGTGAGTGCACGGGACTGTTCTTCCTCATCACTGTGTATTGTGAGAAAAGTTGTTTGACTGAAACAACTTTCTTGTGCGGGGGGTTATTGTGAGGAGTAAAGAAAACGACAACAACGGAAGTGCGTGGCAAGGCGCGTGTAATGTGCGCGTGAGGGTCAGCGAATCAGCTGATGACCTATGGTGGCCCATAGAGGTGGCGTGCCACGATTGGGCCACGTGTGACTATGACGTGGTGGTAAGCTGTGTGGCTGGGGACGAGCCGGAGCAGCGGCAGACGGAAGACAGCGGGCCGAAGCGTCGGACGCAGGCGATCCAGGTTCCGGCCAGGGAACGCGGCCGTCCACGCTACTGCCGTCCAATCACCAGCTGGGGCGGCATTGCCGGCACGAGTACTGCATCTCGGGGCGCGGCCTGGCCTGCTGTTCTCTTCCTTGCCGAGGGCATCGCGGATCTCGGCGAGGCGTCTCCACGGTCAGCCGTTTAACACAACGATGAACGTGACCTGGCTAATGGTCACGGTTGCGCCGAGCATCGCGTCTCGACGCAAGCTGTTCGCTGGACGGGCTGGCCATTCCCCGCATGGAGCATCGCGTCTCCGATGCGGGCTGACTGCTCCGTAGCCGCACCCACGCCATCAAGCACCGGTGTCACCAGAGTGTCGCACATCGGCAAGGGACGAGCGAGACGTTCGGCAGGGCGAGACGCGGGCGTGTGTACGGAGGACCACGGAGCCGGGCGAGGTTCAGGGTGGCCGAGGATTCAGATGCCAGGGGAGTTGCTGGCTGAATCTAGGATCGCCGAGTGGTGCCGAGCGACGCGCCCGACTCGGACATGGGCCACGAGCTCATGAGCTGCAGGGTGCACCCGAGGGTACCTGGCGGTGCCCTGACCAAGAAGGAACGTGCGGAAAAGAGAGCTCGAGTGTTGAGGCCACGAAGGCAGAGGAAGCGGTGCGCCGCTCGAGAGGACGAGTTTCTGGCAGCGTTCCTGAGCTGGACGTGAAATCCGTACGTGTCGGCCAGGTAGAGCTCCGGTGTGTCTGTTCAAGGTCCAAGGCCGAGACCTGCCGAACGGCTCCTGCCTGGGTGCAGTGGCCGGGAGCAGGTTCGTGGGCGAGGCCTTCTGGGTGTGGTCCTCGTGAGCCGTGGCCTGATCCTGGAACTCCGGAGTGTCGACCCTGACTGCTGGGTTGGCTGTGACGTCCGACTCAACGGCGCTGCACATGGTAGCGTATCCGTGCGCCGTCAGCCGTTCCACCCATGCCATGAAATAAAAAGTTCATGTTAATGATTTCTCGTCCGCTATCAACAAACATAGTGACGAACGTCCTTAACCATCACACCTGGTCATTCTCATCGATCTCAATTTGTCAACAGTCACTGCCCAGTTCAATGAATGAAAAGCTTCTGGTGTTTAGAAAGTGGTCGAGCGCGTCGATGATGTGTGGAAGCTGACATCTATCTTTCTTTATGGTGTTGTTTCATTTGCGGTAAACTACGCAGAAAAGCAGTGTGTCGTCGTTCTTTTAACCTAGCCCAACTGGTGACGCTCATAGGCTTGTAGATGGCTGAATGATGTCCTCGGCAAGCATTTGTTGAGCTTGTTCGTAAATGGCGTCCAGTTTTCGTCAGGAGAAATGGTAGGCGTGCTGTCAGATAGGTCTTTCGGTGATTGGGTTGAGATTCTGTGCTCGGTAAAGAATGTGTGCTAGGGTTTCAATTTAGTGACGAAGCTGGCACTGAACGAAAGTAAAAGAGAGCGAAGGTGATCTTGCTGCGAAGCCGAGCGCTTGGCGATCACATATAACTGGGCTGTATACTGCTTTCCATCTTGAGGACCGGAGAATGGCTCCGCAAATAATGGGCTGGTTCTTAATTCGCTGATTTCCTCAAAGTAGGCGATAATGCTCTGCTTTATGAAGTGTTGGAGTTCCTGACTAAACTTTTTCTGTAGAACTTCAGCGGGCTCTATCTACAGTACTATGAGGCTATGGGCAATGCATACTTGACCAGAAAAAAGGACAGATATATCGCCTTCTACAATTCCGAGGGCCCTTCGATCGCTATCACTTACCACAGTAACCAGCACACGAGAACAGAGCGGCCACCGTCACTGAGTCGTCAGATGCACGCAGCACTACAGTGCAGGAGTTGTTTTCGTGTGAGTTCGTGTCGCATGAAGATGTCACCAGCAGCTCAAGAAGATTTTTGGCCGCCTCAAATTCTCTCAGAAAGTGCATTCTTAATATGACCTGCGTCTAGCATTCGTGTAGCAACGCTAAACAGCCGATGAAGGTATCGTCACCTATATGCACTCTGGCAGTGCATTTACCGACCGGTAGATCATTCCTTGGGGTCACCTTTTGAGGAGCAGCCATGAGATCCCCTCTCATAACCGAGTAGTCAGCTCCAATATCCACGTAAGCCGCTATCTTGTGATTATCGATAATTACAGCAATATCACTGAAAGATCTTGTGTTATCAGATAATGGCGTAGCAGAGGAATCTTTGTTATCGAAGTTACGGGGTAGCGTCGGAGGATGTTTTTCAGGTCGCCTAATAGGGACCCTACCGCCAGAAGTCGCTGTCCTCAGTTTTCCTGACGATGGCGAGGACTTGGGGACCTTTGGCTAACATCAGCGAATATAGAGTAACGACTTCGTGAGATGAAGCGCCAAGGTTACTGGGAACATGACTGGTGCCTTGGTGCAGCATGGTATGACTATTGAGCTGTCTTAGTACTATTCGATCTCACGAGGGCATTTCACCGTAACAGTAAGCAGCGTAGTTTTTAACAAGGACAAGAGAAAATAATGGACACGACACTCGCTACACTTGCAACTAAAGTTATTTCAGAAAAATGCTGCGTATATATTCACCAATGTTGTCCCCCTTTGACAGATATAAGAAATAACAGGCACTGACAACTTATTCAATGTCAAAATGTGGAGCAATTAGTGATAAAATAATCGCGGTACGTGTGGAAATGACCCTAACCAAAATACATGATTTTTTTTACCCACGAACTATATGCACGAACTCCAGCGATGAAAACGAAGCATGCGTGGTCTATACATTTAAAAAAATAAAGCATAAAATTACGGTTCCGGTTGAATTGCAAGACAGTCAAGTACAATTACCACAGACTGAACACGAAAGTAGGCATTGGAACCAATGTTACAAATATAATCTTACGTATTTTATTGTAATCCTATGAACTTTTAATTAAAGTCCTTCTAGGAAGGTGGCTTCCCGATGACTTAATGAAATATATGAATGGCTAACGCAGCAGTCTTTCGTTTTTGTGAAATGCCTCAAATATTTCCCTGGTTAGTTAGTTTCTGTGATGACAAACCACTGTGGTATCATGAAATAGTGACACGCAGCCACACTGAGAAAACTGTTGCTCAAGGTGGGAATAATTATTTTTGCTAAATATCTCTTATGTTCTAACAGCCTGGTGTTCCGACACCGACCAGTCTGGCCAATGTACTCTTTCTCACACGACGAGGGTAATCAATATGAAATAGATAATTAGCATTTAACAAATTTTGTTCTTTCTTTGGTTATCTTGCATCTGTTAACATTAAAATTTGCCGTTGCCGAAAGTTTCCTGTCTAATTTGGCACATACTTTACCAAGCTTTTTAGGAGCCGCAAAAACTACTTCTAGGGGAAACTCATTACCCACGTTTCTTAAGTTGTGAGCTACACTGTGCGCATATGGTGTAGATACTACTTTTTTTTGGTCATCAGTTGTTGCTGTGATTGTGTTCGTAAAGTTACCTCGTAGGAACTTAATCAGCTTGTTAGCTGATTTGCACAGCATATGTTTTTGATACCCTCTGTTTAATAATCTGTTCACCTGTTCGCTAACGCTTTTGTTAACCTTTTCTGGGCACGACTTGGTCAGGGCTGCTCTCAGACTTGAAAAATCTATACCACTCTTCAACACCGTAGAATGTGCCGAAATGTAGCTAAGTAAGGGTTTTTCCGTTCGTTGACCGTATGATCAGCATACATGTCCCGCTGCTGCTGCTAACGCTTCATAAAAAAAACTGCAGTTTCAAACTGCAGTTTCTGACACCCCTGTGCCAAACGTTTTCCCACAGGGGTGTCAATGCTGCAATGCTCGATGCGACCCCAGACCAAATGACGCAAGAAAATTCCTCGATGGCTTACATTAGAGAAACGCCGTGAAATTATTTTTGGGAAAGTTTTTGCCCCAGCGAGAGGTTTCCTGTTAGCTGAACCGGCCACAGAAGACAATAAACCGCATTCTTCGAGCATTTTACCTACCAGGAAAAGCGCTTGGAAGATGCACCACACCAAAGGAGGCCTAAAAAATGACTGAGGTAGAAGATGCCTTGATAATAGCTGCCGTGGTCAAAGACCCTTTTCCGACAACAAAGAAAATTAAAGAAGAGCTTGGCCTCTCCCCCGGTCTTTCGGCTATCCTAACAAAACTTCGCGCTGCCGGTCTGAAAAGCCACGTGGCGGCTAGAAAGTCGCTTTAGACCAGTGAACATCGAAGGAAACGTTTGGACTTCGTGCGTCAGCACGAACATTGGAGGGCTGAAGACTGGCAGCAGGTCATCTTCAGTGATGAATCGACGTTCACCTCTTGCCGGAACCAGTGACTTTGTGTTTGGAGATTCCGTGGCAGCCGGTGGGGTTTATATTTCTTGTTTGGCGTCAGTGCGCATCGACTTCACATCGCTTGATACTGGATATTTTTCCATGCAGCTTGTTTGAAGTGTGCACAGCGAAACTGCCCTTAGAAGCGGAAAAAAGATCGGATCCGTCGGTTGCCGGCCACATCAGCTGTTGGTGGTGGAAGCAAGGCATACTACTCCTGCGCATGTCACGTGGCTTCGTGACCCTGCACATATAAACCGAACAACCACCGGGTGATCTTCAGTTTGGCGGCAGTGCGCATTGAATTCACATCGCTTGATACTGTATATTTACCATGCAGCCTGTTTGAAGTGTAGTGTGCACAGCGAAACGGCCATTAGAAGCGGAAAAAGGATCGGATCTATCGGTTGCCGGCCACATCAGCTGTTGGTGGTGGAAGCAAGGCATACTACTCCTGCGCATGCCACGTGGCTTCTTGACCCTGCACATATAAACCGAACATCCACCGAGTGATCTTCAGTTTGGCAGCAGTGCGCATCGACTTCACATCGCTTGATACTGTATACTTTTCCATGCAAGTGAGCGTTGTTCCACTTGCGATAGAATTATAAGCGTTTTAACTTTTTGCACTGCTGACAAACTATTGTGTTTCGTGTTTCTTGACATGACGAAGGATATTAACAAAGCGCTTGAGGATTTTAAGAGAGAAATTCGAACCGAGCTCCGTGGTTTGAAACAGAGCGTTGATCACTGTAGTGAGACTTGTGACAATTTCAATTTGCTCTCGCAAGAACTTAAGGCTTTGCGCGAGGAACTAGTAATAACACGGAAAGCTAACGAGTAACTAGTGACAGAAAATCGACAGCTACAAATAAAAGTGGAAGAGCTCAAGCAATATACCCGTGCTAACAACCTTGAAATTAAAGGTGTGCCAAATGAAGGGGAGCCATTTGAGATTGTGAAAAAGCTGTGTGCCGCAGTCCAGGAACCGGTCACGGAAGCTGATATTGACACCTGTCATAGGATGGGCATATCTAAGGAAGGAACTAGGAGCCTTGTTGTACGTTTTGTGCGACGCGACAAGCGGAATGCCGTTCTCTAGAAAGCTAGAAAAGTGAGGTCCTCGGCTTGAGAAATTGGTCTCAAGAGCTCAGCACCAACCTTTGTAAATGAAAACTTAACCCGTCAGAGTAAGCAGTTGCTTGGTGCTGCAGGGGCAAAGAAACGAAAAGTTGGTTGGAGATTTGTCTGGACGCAAGGAGGGAAAATTGGAGACATCGGAGAGACTCGGAACCTGTTGTCGGGAAGATATAGATAAGATGCATTAGTAAATGAACTCCGAGTACTTGGGCTGTTTTTAATTACCCCAGGATGGCCATTGTTTCATATTGTCAATATTATGACCAAGATAATCTCTTGTGCATCTTCAAAGTGTTGTCTGAACAGTTTGCTGCATTTCATCTAAATTCTCGCAGCATTAGAAACAAAACAGATTACATCAGCCTGTTTCTCAACCGTTTTGATAGTAAATTTCATGTTTTGTGTTTTACGGAATCTTGGTTGACTCCGAAAGATAGCCCACCACAGTTCGCGAGTTATGTTCATACTGGCATTGTTCGTTCTTCGAATCAGGGTGGTGGGATCAGTATGTATGTTAAAGATACCCTCATTCATGACGTTATCGACGACTTGACCTGTATCACGCCTCATATGGAGTGTCTTACAATGTGTGTGCAAAATGTAATAGTTGCAGCTGTTTACCGACCTCTCAGTGGGTATAAGTCTGAATTTTTTATTTTTATAGAAAAGCTTCTGCGCAAACTCTGTGATGCGTAGTCCATTCCTTATCATGGGTGATGTAAATGTTGACATGCTCAGTGGGGATGCATCATGTGAGCAGCTGAAAGCTATTCTAGACTCGTTTGGCTGTTCTAATGTCATCACACAACCTACACGTCTTACCACCCACAAGGCCACTTTGCTCGATCTAAATATCACAAACGCCCCCAGTCAAACTTGCAACAGTGGTATATTATCACTTGATGTAAGCGATCACCTACCTTTCTTCACATTTTTGCCGCTTGATAGTGACAGGCGCGACTGAAGCGAAAAGCAGTGTTATCGTAGAATGAACTCGAATCAGCTTAACGAATTTTATCATGCGCTGGAAACCACACAGTGGAACTTCGTTTACGCAGAAAAAGACCCTGATAAAGCATACAGTCTTTTCAAGGAGGCACTTAAGGTTATCTATGACCGACACTTCTTACTTGTTCCATTCCGCAAGAAGAAAAAAATTCGCAAGCCTTGGGTTAGTCGATGTTTGTACAAAAGAATAAAACATAAAAACAGAATGTATCATGCATTTGTAGAGACACGTGACGCTGCTCTTCTTAGCGAATTCAAAAGATACCGTAATAAGTTAAACACCAATTTGAAAAAGGCTAAGACCTGCTACTATCAAACGCTTTTTGCTACTATACTTAATGAACCCAGAAAGCTGTGGAACGAAGTAAATAATTGATCAAACAACTCGAAAGTAAAACGTCGTATTAACATTGCAGCTTTTGCCCATGGCAAAACGGAATTGGAAGCACTCACAGAAATGAATGAATACTTTATGAATGTGGGTGAATTTCAAACAAATCTCAGTTCTGAAAGTTGTCATGCTACTACACATAAACGCAAAATGTTACTACACACAATTAGTTTATTCCCTACAAGTCCACAAGAGGTAGAAAAATTAGTAGGAAACATTAGAAACAATGTTTCGGCAGGAATTGATGAGCTAAGTGCCTTACCCATTGAATACGTTGCGGCACTTATATCTTCACCATTAACACATTTTATTAACAGAGTGCTTAAAACTGGAATCTTCTCCGCAGATCTGAAGCTTGCTCGCATATGCCCGATACATAAGGGAGGTGCTGTTGTTGATATGAGTAATTACAGACCCATTTCGGTGCTACTTGTGTTATCTAAAGTATTTGAAAATGTCATCAACAAGCATCTTGTTAATTTCATAAATAAGCACCAAATCATAAATGATGCACAATACGGTTTCCAGAAAAAGAAAAGCACTCAGCTAGCTTTGTTTCATGTAAAGGATAAAATACTACATACCAATGAAAACAAACTCTACAGTGTAGGTCTCTTCATTGATCTAAGGAAAGCGTTCGATTGCGTTAATCACGACATTCTGCTACTGAAACCTAATGGCTATGGCATTCGCGGCCTCGCCCTAGATCTTTTAAAGAATTATCTTTCTTGCGGAAAGCAGTGTGTCAAAATTGGAGATGTTACCTCCCCTACAACCAAGATAAAACAAGGAGTGCCCCAGGGGTCGATTCTGGGACCCTTGTTATTTATATTGTACGTTAATGACTTATTTAATATTCCTAACTCTCCCAAGTTAGTAATGTACGCTGACGACACCAACGTCTTTTTTTAGCGCACACACTTACTCAGCTTCAGAAAGTGATAAACGAATATCTTGTTCAGTTGGATGGTTGG
The DNA here is from genome assembly GCF_043290135.1 of Rhipicephalus microplus. NCBI lineage: Eukaryota > Metazoa > Arthropoda > Arachnida > Ixodida > Ixodidae > Rhipicephalus > Rhipicephalus microplus. The sequence goes on from NW_027464587.1 coordinate 36,395,500, forward strand.
CTTCAGGTTAATAAACTATCCCTAAATAAAAAGAAATATAATTACGTTTTCTTTAAGCCCGTTAATAAGCCCTGTGACACAGAGCTTACGCTAACGTATCAGGGCACCGTCTTAGAGCGCGTAAAATGTCAGAAACTTTTAGGCGTATGGTTTGAAGAAAGCATGTCGTGGAATACACACATCAATAAACTCACTTCAGAGCTAAGCAGAGCCATCGGTATACATTTAAACTATCCCATTTAATTCCTTTGCATCTAAAAAAAAGCGATATGTTACGCGCATTTCTACTCCCGCTTATCTTATTGCACACTTGTTTGGGGTACCACAACAAATACTAATTACTACAAACTGGAAACAATGCAAAAGAAAGTGCTCAGACTTTTCGAGAACTATTTTAGTGAGCCAAAAGACTTACCTACAAATCCTTTATTTGTTAAGTATAATTTGCTTAAAGCAACCAAATTATACAATTATAAACTCCTCCTGCACATACAGAAACATGATCTGATAGACATGGCACATGCAACATCAAGACGTTATCCACTACGTAATACACAGACATCAATAACAAGAACACGTACGAACTACGGAAGGTCAGCCCTTACTTATGAGATACCTGCACTCATAAATCGGGTATCTTCACAAATAAATTTTGATATCCCATTCCATAGATTTAAAAAACAGATAAGACTTTTCATATTAAATGACTGTGCGGGGTTACAGCATAACCTCATTAACTGTCACTGCACCATTGTTCTTGCATTGCATTTTTTCAAACGTTTGCATTTTCGGTATGTGCAGTTATCCTAGTTATATGGCTGCATTTTAATTTCTTATGCATTTCCCTGTTACATTCATTTCGCTCTCTCTGTGCATTTTTGTTGTACCTCCTTATATTTACTTTGCTATGTACCGATGCTATTATATCTTGTCAAGTTGTATAAGTTGTATCAAGTCGTGTTAGCTATACTTTTTATTCGCTGCTGCCTGTACGGTCCCCCCGGTCCCTTCAAGCTGTTTTTCAACAGCTTTTTTGCCTGGGGAACCCCCAACTTTTTGTGTTGCAAATAAACCCAAACACAAGTCAAGTGTATCAATTCACAAGGACAGCGGTTCAGCAGCGCTCTTAGGTTTAGGAGCGTACTCATGATCATCATAATCCACAGCAGCATCACCCTGACTAACCTAACTGTAGCAAAGGTCTCTCCTATACTACTCTAGATAACCCGGTCCTGTTGCCCGCCATGGACCAGTAATTCACTTGAGCTTCTTAATCTCATCCGGCGAACTGATTTTCTGCCGTGCCGAGCTGTGCTTGCCTTTTCTTGCAATCCACTCTGCTACCATTAATTACAATTGATTATCCTTCTTTCTCATTTCATGTTCGGCCCACTTCCCCATTTCGACTAGTCAGTAACTGATGTTTTTCTCTGACCCACTATGCTACTTTTGTGGCTCGATGAAAGGGTTTTTACATAGTTACCACGCTGTGCATGTTGTGCGTAGAAAATGGATTTATCGCTTTTATTACAGGTACAAGCATGAAAACATCCGCAGTGTCGGTGCAAGAGGGCGTGTATCCGTCAACGTCTGGGGTGGAATAACATATGCCGTTCTGGGTCCGCTGTTCCGCATCCCCGGAAGACTTACAGCCAAAGTCTACAATGAGATCATCGACGATATTCTCCTACCTTTCGCCATCAATGTAAAATTTCCTGACGGATGCTTTTATTTCCAACACGATGGCAGCCTTGTTCACAATGCATCCACAGTGCAAAAAACTTTAAATGCTTCTGGCGTTGCACAGCTCTGCTGGACTCCTTAAAGTCCCGATCTGATATTATCAGGAATGTTTGGGGACTAATGAAGGCACGATTGGCTTGCGCCAATTTGACAAACAATGACGCAGACATTTTGTGGAAACATGTTGAGATAGAGTAGAATGCGCTAAGAGAAGACCCTGATTTGGTGAAATGTCTGTTTGCTTCTATCCCAAAAACACTAAACAATGGGAAGGAGGACTCGGGCGGCGTATCGAAGTATTAAGTTGTAAGCACTAAATGTGCTGTAATAGTGACTTTGGAGAGACCCCTGAGTTTTTTTGTCTCCAATAAAAAATATTGAATATTAATTTCTGCAGTGTGTGCAAAAAACATCGCCTTTTCAGATGTTTCTTTGTTATGATTGTATAAGATAAGTCATGCTCTCTCGTCCGGAAATCGCTATGCTCCGAGTCCCTCAATCTACTCGATGACCATGAACCAAAAGTAAATCATGTTTCAAGCAATCCTTTTTTCTATTTTTTTGTCAAATACGCGACACTGCGAAACAAAAAGCAAGAGTAAAACTGAAGAGAGCCCGCACCTTATGTAGTCATCTCGGGCAGTGTTTGCCACGGCAGCAGTGACGTAATGCACACGCTAGATGCAGCCTTCATGCCGTCCGATTACTGATAAAAGCAAATAAAAGCAAAGAATGCGTTGCATGAAATACCATCCCCTTCTATTATCGGAAGCCAGTAAAAAAAGAAATAAAAAAACGCCCTCATCGGGCGGGAGTGACCGCAGCTTCAGGAACAGCAAAAAGAGTGAGGGAAGCTTGCCGACTGCTTCCCTCTCTTGAAAAAAAAAAGAATTCTGGGCCGTGGCGCTGTTCCGCTCTTGGTCGACACTCGCGCGATTACCTTCATATCACACCCGACTGTACTTACTGGTACTTCTTGTTCAGGTTGTCTGTATTCTTCCGGACTTGCTTTGGCGTGAATTACTCTGCATCAGGCGGAAGTTTAGCGTTCAACTCGTCTGTAATTGCCGCGCATACCTTTGCATTGCGTGACGTGCTCGCGTATCAATAAAATGATTTTCGCACATCCTCGTCATGCTTTAGGCGTGGTTCGTGCCATCCAGCTTGTCCATTTTTCACGCGCGCTTGCCGGCATGTACTCATCGTTAGTGAACGCCGCCATTTTCTCGGTTATCTGTCTAAGTGAGGTTGCAGGGCTCGGTTTCTTAAAACCACGGTTAGCGGCATAACCACGGTATCGTGTGCAATGTAACATCAGCGAACCGTGATTAACATAACCACGGTTAGCGTAACCAAGGTTTAGGCTGCCTGTGTAACAAGGGTATACGGTTTACACATTACCCTTTTGTCGATGACAACCATCGTTGCCTCTCGTAGTCGCCTGTGACATCCAGAAAGTGCACAGAACGATTTCCTTTTCCCAAATGCCCTCACTGCACCCGCTTGGACTACGCCATGTTGGTTTGTAGGAAACGACGGCTGCCCGGTGGCAACGCTGTCTGCGCCACTCTTCCAACAGACAAAAAGGCGCTGAGCGATGCACCGGAGCAATTACCGACATCCATCGGAGCAGTTGCGGAGCAACCACCAGAGCATAATTAGAAAATAGGTCCCACTTTCCTCCCGTTTCCTGCGCCCGCCTCCCACCAGAGGAAATTGATGGAAAATGAATATACATGCTTCAGTGCAACCCGGTTTAAGTGGGGCCACCAAAACTGAGCGGGAGCATCATCCCCCAATTCTTCCCAGCTGGGTATATTTCTGTTTACAGTCAACGTCTCTATGAACACAGATGTTGGAACGAGTACATATAAAACTGCAGAAACTTTGCAAATGAGCAGGAACAGTTTTTCTGTATGTTTTATGTAGTTTGTGTTTATGTGCATCGGTGAAAAAATGAATCATAAAACTTACGTATTTTTTGTCACTTTATTGGTCCGTCAACTTTTACTTGTAGTTAGACCACACGTTTGATTGCGCTAATTCTCAAACTTTTTTGTTGAAGAACTGGCTCACAGTAAAACTTCAAGCGCTTTCAAGCGCAATGATATACTTAAACCAGCACCTTTTTTGACGCTAAAGACAAAATAGAGATGTTAAGCATTTCAAACTCGCCGCGAACCCTTTATCATCTAAAGGGGGACGATTGTGGCAACGGATTCATTGCCTCCCAAACGTGCGCTTGATTGGGCAAAACTAATCACCTTTCGGTGGCGTGGTGGTGGTGGTAAACATTTATTAAGAAAAGCACAGAGAGTTTCCCTACAAATGCATCTGGGTGGTCTCCTTATTCCAGAAGTCCACTGGAGGTCATCGCTGCTCGGGCGTGGGCCAGCAGGGAGCGCTGAGCGTCCCGAGTGGAGCAGCCGAGCAGGAGCTCCTCCCAAGCCTCTCTTGTGGGTAGAGGGAAGGGGGTGAAAAAGGAAGAGGTTTAGCTGGGCATACTGCGATTATGTGGTACGCGTTTGCCAGCAACCCACAGTGCGCACAGTAGCCGCGTATACCCGGCATGAAATGCTGGGCGGCTGCAGGACACAAGAAGGTGTTCGTCTGCAAGCGTCTCAGAAGTCGCTCGTCCACTTTGGAGAGACCCCGTGCAGGTTCTGGGTAAAGACGGCGTGGGGTTCGATAGTAATCAAGGATTTCGCTGTACTGCGTAAGAGCTGAGGTGCCTGGGGGAGACGCGGGGTCAAAAGAGGTAACGGCCTGGAAGAGAGAAACGCATGCAGCGGCATTAGCCGCTTCAATACCGGGGAGACATGCGTGGCCAGCAGACCATGCTATGCGGATGGAGTGAGGTTCAAAGCGCCATGAGGCAGCTTGGAGAAGGTCGGCAGCCAGAGGATCTATGGTACCTAGCAGGTATCAGGAACAGGCGATGCGCAAGTCTGTGATGATCACTGTTGCTGAGTGGTGAGAGGCTGCCAAAGCGATGGCTATCTCTTCGGCTCGAGTTCCATCAGGTGAGCGGAAAGAGTTGCCATCAACGTGGTGACCCTCGAATATCACTGCGGCCGTAAAGTGTCCCGAGAAGGTTGGGCCTGAGACATCTACATAGAAGACACCAGGAGTGTTGGAGTATCGAGTATAGAGAAGAGGTGTTCTCGGGCAAAGCGTCTGCCTGTATTTTGACTGGGATCCATGTTGCGAGGAAGAGGCTCGACCCTAAGTTTTTGCCGCCACAGTTCCGGAACGGAGGAATCGGGTGGTGGAGTAGAGATCGGGTTCACTGACAGCTTCTCCAGAAGGCGGCATCCATGAACCGTCTGGGACAGGCGGTTAATTTAATTGGTGCGATGAGCCTCCCGCAACTCGGCAGACGAGTTGTGCACACCCAAGGCCGCAAAGCGGCGATTCGAGGTAGCAATGGGAAGGTCTAGTGTTCGCTTATAAACCGATCGGAGCAGTGCATCTAACTGGTTCTCGTGGTGGCGACGCAAGTGAAGGTATGGGGTACCGTAGAGGACTCGGCTGGTTACAAACGCGTGAGCCAAGCGAAGGGAGTGCTGACCGCGAAGGCCGCCACGTTCGGTGGAGACCTGCCGAATCATACGGCTAACCTGCTCACTAGGGCGCCGAAGACGCGCAATCGTGAAGCCAGGGTTCATAGTATAAGAAATGTGGAGGCGCAATATGCGAAGTTCTGTGAAAACCGTTATGGGGCCAGATGGCAGAGATATCTGAGGTGGTGGTAGGAATGATACCGAGAGAAGACATGATTTGGTAGGGGATCACTCCAATCCGCATAATGAGTAAGTGTCCACTAAAAGTGCCGCTCGCTGTATGCAGTCTTCAATTTCTGCAAGAGAGTCCGCATCAGTCCAGATACCGATGTCATCCGCGTATAAAGCGTACTGTATTCCTTCGACCTGAGCGAGGGGCACAGGAACTTTGAGCATGGCCAAATTAAAAAGGATGGACGATAGAACCGCTCCCTGTGGTGTACCGCGGGTACCTAATGTATACGAACCATGTTCGGCAGAGTCGATGCAGATGAAAGCGGTGCGATGTGAAAGGAATGATCTAATGTACCGGAAAGCTTTCGAGGCACAGGTCGTGCTGTTAAGATTGGTAAGGATGATGCAATGCTTTACATTGTCGAAGGCACCCCGGAGATCGAGGGCTAGGATGGCTTTGTCATTGTGGAGCATCGTAGTAGGTACAATGATGTCGTGCTGGAGTCGGAGAAGGACGTCCTGCGCAGACAGATGGGGGCGAAACCTGAACATCGAGTCATGAAAGACGCCCTTCCTTTCCAGATATGTGGACAGGCGGTCGCGGACCATGGTCTTCATAAGTTTGGCCGTGCAAGAGGTGAGCGAGATGGGTCGCAACGCCTGAATGCTGACGGGCTTGTCTGGTTTGGGAATGAATGTAACCACCAAAGTGGCCCATTGCGGGGGTAAGGGTTCACCGTCCTATACTGCGTTCATCAAATGTAAGAGCGAGATTTGGGCGGAATCGGGGAGGTTGGCTAATAGAGTGACTGTAATGCCATTCCTACCTGGTGCAGTACCCCGCTTGACTTTAGCTAACGCCACCCGAAGATCGGGGAGTGTGAAGAGGGCATCAAGTTCTGAGTTGAGGAGCCCGGAGTAGACGTACTCGGAGTCCATGGGGTCAATCGTACGACAGAGATAGCGGTCGCAGAGGTCGTTTGCGAGTTGGCTCGTCGGACCCTGGTAGGCACAGTAAGCACGGCAAAGCTGGCCTCGTGTTTCCTCCTGGGTGGTAGAGGGATCCAAGAGGCTCGGAAATAGTCGCCATGTGTTTTTGAGCTCATCTGACCTGCAGTCTTCACGCAGGCATCGACCCAAATTGCATCCGCAGGCTGGGCAGAGTAGGCAGCAGCCTCCGAGGTAAACATTTCAATGCGGGAGCGAAGCTTACGATTTAGCTTAGATCGTCGCCACCGGCGTATAGGGCTATGGCGTACGTACCAAAGGTGGAGGAGGTGTGGATCTACTGCAGGGCCTGATGTGGAAGTTGGAATGTGTTTGTTGTATGATTGCTGTGTATGTAGCGCGTATGAAGCCCCCGCCTGGTAGTCCTCTGGTGAGAAGAGCAAGGGGAAAGGCTTAGTGCGAACAGCTGACCAGTCCGTGATACGGGCTTGGCCTCAGATTCGGTGCATTTTCCGCGTCGAGAAGGCGATCTTCAGCAGAAAATGATCACTGCCAAGAGTGTTATCGAGGTTTTCTCACGTAGCCTGCCGAATGTTACGCGTGAGTGAGAGGTCTGGACATGTATCGTGTGTCATAGAATTTCCCATACGTGTGGGATGCGCTGGGTCAGTGAGCAGTGTGAAACCAAGAGTTAATATACGTTCTTTAGGCTTCCGGCCGTGAGGCTTTTCAAAGTGGTATCCCCAGTGTGGGCTAAGAGCAATGAAGTTTCCGACCACCACCAAGGGTTGCCGAGCCGCCGCTTGGAGAGCCCTGTAGAAGAGTTCCGAGAAAGTGACCCGCAGTATATGTGGGAGACAGTACACATTAAGAATATGAATTGATGGAGTACCTCGTTTCTGGCAAAGAACGGAGATCATGCAGTAATCGTAGGGGAGGTCTAGGTCTAGGTCGACCTGAACAGTCGTATATGTTTTCTGAAGAAGTAGACTAGTGGTAGTGCCGCCTGTATAGGATCACTACAAGCACTACCACTAGCTGGAGAGGGTAGGGATTGAACCGCATTCTTGAAGGGCGAAGACGGCAGGAAGAGAGCCCCGAGATTGAAAGAAGAGCAGAAGATGTGCACGCTTTCGCCTGTTCCCGAATCCCCTGCAGTTCAATTCAATGATTTCGAATCGAGATGATAGTGAAGATGTAAAAGGCGGCATCGCCATGATGAAAATGTAAATTTTTATGGCTCATCCTTCTTGTCCTGCCCCTCACTTTGCAGAGTTAGAAGGGGGACGGAAGCTGGATTGAAAGCCGTTTTAGAGGAACCGGCAACTTTGCGTCGACGCGGCACAGAATTGCTGTCTGTAGAGGCCGAGCGGGAGCGAGTTTTGGTGACAGCCTAGGCCTGAAACTGGGTGACAGAAACTGGGTGACAGCCTAGGCCTGAATTACCTGAACCACCTAAGGTACAATGTGTTGAACATTAATGGTAGACATGTGGTGGAGAACAGCATTTTTAGGTGACTAATGTGGTCCTCCAATGGTAAGGTTTGGTCTATAGGAGGAATGTTCTGAATTGCTCCCTGAGTTGGAGGGGCAGTTGACACCGTAGTCGGGGAAGTGGTATCACTGCGCGGGGTGGGCTTAGCAGGATGGTCAAGTTTAGGGGTGGTGGGTTCAACCAATCGGGTAGCAGTGGGAGGTACTGCCAATTTCTGCTGTTGCAGTTCAAGAGCAGCGACCTGCTTAGTGAGAGCTGCGATTTGCCGCTGAAGAAGCGCGTTCTCTTTTCGTAGAGTGGAAAGCTCTACGGAAGAAGGGAGAGGGGAGGGAAAGATAGGCTGAGGAGCATTCATCCCTGCCCGGCTGCTTACCTGAGGTGATCCCGTGACGAGTGACGGGTAGTGAATTGAGTTGGCCGGCGGTGGGGTCAGCGGGTCAGTGAGAGGTGAGTCACGCTTGGCTTGCGTATCCGCTGGTGGGCCTGTTGATGGGGGTGCAGTCCGCTTTGAGGTCGATGGTAGCTTAGGTTTCCGATACTTTACTGGACATCCCCGAGCACCAGTTTCGTGTGGCCTGGAGGAGAGGAGGCATGTCGTGTGGCATTCATGTTGAGCTAGGCCTTCAGGAGTCACTTGGATTTGAGTGCTACAGCGGCTACTGCGACCGGGAGTAGGTCGTGGACAAGCCGAGGGTCGATGACCAATGGTGCCGCAGAGAGAGCAGGTTGAGATGGTTTTCTTATACGGTGCACGTAGGCCACGACACTGTGGTCATGGCCTAGAATATGAAGCGGGGGAGCTTCATGCCCTTGAAAGTCACCACCACTGCACTAAAGTCACCAAGTTTGCGGACCACCAAGATAGTGCCTCGCGGCCATTCGAGTTCAGATTTGATGCGCTGCGGGGTTTCAGACGGGTTGATGGTGATCACGCGCTGGCAGATTTCCCCTGATTCCTTGGCGTAGCCCCGTAAAGGGAGCTGCAGGCTTCCCACCAGCAACTGAATATCCCCAAGCAGGTGCTGCGCAATGGATAGTGAGGTAACACTGCACACGAAAACGTTTTGGTCCCACTCTGGCCTCACGTGGAGCGTACTGGACGAGTGTTCTCCCAAGTATGCACGAATCGCGTCACAGACACGATAGGAGGAGAGGATGGATTTGAAGTCGGAAGGAGCGCCCGGTTTCAGCACCACGATGTAGTGCGCTGTAGTGAGCTGTGGTGCGCGCACCATCTATAGAGGGGTGCGAGGAGGAGCTGGAGGCAGCCGCCTTTTGCTGGGCCACAGCGCGCGACCCATTTCCCTTGGGCGCAGACGCGGCCTGGGATAGCTTCCGTTCCCAGAGTTTCACCATGTCAGCTAAATACGCGTTCTCCGACGACATGGCTTGGTCAGTGGAGGTGGTCTCCATCGTCACAACTTGAAGTGTGGTCGGGTCATAGCCCGTAACCGCGGTAGTTGCCGCCATCGCGCCGGGAAAACTCGGGCGTTGCGGAGCTAGGCCTAACGGGACGCGGCCTAGCTCGGCGTCGTGTCGGCGTAGAGATAAAACATGAAGTTGTAGAAAATATGGCCCACCTGGACACGTTTGGTATCCACTCGGAGCAGAGAACTGGGCGGTGACAATGAGGCCAAGATTTTTCGCCACTGGCGTGGAGAACCGCAATAATCCTTGGTCACTGACGGAGCCGATGTGGGAGGCTCCGTCACCGTCGAGCGCTCCCTCGGCGGCGTCGAGCAGGAATTAAAATAGTTTCCTAGGTTGAATTGGCCCAACGTGCGCCCTTCGCGCCATTTACCTACTGTTACGAAAATGGGCTGAGGTTACTGAGCTCTGAGTGCTGTCAACGCTATATGGTGCACATAAATGGCTTGTTGCCAATGATAGCGGCTGGGTGGAAACATGAACGAGACGTAGAGAAGAAGGAAGAGGAAGTAAGCGTGAGCAGTGGAATAAAACATAGACGCTGTTAGTGTACGGCTCGGGTCTTGAATACGCGACACTTTTCTGGGGCTGAAAACCTCCCGGTCATGGCCTTCCGAGACTTCTACTTCCGATGGCATCGTTGGAGCGGCTACGCAAGCATCAAGGCGTCGTCAGGGCCAGCGTCACACGAACTTTCACGCCACTGAACGACGAGCTGCAATCTTACGTTCCCGATGCCAGTCAGCTCGAACGCCACGTTGCCTAACTTCCTCAGAAGAGCACCGATCTTGTCACCTTAAACAAAAAAATCTTCGATGCGACTGATGACGACGACAAGGAAGAGCTTGAAGTACATAACAGACAAAGAAGCAGACGGATGGAAAAACGGATACGCGGACGCGCGGACAGATGAATGGACGGAAGGAGTACAGACAAACGAATGCAAGGAGAGACGCACGGATGGACGTAAGACTGGTCACAAGAACAAACGGATGGATGCGCTTTTCTCCGTCCGTTCGACGGAGAAAAGCGCATCCATCCACATTTGTGGATTATTCACTGGGAGAGAGTGCATAAAGTAACAGTAAATATATAAAAACACTCAAGTAGTGGCAACTGTCATTTATAACAAAAAAGAAGAGAAAAATTGTCTAATTTGGCGTGACCAAAAGAAAGCGAAACGCCAACGTACCATCCAACAATTCCCAAGTAATATAGTTGTCAAGCTAATTCTCAGAAGTCCTGGCATCCGTGCACTTAGCAATATTTGCAGGTAGTGCATTCCAGATTTCAAGAGCATTGGGGATAAATATTGAAAGACACGTTTCTTGCGGGTGGCGAATGCTCTAATGACTGCACTGTAATTCGTGCCTTTACCGCTAGGTTGGCAACAGTCATCAAAATACACGCCCCCAATCACAGCGTCGGGAACTTGCTGGTAATACTTTTTTTGAAAAATTTGACAGATCCCACGTGAAATGGGAATCAATAATATGCGAAGCACGAATAAGGAAGGTTGATATGTCACATTAAAATCAGCTCAACGTTACGAGGTGGAGCTAAATGATGCCGTACTTGACTTCCGTGCCATGACTATCATGTTTGGATGTGTCAATAACCTTTGCCATCTATTCACGCTACGTGATAGCAAATTTAGTATATGTAGAGCTAGCGAAACGACCACAAACACTTTATGAGCGTAGCACATTGTCATGTTTTTACAGGACATGCGTGTCAGGATTATCAAGTTTGCATTAGTCATATACTTTCTTCATCCATTTACGACACTTAACACCAACTTCGGTATATATTGAGCTTGCAAAACGGCCGTGAGTGCACCATGGAGGGCCCAATTATACCCCAATGTAGCGTTGACGCGCACGCACGCTGGGCACAGCGACGCTACGTTAGCAAAACGCGAGCACACTAAAGTATGACGCCAGGCACGACCGGCGCGACCAGCGTCCGTCGGCGCAGCTCGACGGCATCCGGTACGAAATGCGGCATGCTATATTTCGCGCCGACGTCTTACCCTGACAACACTGCGTTACCCAGACAACACTCCCATTTTTCGTGAGAAAGGGACGCCGGACGCGCATAAACGCGCATGCATCAAAGCAACGCAGCACGGCGCGCACTTGCGAGTATATGGCAAGACCGGTGGCTGACGTGACAACACCAGCGTGATGCGTGGAAATGAACGTCGGTGAGCATGCGTACCGCGTCACGTCGAAATGTATTGGCGCCTTGACTGTGGCAAGTTGGCATGTTTACACATGACATGCATCTCACGATTATCATGTTTGTACTAGTCAAATAACTTCGTCATCCATTGACGTCACGTAATACCAAATTTGGCATGTGTGAAGCTAGCGAAACAGCCATGAGCGCATCATGAGTGTGGCATGTAGTCATGTTGTCACATGGCACGCATGTCGTGATTATTATGCTTGGATGTGTCGTTTACTTATGTCGTCCGTTCGCGTCACGTAATACCGAGTTTGGTGCATGTGAAGCTAGCGAATCGGCCGTGAGCGCATCATGAGCGTACGATGTAGTCATGTTGTTACATGAGACGCCTCTCAGGTTTATCAAGTTTGCACCAGTATCATACCTTCATCATCCATTCACGTCTTGTAACACCACCTTTGGTATATGTGACATTAGCGGAACTGCCACAGGCACATCATGAGCTTGGCATGTAGTCATGTTTTACATGCACGCATGTCGTGATGACACGCATGTCAATCATGTAATACCGTACGAGTTTTGCAACATGCCATGTGAACAAAACCACCGCAGGAGCTGCAGGACCATAAAATGTAAATCATGACATTTATGACATCCACGTCTCGATTTTCATGTTATGACTAGTCAAGTATGTTCTTCATAGAGTCATGTAATGCCACACTGAGTTTGGAACTGATACCATTATCGAAACGGTCAGACGAGCTAGAAGTCGTAGGCGGCTAGATAGATAGATAGATAGATAGATAGATAGATAGATAGATAGATAGATAGATAGATAGATAGATAGATAGATATATAGATAGATAGATAGATAGATAGATAGATAGATAGATAGATAGATAGATAGATAGATAGATAGATAGATAGATAGATAGATAGATAGATAGATAGATGATACGCTCAAAGTCACCGAAGCTCGCTAAGAAATGCTTAGAGTTTAAAAAGAAATGGCTTTTAGAAAAGCAAAACTTAACTGTGCAGACTTGACTAGTAAAAGTTGCGAAACGATAGAGACTATTGAAATCCACGCAGATCCCTCGTTTACGCCAAAACCAAAGTGCTTTCTCAGGTATATCCACGACTACTTCAGTGTTTTACCGTGGCAGAACCTCTGTGTTTTCACGCTTCACCTCGACCATATGCATGACGGAATTCAGTTCACTACTGAAGTGGGGCCTGAGGGCGAGCAATCGTTCTTCAATGGCCTGGTGGAAAGCGATGACCTGCAATGTGTTTACGAAGCCTATTCACACTAGGCGCTACCGCAACTTCAGATCGGTGCACCCGGATTCACAAAAGAGGAGCGTTGTCGGCTCTTTTTCGTTGGGCGGAAAGGATATGCACGACAGGGGAAGACCGAGCGCGGAACAATGCGCTTGTGTTGCAGGAGCTTATGGCGTGCGCTTACCGCAGCCCATATTTTACTCAGTAGGGCGCCAGTTGGCTCACACAGTGCCCGCCGATTCCGCACCCACACAGAAACGGGCCGTGATACCATAAGTTCCGGAGATAAGCAAGGCGCTTGCACAAGCTCGGATCTTATGCTGCACACGTCCCGCTCAGGAAGCTTCGGCATGAACTCGTACATGTGAAGCACCCCATTCAAGAAAAAATGTACTCAGTTGTTGTGAACGTCATCCCTTGTGTTGAGTGTCCTTATGTCTACGTCAAAGAATCCGGCAACTTCGACGCAAGAGTTCAGCAGCACAATAACGGCGTCAAAACTAAGCATATTGCGTCCAATGCCATGGCCGAACACTGCGCAACCACGTCACAATAACTCAGCCGGAAAGACGCTATAGTAATTGTCAGGGAGATAAATCATGTACCAAAGTGGAAAGCTGGGCGAGTTGGTTAGACGACATTCTTGGTAACATTTCGGCGCGCACAAAGTGGACGGGTGAACGAAAGGCTAGGAGACAAACAAGCGGTTTTTTCTCCTAGCTTTCCGTTCTCCCGTCCACTGTGTGCGCGCCAGAATTTTAGCTAAAGAAATTATGATGGGCGCCTTTATCTGGAGTTCCTGATCATCCAAGCCTCGCCGCACACCCTTAATCACAATGAGGCTAATCTTCATACTACGTACGTCAGTTGTATTGGTCGCGCGTTGCGCCACACTTGAAAAAATCTAACTGCTGTACCGGTCCTACTTATGTGAAGATGGTTCTCGTGGGGGAGCTGAAGTGTCTAACAACAGTCGTTCTTTTTAATTTATTCGGTCGACCTCCGTATGCCTTCAATTAGGAGTTTCCTTTGTGAAGAGTCTTCTCTGCCTTCGTAAGCGACATTTCCACATGACATGTGGAAGCCGCTGATGTTTTCGTCCTTACCGACTCTGCAAAAGCTTCTGCGACGCACCAAGCTCCTCATCCAGCTTTTTACATCTATCCGAGCAAATCTAACCATTAGCCATTCTCCTGCAATACTAGGAGTGCTTTTTGTCGTCGTCGAGAATTCGGCAGACCGAAGTCTCTAAACATCGCATTACAACAAAGGAAGGTGAGAACCATTCCGTCAAAGCCCGTACAGAGTTTTGACTTGGGAGCGCAAGGCCGTAGAGAGACAAGTAGATGAAATACTACGCGACGAAATCGTGCACCCTTCAAGGAGTCCGCGGGCGTCACCTTTGGTGTTAGTGAAGAAGTAGTGAAGCCCAAGTTTCTGCATGTATTATCACCACCTGGAGAAAATAGCTAACCAGGACGTGTATCATCTCCCACGGATAGATGACGACATAGATTAAATCCACAACCTATAGCAGTTTTTCTTGGTGGACCTCGAGACTGGCTATTAGCAATTCGAATTCGACGAGAGACCAAAATAAGGCAGCATTTATAACACCAGACGCGCTATTCGAGATGCAGCCCACGCTTTTCGGTCTTTGCTTGGCACTTGCTATTTTCAACGCTTTATGGATACAGTAGAGTGCTGGCCGGATTGAAGTGTCAGACTGGCCTTGTGTACCTGCACCACGGTGTTGTGTTTTCCTCCAACTTCGGCGCCTTCAACCGCTACTTCTAGCAATCAAGATCTCCGGACTCGCCCTGAAGCCAGGAAGTGTCGTTTAGCATGCAAATAACTCTTGTTTCTGGGTCACGTCATCAGCAAGTTCAATGTCTATCGATGTAATTTGACTTTCTGTTTGCAGACCACAAGTTCACCCAAATAAACAGCTTCACTTTGGTTTCAGTTTGTCTACCTCTTCATTTATTTAATGCCTCAGATGCATTCGCATGATACGAATGGTTGTTCTATGAAACGCACAGCGGTCCCTGGTAATATAGTTCCCACTCAAAAAGTACAGCAACTGCTAATCATTGGTTCTTTTAGAACTTTGGTCGTGTTACGTTAAATCAAACTTGATTCATATCTGATAAGATAAAGCTGTCTACACGCAAAGCTTTTGCACTTTTCACCCAATATTTACGACACTTTTACCTTTGAAACAAGCGCACTGTTATGCGAGGATATAACGAGCGCGTTATTTGTACCGCATGGTAATCAATTCGTCTCTAAGGGTAATGCGACAGGCATCAAAAAAACCTGTTTAATTTAAGGGTTATGGGTGGTAACGTGTTCTACGGAATCATGCATTGTTTGCGACGTTAATTACTAGGCATACTGCGCATATAAAATGAAATCACAAAGAAATTTTGTTGCAATATATTATAAAATATTGCACAGAAATTTTTGGACCCGTAGCCTAAGCGGCTAGTGAAGTGTTTAATACAGAAAGGTTGTAACAAATAATAAATAATAGCAGTCTTTAAAAAAAATAAACAATTCTGAAAGCATCATACTTAGCGATCTAGTACTACACAAAAAAGCAACGGTCATAAAATACACCAAACACACATGAGAACAATTATAAGAATGCCTAAAATCTCAACAAACATTCTGGTTAGCAACAAAGTGTCTTTTGCAGGAGATTTCAAAACTTCTAGCGCATTTTTTCTCTAGAGGAAAATTGTTCCAAAGCATGGCACCATAAAACTGGATTAGTATTTCACCGTATGCAATAAACATAAAGGAAGGTTAGCATTACCAATGCGAGCTTGTCGCGTATTCAGCGACAGTAAAGTAAAATTGTGTGAGGAAGAGGCGCGCTTGTGTTTAGTATATTGGTTACTAAACAGGAAATCTTTCACGCCTGTAAATGGCGGTATATGCAGTCTCTGAAATAGAATACTTGAAAGATAACGCAACGATGATAAAGTAATCAAACGCACAGTTCCTTTTTCGTTATCGCATAACTGAAGTAAAGTATATCATATACGTTTGGCCTCACGACTCACAACAATAGCTGTGGTGGCAATGAAATCGACTGACATATATTGTCCGCATCAAAGTCAATTCAAAATATTGACGTGCTGGTATGAGAGTGTAGCAACCGAAAGACAACTTTTTGCAAACAGTCTCGATTCGTTCTCTACAGTTAAAGTTATCATCAACTATATTACCTAGATATTTAATAGTCAAAACACAATCAATCGATTGATTGTTTAGTCGCCACATATCTAAAGTGGATACTTTTTTAAGGAATTTGCAGAAAAATCGAAAGTTTTGCGACATTTTGCTCGTCATCTGGCGAAAATGACTCGAAAGTCGGTTGCAAGACTGAGTTCAGCGCTGCGAGCGTCTCTTTGTTCATCCTCGTTTTACGCGCGGCCGTAGACTGAGTCACACATCACCAAGTAGTTCAATGCTCAAAATAATGAAAATTATGAAAACACTGGCAATGCTGTCACCTGTAGCTGGTCTCACGCTCGCCCTAAAGTCGGGTTGGTGCGTCGTTTCATCTATGCCAATGAAATTCGGTAAAATAAATGTCGCTTGCCAACCTCAAGGCAGGAAAAAAAATTCCTGCTCCATCCTAACATTTTCTTTGGGAACTCATGCAGCCTTTTCTGATATCACGGCCCTCGTAGCACCATTTATTTAGAGCACAATAGGTTGCTGAGAGTTGTCCAAACGGTAATGTTACTTCCGACACAGAGCGCAACTGTCATCATTCATTTATAGAGATCAGAGAAGATGTGTTCAATTCAGTGATGTCATTAAAGGATTCGACTAGGTAATCAGGTATTTGATTTCTCATCTCCCATAAAAGGCGACCTCAAAGTTATTTAAAAATGAATTAGGAACGCGCGAACGCAAAGTTAGCATGCTAAGACAATATGAAATTCCGCATGAGGCTCGAGTAGGGTCATGTGTGACATGTTACCTGTGAGCTGCAATAGCGTCCGCGGAGAGTATCTCGCATACTTGGTCAGCGCTGAGCTCTAAGAACTCTGGACAGCCGACAACCAAGTGAAACTTCGCCAAAATGGTCTTGTAGGCACGCTGCCACGCAGGCTTGGTGCCAAGCTTTTTGCCAGACACATACACGAAGACAGCGTGAACGGGATCTTCGGGAGAACTCGTCAGTACCTGCGTCACGAAGCAGAGGCTGGTGTTCTTGGTAAACATACCACTCACATGCCCTTACGCTTCATTTCGCTGCAATCCTAATATATGAACCGAATTCATGCTTTTAACACAAATAAAATACTGAATAATTCACACAGTTGTTGTTTTCACAGCAAATATATTATGTTACATATATCATTTTTGAAGGCATTACTCGTTTATGCTACTGGCACAGACTGTTTTTGTGCAAAAGCATAGCTGCGCTTGCTAGGAAGTGCATATCTGTGCTATATTTTAGGCAGCCTTGTGCATTATTGGCTGATGTTTTTTACGGGTGTCAAAGCAATTTTTTTTTGTTTTTTTACGTGGTAGCGCTATATAAAGAAGCAACCACCCCAGCAAAACCCACCTCAAGTGCACAGAACTTCGCTCTAGTTCTTAAGGCGTTATTCGAACCCTGGCCTCGCCACAATAGTCTAGTGGCTAAGCTACTCAGCGGGTGACCCGCAGTTCTCGGGATTGAATCCCAGCTGCGAGGACAGCGTTTTCGATAGAGGCAAATTGGTGTAGGCCCGTGTGCCCAAACTTGAGCACACGGTAAATAATCCCATGCAGTCTAAATTCAGTAAGCCCTTCACTACGACGTCTCTCGTAATTATACGGGGGTATTGAGAGCTTAAGCCCCACATTTCAATTATCGAACACTAGCGTAAAAGTCGACCAGCCGCTTTGACTTAATTTATGAACCAGGAGAGCGAGTGGCGTCTACGAGCTATTTGCGACACACAGAACCATTGTAGTGGTCGTTTCGTTCCAGTTCAGCGTAATTTATTCATTTCCACATCCTAAAAATCATTAACGCTATTTTCTACTAGAAAACAAACACATGCCATGGTTACCCAGTGACTGTGGTGTCACACTATTGAGTACGAGAGCGCTGGAGTGCGATTCTCGATGCAACAACTCTGTGCATTAGTCCGATGCACGTTTAGCTACTCAATAGAAGACCAGGCCTGACGTCATGGCGCTCTTGTGCAACAAGCCAACAACCTCCAGAAAATGTTCCAAATAGGTTTTACTGGGGCATATTCGATTTTTACTTCTAGAGCATACACATATAAATCCACATTCCATACAAATTTCATGCACTTTGAACCGATGGTAGCCAGCGTAGGGGCAGCACACCGGTGAACGCAAGTGACCGATGTGCCACTCCTGCCCCTAGCTACACCACTCGATTTTAGTGCGTGGAATTTGGTTTCCCACATAGAAACGCTGCACACAAAAACTCAATATTTTATAACAATGCGTGTTTGTTAAATGTGTACTAAATAAACACGTCTTACTTTGAAAATTGTATAAACCTATGTGAGTATATATTTTAATGAAATTTCGAGGCCTTTGAGCAAGACCAGAAATAACTATTAAAGACGATAGTCTTTCTTGGGGACCTTCGATGGAAAAACTTGTGTCTATCTGTCTGTCTGTCTGTCTGTCTGTGTCTGTCTGTCTGTCTGTCTGTCTGTCTGTCTGTCTGTCTGTCTGTCCGTCCGTCCGTCCGTCCGTCCGTCCGTCTGTCTGTCTGTCTGTCTGTCTGTCTGTATGTCTGTACAATTGTCTGTTTGTCCACCCTAACGATACCTCAAACGGCACCAAACGGCCAACCCCATCCGCAGTGCCCACCAATATTGCTCAAGGTTTAGCGTTCATAGTTGTGCAATTGTCAATTAAATCAATTATTGCGCATATCTGAGGTGCCACAACAACAATTCAATGTTTTCTATGTCTGCCTTTATACTAGAAGAGGCACACACAAGTAACTCTAATGAATGAAGCGTTTGATCACGCTGCACTTACAGTGCAACGTGATGCTCAAAAAGGTTTTTCCAACGCTTTTCTTTGACGTCACGGTAACGGCCCTTGCCCGTCACT
Source organism: Rhipicephalus microplus (assembly GCF_043290135.1). NCBI lineage: Eukaryota > Metazoa > Arthropoda > Arachnida > Ixodida > Ixodidae > Rhipicephalus > Rhipicephalus microplus. The sequence continues at coordinate 36,414,442 of NW_027464587.1, forward strand.
TTGCCTTCTACACCTTATCACCTCCGAGACTGGCGCACATCTTTCTCCGCGGGCTGCACGCCTTCTTTTTCGTAGATAACTGCCAGATAACGCTCTTGTTTAACGTGCCCAGATGCGCTTGGTCGCCTCCGTTACACGCTCGAGGCACTCTAACGCAGCGCCTTCAGAATACCATTCACCGATTTTCTTGCGCAGAACATCAAATAAACGTTTTGTTCATTCTCTCGCGACGCAAGGCTATCGTCTTGTGACGACATTTACAGTGTAACTTGCATATTTGGGCCAATTTTTTACATACAGAAACAACCTATTTTAGTTCATTTTGTTAAACTTAACCCGAATAAAAGAATGTTTGCGGCAGCCCTTCTTCCCTTCTCTGTATCTGTAAGCTAGCAAAATGAGAGAACGCAAGCTTCACACACCTACAACATTGTTGACCCTCTGAGTACCTTTCTGCGTGACTATATGTTCCCTCAAATTTTATGTGCCGCCTGCTACCTAGACAACAAATATACGCGAGTATGAGTACAGCTTACGAAAAGCACTTTTAGCCTAAGCACGGTGCTGCATAACTGGCAATAGAGTGTCTCACTTCATATTAATTTTGTACAAACGAGTAGTTGCAAAGGAGAGACAACGATAGGCGTTGCGAATGCAGTGAGTGTGGAGTTTATGTTGTCTCCACCATAGTTGTGCTGCTTGACTCACATGCTATGATGGTAGTTCCTGCTAATTACAAATTGCACAACAATCTAAGACTAGAACGGAAGTTACGAACATCAACACTTACGGGATTCTCATTATTTTTCGAGTCATGTTTCACAATAAATGTGGGTCATTACTGTTGTTGCACGTTGGGTTTAAATCGTATGTGACACAAGTGTCAATAACAGAGCACTTAATTCGCAGAAGCACTTGTGCTGCGCAAAGGTCACTAGGCAACAATGCACAATCGAATAAGTCGAATTATTGTTCGGTCAGTGTGATAGACGAACCATTAATATACTTGTCATTCCTCTGCCCAGCGTCAAATACGCTGATTCCAATTTCCCCAATTCTGCGTTTTCCCAAAGGAAAGTAACTGATTTTTTTAGAATGCATTGCTATTAAAGCACCTGTCACGTTTCTGGCATTGTTATAATGTTCACAATGCCAGTTATTCTGGTAGTGACCGCTTCCACAAGATAGCGGTAGACAAGACACTGGCTGACTGAATGACAAGCTACGTAATTACAATGTCAAAAACGTGGCAGGTGGTTTCTTAACAATGCACTATAGAAGTGCAGTCGCTATACTTTGTTCAACACGTGCCAAATTGTTATAACAAGTGGCTTATACGCGAGAGTATAGATGCGCAGAAGATTTAAAAGAGTGCATGTCCGCTGAACCTTGCAAGACGATTTGGCGGACATTGATGCGAAGATTGTCAACGACCGCAATCCACTAGCTTTGGCTGCCAAGCGCATCGGAAGTACCACCGCAGTGATCGTGGCCTTCGATGGACATCGTGTGTCCAATTTTGTGCGATACGGATCGGTGCTACTTCAATGTACACTATACCGTAGACAGATACTTGCTACGCCTGCGGTCGGCTCGGCCATCGAGCGGACGTGTGCCCGAACCCTGGAGACTTTATCTGCAGAGGCTGCAGCGTGCCGAACCCCGAAAAAGAACACCGCTGCACACCAACATGCAAGCTTTGCGGAGGAGCCTACCTCGCTGCCGACAGGGAATGTAAAGAACGCTACCACATTCCATACGTGGTGCACCGACGACGATGGCAGCGAGCACACTCGACGCGACACAACAGTTACGAAGCAATGAACGAGTTAAACGCAACCGCTGACGACGACCAGGTCTCGAAGCTTTCTACCGACGGTCGATCCGATGGCAGCCGATCCCGGTCCCGATCCCGGAGTCGTCCCAGGAACCGCACCATGCGTGTATCGAGGTCCCAGAGCCACCCTCGGACCCATTCCCGCAGCGCACGAAGTGAGACCCCAATCAGATCTATATCGCGAGGCTACTCCAGGTCCTGTTCTGGCTCACGTCACGGTTCCCGTTCAGGTTCCCGGCCTGGGTCACGCTCCGGCTCCCACTCTGGTTCCGGGCCTCACGCCGGTTCCAGGCCTCACCCCAGTCTCACCGGGGTCTCGCGTCAACGATCGCCTAGCCCATCGGCACCACCATCACCAGGCAACGCCAACAAGAATAAGCGGGGACCTCTCACTTGGGCGGACGGCATCTGGAGAAAAGTAAACACTACATCACAGGTAGAGTAGGGTTCACTCCCAGAGCATGATACACACACCACATCTTAGATAGCGATCTTAAAGCACGAAAATGTGTTGATGAAAGAAACGATACGCAAACTCAAGGTCGCAATTGCCGAACTAAAAACTGACAGAAACGCACGCGCTGCTACGCCCACAACCGACACCGACGACAATGCAGTCGCCCCTTTGCAGCCGCAACCCGTAGGCGCCGGTAACGATGACGGCGAGAGCGCACACAAGAAACGCGCGGTCGCCCACGACCAGCCACCTTTAAAGGCAGAGTTAGACAACATTAAGATCCCGCTATCAGCGATTAAGGAAAGCCTTCGCTTTCTTGCCGAAAGCATGGCTCTCGTGCTGTCTACCCTCACGGCACACGGTAATCGTTTGGGCCAAGTGGAGCAGTATCTTGATCACGTAGTCACCCCAGCCGTTGCCGCGGGTAAGCCGTTGTCGCAACGTACAGCCGTGCCCAGTCCACCGCATCACGCCGTCCTAATGCACCCACCGGGTGCTCCGGCCGACTCCTAAATGCTTCAAGATGGCCAGGTCGATTGACGAGTTGCAAATCTGGCAATGGAACTGCAGGAGCTTCACCCACAAGAAAGCTTTCCTGCAGCAATACTTCCGTAGCAACGAAGCCAACCCTCACATTATGCTAATACAAGAGACTGTAGTACCAACCGCCACGTTTTCCGGATACCAGTGGTTGCCCGGCCCCTCGGGAGGATGCGGTATCGCCACCCTGGTCGCTAACAAGATTACCTGCACAGCACACGGTCTCAATGTGCCCGAAATCGAACACGTTATGGTCGAAATTCTGCCTTGCAACATATCGCAACAAAGCGTGTACATGCTCTATGTATACAATAGTCCCAGCCACCATAGATAAATATTTACATGCTTGTTCCAGAAAGCTGTCCGTTTCGCGGGGCCTAACCCGCTAGTAATTGCAGGCGATATTAACGCCGCGCATAGTGCGTGGGGCTACACGTACGACACACCCAAATGTAACGAGCTTTGAAAAAATGCGAATGGCATGGGCCTTATTCTCATTACGGACAAGGCCTTCCCCACATGCACTGGTACGTCCACGCAAAGAGATACTACGCCGGATCTATGCTTCGTCAAGAATATCTCTGACACCCGCTGGTCCATCCTCGCGGTAGATCTCGGTAGCGACCACTTCATACTGGCTGTACACCTCCCCACAGTAAGCAGGAAGACCAAGTCGTACACGTGGGTCGACTGGGACCTCCTTTGTAAGACCCGCGCAGAACGACCTCCTCCCGATACCCCACCGAGCCTCGAAACGTGGACGGTACAGCTCAAAACTGATGTAAGCAAGGCAACCGTAACTATCAGCACAGACCTTCCAACGAAAAGTATGGACAGTCGTCTCGCCCACCTACTTGAGGCCAGTCTCTATTGGCCCGGTGGAAGGGTCAGCGCCTTAATCGGAGGTTACGCAAACGCATATCTCAGCTGAACAAGACCATGATGGATCACTGCCGCATCCTTTCAAAAGAGCAGTGGGACGAAATTTGTAACTCGATTGATGGTCAGGTTCGAAATGGCAAAACGTAGAACTCACTCAAACACCTCCTCAATGAAACCAACACCCACACAAATCAGTGTCATTCGATAGTGAAGATACTTCATCAGGCTAAACGGACAGTGTCACCGGAAGATGTTGTCAAGAACCTCGTGGAAAAATATATCCTGCTTCCCACGGGCCCTGTGACACCTCACCCTGATTATTCTGGCAGCGACAACACTAACTTAGATGCCGACTTTTTTATTGAAGATGAGCGCCGAGCTCTCCGTGAGCTCAATGGTCGCGCAGCCCCTGACCCCGATGGCATCACCAACAAGCTCCTACGCAACCTGGACGATTCCTCCGTCACTTACCTAACAGACACTATCAACGAAATATGGAAAAAGGGTGAGATACCCGATGCCTGGAAACTAGCTCACACGGTTCTTATACCCAAAATGGGAAAGGCGCCGAACCTAGATAACCTACGCCCCATATCTCTATCGTCGTGTGTGGGCAAAGTGGCTGAGCACATCGTCCTCAACAGGGTCGGTCGATACCTTGAAGATAGCGACTGCATCCCTCACCACATGATTGGCTTCCGACCAGAGTTATCTACTCAAGACGCCATGTTACTCTTAAAGCATCAAATTTTAGATGGCGGAAACATTCGGGACACTGGTGCAATACTCGGTCTCGATTTAGAAAAGGCCTTCGATAAAATAACGCACTCGTCAATTTTGAAAGCGATCGCAGCCCTCGGCCTAGGTCATCGATTTTACTACTTTATCCGCTCTTTTCTCACTCGACGCGGAGCCGTCCTCCGCGTAGGAGATCTAGTGTTGAAAGAAGTGTAGCTCGGACAGCGGGGCACTCCTCAGGTATCCGTCTTTTCGCCCACGCTCCTCAACCTCGTGATAATCGGGCTTTCCGAACGACTTTCGAAAATCGACGGGCTAAATCACACTATATATGCAGACGATGTAACCATATGGTGCTCCACAGGGTCGGACGGCTTCATTTATTCCGCCCTGCAAGAGGCTATCGACACCGCCGAGTCTTACCTCGACCACACTGGTCTCAGGTGCTCACCCGCGAAGTCGGAGCTGTTGATATATTTGCCCAAACGCCGGGGTGCCAAGCCCAAAAGGTGGAAACCTCCGGCGGAACGCAATATCACCGTCCACACCAGAGATGGTCGTACTGTACCCAGGGTAGACACCATCAAGGTCCTCGGCATGATCATCGAGTCCCGCGGAACCAACACCCATAGAGTACACAAGCTCAGGACTAAGACTGAGAATGCCATACGACTCGTACGTACAGTCGCCAACAGGCACCATGGCCTCAAAGAAGACAACCTGTTGCGTCTCGTACACGCGTTTGTTTTGTGCCATTTTACCTACGTTGCCGCTATACACAAATGGCTACGTGCTGAGCGCGATCAACTCTATGCGCTTTTTTGCAAGGTGGTCAAACAAGCCCTTGGCCTTTCTATCACCACTCCAACGTACAAACTCCTCAAGCTTGGCGTACATAACACGCAAGAAGAGATCGCCGAAGCTCAGGAACGCGTGCAATTGGCCCGACTCACCACCACCAAGGCGGGCCGCCATATTCTGCGCGAGCTCGGCTTCTTCTCCTCGAGGGCCAGGGACCCTCCAGAGTTGACCCACATTCCCCGTGAAATCCGCGACCTTGTCACGATCGCTCCCATTCCACGAAATGTACACCCCGAATACAACAGAGGCAGGCGCCTTGCGCGGGCGACCGCCATTGTCAAGCGCATAGACATGGAAGCGGACAACGTCTCGTTCGTGGACGCCGCTGCCTATAGCAACAACCAAGCCTTCGCCGCGGTCGCGGTATCATCCGCGCAGCAGACTGTTAACTCAGCCACAATCCTCACCCGAAACCCCGAAGTAGCGGAGCAAGTAGCTATAGCTATAGCTATGCTCGACAGCGAATGGGAATTCATCTACAGCGACTCCAGGCCGGCCATCAAAGCCTTCGAACGCGGAGTCATCTCCGACCAGGCGTTACGCATCCTGCGCAATGCGGACCCAAGTGCCCTGAAGCACCACACTGTCATCTGGTTCCTCGCCCATCTCGGCCAGGTGCCGGGTGCCCTATCCAACCAAAACGAGATCGCCAATGATGCAGCGCGCGCACTTACCAACCGCGCTGCCACAGGGCAACCTCATCTTGCTGGACTGGATACCAATCGGGATGCACCAATTACGCACAATGAAATTACAAAGCACTTTTACTTGGAACGCCGCATTTTTCCACCCCCACATCAGAAACCTAACCGACCGCAGGCATTAACCCTACGCCTATTACAGACACACACGTGCCCAAACCTTGCCACGCTTCACGTTTATTATACCGATGCATACCCCAGCGACACATGCCTATCATCTGGACACACAGCGACACTCGCACACATGCTCTGGGAGTGTAGAACAACTCCTCCCGACTCTACTTCAAGCAAGTGGAAGAGGTCCCTCAGGAGCTCACTTCGTGCTGACCAGCAATGGGCCGTCCAGGAGGCCCACGAAGCGACCGCAAGGTACTCCCTGTCGGTCCCTACGTAGGAGACGCCCGCTACGCGCTAAGCGCGTCCTGCAGGACTGAAATAAAGTTTTTTCATCCTATTCCAGTGCATTATAATGTCCCTATAACGCTGACAGTAAAAGTATTCAATTTCTTGGTTGTCCGTTGTGTTCCTTAAACATTTTATGTTACTTCTGCTCAGCAGATGTGCTCATGAGTTGCACCTGTAGAAGCAGTCTGCGGTTCAAAAAATAAGTTATTGGAAGTAGTGCTATGTAAGTTCGTACGTGTTCCTTTGTTGTGGGGTACGTTGTCTCTAGCGCACCTGCACCGTTCATAAGAATTGATTGATATGTGGGGTTTAACGTCCCAAAACCACCATATGATTATGAGAGGCGCCGTAGTGGAGGGCTCCGGAAATTTCGACCACCTGGGGTTCTTTAACATGCACCCAAATCTGAGCACACGGGCCTACAACATTTCCGCCTCTATCGGAAATGCAGCCGCCGCAGCCGGGATTCGAACACCGTTCATGAGAAATTCTTTTAGAGTTACTCAGAATATGTGTGCCTTTCTTTGGGTACATAAACATGCATAAAAATATTGATCTATAAAACAGGTACATAATAAATTGATTACAAGAATAGTTGAACAAACAGTGCAACTCTACTGGGTCAAACTTTATGTGGCTGTTCCGCTCACCGAAGAACAACAACCTACTCCGAGTTGAAGGAATAGAACTTCTCAATTTCACTAGTTGTCCAACCAGCACTATCCGTTTCTCGCGAGGTATTTAATTATTAAACGCGTGGGCAATGTTAGAACTGAGTTTTGAGCCTATAAGCTATTTCGCACTCTTTGGACAAATTATAGTTTTTTCGCAGCCAAAGACATATAAAATTAAATTAAATAAGTTGAGTGGACACGATAGTAATGCAAGACAAGGCAGAATGGCGCGCACCTTGAAGGTGAATTGATGTTGAAGAAAAACGTGAAGCAAAACGGAAAGGCACGCGAGTAGATACTGATTAATAGTGGCGTAAAAGTAGCGCAAAAAAAGACGAAGACAAGGCGTTAAATGCTTCAATAGAAAATATTTACTTAAACTTGACGCTCGAAAGTGTCTCCGCTTGCGCATTATGGGAAAGGCAAACGGCAAAATCCTGAACAGGAACGCACGTCTTTGAAAAGCATACCAGGGAGTTTCAGAATACTGTTTTCAAGCACTGCGGGCGTTGCGGGCGCCATATAAGTTTGAGAATAGCGTTTGCCTTGCTGCTAACCGCAACGGACGATCGCAGCGACGCCATAGACTCGAAAATAGCGCTAGCGAACCACATGTAGGCCGCCATCACCACCCGCAGCGCTTGCGGGCCACGTGCAGGCCGCAATTACCGCACGCAATTTCGGATTTTTCGCGTGCGGTCCGCAAACGCGAAAGCCGGCTCACGTTACGACGCATGCGCAGTGGCAGCGACCGCACCACAAGGGCCCGCGGTGCGCTATTCTGAAACTCTCTAATAACGCTATAGGGCATCCATGTTATTTAGTAATTTTTCTTTGGCCATATCAGAAAAGAAAGTTATACTACTCAAACAAGGAGGGTGGGCAGTAAGAAGTGGGAGGTTGAAAGACGTCTTTTTGTACTGCTCTTTGCGTTTCGGTCTGCCAATGATGCGTAAGCGCGGGTGTTTGTCGAGCTTCCAAGCTAAGATACATGTATATCTCTGCTGAAACAACAAAGCTTTCAGGTGTAAGTGCTTGTTGTGTTCAATTTCATGTCTTCGTCTTTTCTGCGCTTCTTTTACGCTACCACGAAGTTGTGGAATTCATTACTCATATCCCTCGTATAGGGAGTGGTGACGTTCTTCATGGTTTAACATGCGTGAACAGCCAGAGGATGTCATGAATTGTGCAGACAAGACAGAAAAATTCGAATGATTCGCACGTAACTTTGCATCTTTGGAGGTCGTTTAGGGGTCATTCAAATGTATTTCTTTACGCATAGGAACGCAATCTTCCTTTCGATAAAAACGTCTCCCAGTTACAAAGATTTTTACATCCAGGCCCTTAAAGCGTCATAACTAATTTCTGCCTGCCTAATAACCATACGAGGTCTCAACGTCACGAAACCACCATAATATGAGAGATGGGGGAGTGAAGAGCTCCGGAATTTTTCACCCCTTCTGGTGCAAATAAATCTGAGTACATGGGCATCAAACCATTCCAGTTTCACTGAAAATGCCTTGGCCGAGTTTTGATCTGGGCATCTGTGGGTCGGCAGCAAAGCACCATCAGCACTACAGACCACCGTAGCGGGTAATTGTTGCTGCCAGATGCATTGAACTGTTCTCGTATACACACGTGCGCAATCAGTGGGCGCCACTGAGTACATACATTCTGCAACAAAGATGTACTGAAGATGCAGGCGGTCAAATGGTGCGTCACTTCGAATTGTGCAAAAGCATTTAAGACCTATCTGCTGATATTTTAAAATACGTGACGCGCAACGTCACACGTATACAAGGAAGATTACGGTAAATCAGAATCAACATATTTAGCTTTTACTTTCATGCACTGTTACTCTGATTTGCTTGCGCTTATATGCTGCAAAGGAGGCAGAGTACGCCACTTAGTTACTGCCTGCCATGCTGATAATGCATTTCCGGCCAATGCACTAGAATAATATTGTCACAGAGTTGTGATATGGCCGAAGAGAGTCACCTACACATCGAAGATGAAACTGTTTATTCAAGCCGAACCAGAAGATGAAAACTAAAGTTACAGCGAGGCACTGGCAATGATAGTGGCGGGCAGTGCGTCAGCCGTCGATCAAATAACAAGCGCGAAAGCGTGTCGGCATTTATACTCTTGCCATGGAATATTGTAGCCATGGAATATTGCGGTGGAATATTGCCATGGAATATTGTAGTCATTGGGAATCAACATATTTGCACAGCGCAAGACAACGACTAGTTACGACGTAACTACATAGGAAGAGGCAAGCACAGAAAGAGCGCCGACTTCAACTTGAATTTATTAGCAGAAACGCTGGAAATATATTTTCGTGACACAAAATCACTACTCAATCACACAACCTGTATCACATCAAGACAATCGTCATCTCATTATATAATTAAAATGCCACAGCTGAGCACAAATTCACGACCTATTGTGTCAAAGTCAAAAAACTCGATTTTTTTTAGTCAGAGCAAGCGGAAGCATGCTGATACATCAATCACCCAGCATTTGCATTTAATTGGCCTCCATAATCTCTCGTATTAGCTGGTGACGGTGTTTGGCTACAACAGTGAACTTTCGATTTCCGGTCTGCAACCACAATTTATACAATGGTTGCCAAAATGACCTTGCAGATCTGAGTATACATTGTAATGATGCTCCTTTGGGCGCTCATTCAGGCACCGGCTCGCTTTGATGGGCAAACACGTTTTGTTGATTCCCAATCACCAACTAGCCCAAGCATCTGTCTTATCAAGGTACATTTTTAGTATGTCGGTCTGTTTCTTGTGTTTCCCTGCTGATCCTTGTCACCTCGCCAACCTCATTGCCATTGCTGAGTGCCAAGCGCGCACTTTTGGTTATTGCTTACGCCTCAAGTTACTACCGCCTGAAGTGAAGCTGTTGTTCGGAGGCCTCACCGCTTCGACGGGACATGGCACTTGAATTTGCAAAATTCTTCGCTTGGAATAGAAACGTCCAGCGCGCCAGCTTCGGGACGTGATGTTCTTTCAAGTGAACAGTACCGACAGCCCTTGAAGGGCCAATAAAGAGTGGCTGGAGTTTTGCGTCTACACTGCCAGAATGACCTATCTCATCTAGCAACATAAACTGACTCACCTTTGGGCCATCACACTAAGGAAGAAACCCTCACCGAGCAACCCAATCTACACTTCATGTGTGATGCCCATCCCGGACTGCGTACAGCGTGTGTTAAGCTTGGGTCTCAAGTTCACTACACAACCTCAGCTGGCACCTCCGAAAGGGCTGACTCTTGTAAGGCAAGTAGCCAAACGGTAACCCGGGGCCGAAACAGATATATGTGTAGCTGAAGACATTCAGGTTCTGTCGCAGTTTACATTAGACCCCCATAACCTGCCTTTTCACTGTGTTGTCACGTTTTTCAAAGAGCCTAGCCTTGTTGACCGCAGATAAGGATGGGGGTTTTGCTGTGTTGCCGAATGAAGTGCTCCGCTCAAAACCCAGCAATGCTACAAGTTCCGTGTTCGAATGACGAAGCGACTTAACGCTGACAAATGTAAAAACTGAAACCAAGAAGTTGTGCCACGCACTCAAAGTAAGTGGGCTTGTAAGATCTATTGACAAATGCAAGAAGCTTGCCTTAGATTTATTTTTTACGGTCAAGACTCATAAAGTAGACTGGCCGCTTCGAGTCATTGTTCCGGAAAATGAGACGTGGCAGAAGGAAGTGGCCTTGTTTTTACAAGATAATCTGAAATTGCTGACCAACGACGACCCTTCTCTGGTGAAAAATTGTAATTACATCATTTCATTTATTTCACATAACAACAATAGCTTAAGTGCCTGCTTCAATCATATCAAGGATCATTACTACTGCTTACCACATGACACGCTACTACGGTGCGTTGAGGACTGCTTTGACAACAGTCAGTGACTTTCCTGAGCTCGTTAGCTTTTACTTAAATACAACGTTTGTATCTTGGAACGAAAGCACATTTATCAAAAAAGAGGAGTGTGCATCGGTTCATGCATTGCATCTGTTTTAGGTGACAATTTTCTCGCTCACCATGACCGACTCTTGGCTAGCCGCCTTGAAAGAACGGCTGTCGTAAAGGTGTTTCGTTTCATTGATGATTCTCATAGGCTTTTACACTGCGAGGATCGGGGCTTCAAAGCTGCCGTTTCAAACATGTTATGTCTTTTCTATTAGTGCACGGCACCTTTTGTTCTGACGCATGAGCTTCAGCGGAATGCTTCGTTAAGGTTTTTAAATTGAGATTCAACGATTCTTGTGATCACCTTTGCTGGAAACATGAGCCTAGAGGAAGCAAACCTCTTCTACCGTATTTGTCAGCTCATTCAAAGCTCGTAAAAAGAGCGACCGCTAAATATTGTTTAAGATGTGCCCTGCGAAAGCCTTGCGCCCACTCGCTAATCAGCAGTTTCGTTGAGCAGGCTTACCGTCTGATCAGCGCTGTTTTCCCCGACCTTGTGCTGGTTTAGGTGGTGGAAAAGCTGCTTAGGGCAATTAAACAGAGACGAGGAGCCCCAGTGAACTGCGGAGCTAGTAGCTCAAAGCGCATGGCTGTGATTCCTTATCTACGTGATATCTCTCATAATTTGAAAAACATAGGTGATAAGATAGGTGTGAAGGGGGTTTTCTCTGCCCCAGAAAAGCTTTGCGTGCTCTGCAAACTGGTGCATGCGCAGTCCACACGAAGGAGTTCCTGCTAAATCAAACATAGGAGGCAGGCTATTCATACACTCTAAGGCAAAAGGGTGTTAAAATGGTGTGTGATTTGTCCTTTTGGGGACTAATAGGGCTACCACAACTATTAATTCTTTTAGGGACCAAGAGCATCGGGTCTAACAGCTAGTCTCCGCAGCCGAGCTCAAGGGACTTACATTTAGTCCTAACATTTACATCTTAGTGAGTAACCGTTACTCTCACAATTCACCTCATAGGACTAACATTTAGTCCCGAGTCACATTTGTACCTTATGAGACAAATGTGGATTCCCTTATTTACACCATACCGGGCAGCCGTTAGTTCTCACAGTTGCACCTCGCCGAACGAACGGTTGATCCACTCAAATACTTCAATCGGATGGACTTTTTATCCCCAGCTCATTGTTTTTTTGTTAATTTTGCGCCAGGCCTAATACTTTCTTCGCCTGTTTTTCTGCGCAGTGAGGAAAAAATTGCGTAGAAAAGAACACGCGAAAAAGTAGTTAGCCACCTACGTGTAACTGCTTTTGCAGTCACGGCAACAACGAAAGACAAAAGTAAGACATCGAAATCTTTTATTTTTCTACACACACATGAACTTTCTCTATTCTTTTAAGTGAATTCATGGTGAAGTGTACAAGTCTTGTTGTCACATCTTGTTCACTCCTTGTGGAGCTTCTCCGACGGAAGCAATAGACGACAGGCATTGCAGACGCCAGTGCACGCAGCCTTCTGCCTGTTGTGTTGCAACGGCTACAAGTACAATAATATAGTAAAAATAGTTAGACACACATGACAGAAGATGAAGATGCACGCATAGGACAAGTACGTGCACGTTAATATAAAAACATGCGTGTAAAATACCACACACAAATAACTTTACCTTCACATCTCGCACAGTCCTTCTGAAGCTGCTCTGACAAGAGAGATGGATGAAAGGCATCGCAGACGTGAGCGCACAGATTCTTCAGCACGGTGTGTGCCCACGGCTGCTGAATAAGTATGTAAAATAGTGAGTCACACGTGACAGAGATGAACACAAATGTATATGAGAAATACCTGGAAGGTGAAACGAAAACATACGTGAGATATGACATGCTAATAATTTCACCGTGATGTCACACATCGCGAAAAACTTATTTCGATCCCCGTAGCGCAACAGCTTAGGAGCGGCGGCCGCAATCACAACTCCGCGAACCACCGTGCCGCTAACAAGTCGGCGAGTTCTAAGCAAGCGAACGCGAGACCAAACTGGCGCTGCACGCGGAGTGTCTGCCGCCAGCGAACTTGGAACATGAGAGCGAGCGTACGCATGGCCGCCGCCACGAACAGCGCCGAGCTGGTTTGGAGCTAGCGCTGAAGAAATCGACCGTAATGCGGCCCTTTTCCACAAACTCTAGCGAGTGCAGCGCGCAAACGCGAGTCCGCCACCACGGCCAACTGACGACGCCGAGCTGCTTGCGACCGACTGACGGGAAAGCCAACTGTAATGGCGACCAATTTTCAGTGAGCTCCGATGCTAGCGAAAGCCCCGCAAGCCCGTGCTGGTGCACTTTCAGCGGGCGACATACTACAACCAAGCTCGTTACGAGAACCCGCAACGTGTTTTCGACGACTCCAAACACAGCAATGAGGTCCCAGCCTAATATTGTTAGCCCGGAGCTTATCGCAGCGGCAAAGACAGGTGAGCACTCGATTAGCGAGCGTACGGGAGGTCGACGGCAATGGCGGCCAATTGCCAGATGGTTGTAAAGCACAGGCAAACTGCAGACGCCCGAGCTGCCCTTTGTGGTGCATTTCGCATGCGATATACAACACGACCGAGCCCGTTGCCGGAAAGCCGGAGCATCGGTATCGCACACGCGACAAGTAGAGTGCAATAAAGAAAGATAACCTACTTGCTTAAGGATCAAGTGCTGATTTCTGCCCTGAGTCGGACTGAAGTATATATCCCATAGGCCTGCTGTCTTCTCGGCCACCATTGGCCTTCCCGGCTGTTGCTGTCATGTGTTGGTCATAACTATCTTGAAGCTGGAGATATACAGCGTGACGTGGTGACGTGTCGACGCTTGCTCTAGACTTCGTGGGTGCAGCGAAACGTAAAAGCAGCAGCCTACGCTCATTCAAGCGCACACACAAGCACTACGTCGTAATTCTTAGATTGTTGAATCCAGGCGGCCGTGGTCGAGCACTCCAAGCGCGACGCAATGCGAACCGTCCCCAGCAAAATACGGGGAAAGGCTGAGCCAGCAAAGAAAGAGAAGGATAGCTAGTCACCTTGGCAACGCATTTCGCAATGCCTGTGATCCCCGAGCAGTTCGTCCTTTTGGAGCGTGTATGGAGACTAAGTGGTTTGCGTGCGGCACGCTTTCTTCTGTGGTTGCTCCTCAACGGTCAATACGCTCATCGCGTGCGCCTGTTGGGCTCCGTTGCTCCTTTTTGGGTAATTTGCCTTGGAGTGTAGCATGCGTGATAGCCGTTGTTTATTTGCTCCCGTTGCCATGCGGCAAGATATAATTTGGGCGAAGGGGCCGGTGCCTGAATGAGCGTTTAAAGGAGCATCGTTACAATGTATACTCAGCTGTGCAAGTTCATTTGGGCATCCATTGTAGAGATTGTGGTTGCAGACCAGAATTCGAAAAGGGCACAGTTGTAGCCAAACACCGTCACCAGCTAATATGAGAGATTATGAGGGCAATCAAATGCAAATGCTGGGTGATTGATGTATCAGCATGCCTTCGCTTGCTCTGACTAAAAACGAAATCGAGTTTCTGGCTTTGACACTATAGATTGTGAATTTGCGCCGAGCTGTGGCATTTTACTCTTATAACGAGATGATTATTATTATTTTGCTGTGACGCAATAGGTTGCGCGATTGCGTGGTGATGTTCTGTCACGAGTATATATTTCCAGCGTTTTCGCTTATAAAGTTTCAGTTGAAGTCAGTGCTTCTTCTGTCCTTGTCTCTTCTTTACAATCGGGCTACTTTACGATCAGGCTACTTTACCCCGATTTTTTATCTTCGAAAGCTCCACTAGCCCTATCTTGTCGGTGGCATTGGAGGCTTTCATGGTTGGTTGTCTGTTAAGATGTTTGGTCTCCTGAGATAATTTGGAGTGCTCTGTCTAGTGAGTGTACCTCCGACTTTAATTAGACGCTCTTTGATGATAGTAGCAAGAATATCAGACCTGCGACGCAGCGAAAGGTGCTAAGAATCTCTGAGTCCAGACCGGCCACCATTGGAATCTCAACTTTACTACCTTGACCGCTAGAGTGCTATCTAGTGAGGCTAGTCTAGCTTTGCAAGTTAAGAAATTAGGGGGCTGTAAATGGTATTTACTAGGGCTCAGTGAATTCAGGAGGACACGCGATGCTTATATAGTGCTAAAGAATGGACACGCCTTATGCTACTGGGGTTTAGTTGACAGAAAAATACTGGAAGTGGGGTTTCTTATTCACAAGAATATTGCTGGCTACATAAAGTAATACTGTAGCTACAGGGAAAGAGTGGTAAGTATCAAAATTTGGTTTAACAAAAAGTGTAAGATGAAGGTAGTACAGAGCTACGCACTTACATCGAGCCGTGATGATCATTTGGTTGAACGCATCTATAGGACGTAGAGTCAGCCAATAATCAAGTCACAGTATACTATTCTGATGGACCATTTTAATGCCTGAGCAGGCAAGAAACAGGCCGAAGACTATGCGGTAAAAGAATATCGCTTTGGCTCTGGAGATGCCTGAGAGGAGTTATTAGTAGAGTTCACAGAACGTAATATTTTACCGTTCTTGAATACTTTGTTCAGAAAACAGCCCAACCTTAGGTGGGCATGGCGAAGTTACGATTCTGAAACTAAAAATGAAATATACTTCATTCCGTCTGCCCACCCATGCAATTACAGGACGTAAAAGTAGTTGGCAAGATCCGATGGAGTGACCATAGAGTGATAACAGCTCATATTTATCTAGAGGTAAACAAACAAAGCCACAATTTTATATATGAAAAGCCAAAAGATGAACTTGCGGTGAGGGGGAAAGTACATGAAGTTGAAGTTTTGCTTCAGAATAAATTCGTGGCACTAAACGAAAGAACGGCTGGACGTTAGTGTTGAAACACTGTACGATAATTTTACTACAATTTTGTTTATGTTACTGATATTGCTGGTAATGTGGATCGGCAGTTTGAAGCTCACCTCTTTGCAGACGGCTCTTTTTTATTTTTCTTGTTAAGAGCACCCATGAAAAACCATTCCTAAATGATACATTAAAGAAGTTTTACGATTGATGTGTAGCATAAGATATGCAACTCAACTTGAAAAATCTGTCTTCATGAGTGTCTCAACGAGGCTATCACCGACAAAATTTAATTACAAAGTCTGCAGTACAGAAATTCGGGGAGCAATGAATATAAAGTTTTAGGTGTTGCTATCACGCACAACCTAATTTGGAGTGACCATGTTGACAACGTTTGAAAATCATCTCTGCGAAAGTTTGGAATGCTACGGTGCATATTGAAACGGGCATAGCCACCTTGGATCACGTGGGTACAGTGCAGTACCCGTGCTAACTCAAATATATAAGATTGAGCGAGAGCTGCGTCTTGCAGCCCGCTCCATTTTCGCCAAATACAAAAGAATAAAATCGTAACTGCATTGATTTTAAGGGCCACTCTTCCAGGTTTAGCTTCACGCAGAAGTAGAGCCAGATTGAATTTTTTTACCAACTGTATCTTGGCATGGAAAACATGTATCACGGCCTTTGCTTGCGGCCTCCAGGCAAAGTATCGCCTTCATTCTCCCATCCCTACGTTGTGAGACCCTACGTATCAAGAGTCGATGTATGAAAGCATTCTTTCTTGATCAAAAAATTGAAGACTGGAATAAACTAAGCCCGGAAATATAACGTCGATATTCTTATCGTGTACATTTCAGTCCAGTTGCTCTGTATAAATTTTTCACGCGCTCCGTATACTTGTTCTTTTTCCTAGTTTGGATTGCGCTCTTTCTGCTATGATGATACTATGTTCTTATGCTGTTTGCATTTACGTTTTCTGTATTGCAAACTTTCCCATTTTGTGCTAGCCCGATAGCGCGAACATTCTTCAAAATAGAGAAACAAATAATAAATAAATAAATAAAGATCTTAGCGCTTGAATTTTCGCTCTTGCCGTGCAACGACTCCGCGCTGTTACAGCGAGTACTCCAGCTGTTTGAATGCGCGTTTCATTGTTCAGGATAATCACTTTCCTGAGATCAATTGCTTGCCGTCCGTTGATAATTGAATAGTCTGCACCAGTGTTCACTAAGGCATGGACCTGAACACCTTCAATCAGCACAGCTATGTAGAGTGTTACTCGGTCACTGTGTTCAGATGTGGGTGTCAGCGTTTTTTTGGTACAGCTCTCAAACTTCGACGAAATGCCTTCCGTGTTCTGTTGAAGCGTTGATGGGAGGTCTTCCACACTCTGAGTTCCAGTGACCTCGTTCCCGAAGGCCGGTGCTTTCAGTTGTCTCGATGGGGGATCGGGGAGCGTCCCCATGCCGTCACTCCAAACCCTGGCGCCATGGCTGCGGGTCTCCTTTGAGATGGTGACCCTGATTGTCATCATGTATAGGGTGTACGATGCTATGCGAGATATTCTTCGATGTCCCTTAGTATTTGACCGATTCGGGGACGTGGTGAATTCATAGAAAATGCGCGGAGTCAAAGTTGCCGGTATGGCCACCTGCAGTACATTGACATGCCTCACCGAACAGGTTGCAGAGGGGTTGTCCATCTGGCGCACGCCAGAGGTCAGACTTAAGCGTGAGTGCTCGGTGACCATCGAAGTCGAAATGGGCGTGATTTGACTGAATCGCAACAGACCGCATCCTTGTGGTGGTGGGGACGTTAGGCATTGTCTGAATCGGCGTGTGCGGCATTGTGTGGGTCGAAACTTCTGGGTTAGAAAGAGGCGTGGTAGATCGCAAGGCTTCCGCGTATGTATGGCAGCGACAATCAGTAGACACAACAGCTGCTTCAGGATCAACCGACATTGGCAGAAAACGATGGCCGTGCAGTACCTGCTGAACCTTGTCACGGATGCTGCAACCGACTTAAGTTTGTCTTGCCCCGTTCATCTTTTTCACTTCTTCGCGGATGACAGAGCGGATGATTTCACGAATTCATTTGGTGCTCTTGCTTCCAGAGGTGGCAAAATATTCGTGATTTGATGCGGCATTCACTTCATGGTCAAATAGAGCAGACAACTGGTGCAGTACATGCTCCATCGTAGCCGCTTCAGTGAAAAACTCAGCTACACTTTTCACGCATTACGCACTAGGGCAGCAATTGTTGTTTCTTTACACCACGCATGTGGTCGCGCACCTTTTTTTTCTAACGTCATAGCAGCATCTGCTAGATCTGAAAGCCATGTGATGTCTTCGACGTACATTGATACGGCATCGTTTAACATCCGGATGCGTGATTGCAGTGCACGCTCGGCCCCTTCGCTGTGGTCGGGACTGCTGCAGGTTTCTAGAATGAGATTCCAGAATTCGCGCCAAGATGTCGAAACAGCAACCCTGTTCAGAAACCACGTCTGGGTAGCGTCCTGTAAGGAAGCGTACACGTTCCGTAGCTACGCGGCTTCATCGCAATAATTTGTTGATGTGACACATTCAAACTCTTCCAGCCAGTCATCGACATCTGCAAGCTGCTCTCTGTGAAAGAGGCTAGGCATGAACCGGTCTCTGTGAAAGAGGCTAGGCATGAATCATCGTGTGTCCAAGTCATAGTCGCCGTTTGAGTAGTCTTGTAGGATGTCTCAGGTGGTAAGCGTCGTTGGTGGTGGCTTGCTCTGTGAACAAGGGTGTCCACAGGCAAGGGGATTCTGTTCCGGCTGCTGGGCGAGATCTTCTGCATCGGGTGAGCCATAAGTTGTTGTGCCCCGCTCCTCCACTAATCTTGTCATGTTTCTGACGACAACGTTGGTTTAATAGGCTTGTTCAGTAGGCTAGCCAAGCAGCAGCTTAGTTGAATCTTATTTGTCCTCTCCCACTCGTCGTTCTCACACAAGCAAATCATGTGGCTGTGAAATGAGGCAAACTCTTTTAACGAATGTTCCAGATACTGTAGTGTACTGACATCATCCGCGGCATGAAATGCATTATCTTTCGCGGTACACTTCCTTCTCAGAGATCATTCATACTAAATGTTGTCTGCATGTCTAACTCTCTAACTAGCTTTATAAAAGACGTAGTAGTGTGATGGCATGGTTATATTATGTCTCAACTTATCTCAACACTGTCTTCGGAAGGAACTTTTGAAGGCAGTGAGGAGATAAGACAAGACAACATGACTACATTGCGGTCACTCATTTCATCACAATTTACTACGTGTTTATTAAACCTAGTTAGGCAGTTAGACAGAAATAAGAACTGATATGGAAGATTCTCTCGCGCATATTCGCGTATTATCAATTATAACTTACACTGAGTTATTGAATTAGTAATTTTAAGAAATTGTCACTAAGAGTCGCATCAGTTTCACCAGGCAAATAGCTATTCCAATCAATATTGGGAAGATTAAAATCACCCAACGACAGTATATTGTTACTGGGTCTGAATTTAAAATTGATAAGTTTACGTAAAAAAATTGTTCTAGCAACGTATTAGAAGCCCTGTGCATTACCTCAATAAAACACTACGGTTCCTTAAAGCTACCATGATGTAAACTGTTTCGATGGCGCTTAGGACAGCCAGATGGTGAATTCTATATCTTCTTTGTTCACGATAGCAACACCTCCTCCTTGACTGACTCTGCTATAGTGCGTGAAAGTAATTTCCGCGTCAGATAAGTCACGACTCAGCCATGTCTATATTACGATTACGTCAGTCTGATGCGCTAATAAAAGTGCCTCTTGTGCAACTTGCTTTTTGAACATGCTTTTCTAGTTACACTATTATTTAGAAACATTAACATTCGCGCTGTTCCTGTCATACGTTGGCTCTTCTTTGCTGAGTGCTCTACTTGTGCATGTCACTGGTTTCCTCGTCCCTGGCATAGAGAAGATTATTCACTTTTAATTTATCAAACACGAGCTTGACTTTGCGACATTGTTTTCTCTCCTGAGGGGCTGAGTTCCACAACTTTTTTCTCTTATTTACGAAACTTTCTTTGAAAAACCCTCGCCAACACTCTAAGTCATCCACTGAATTCTCGGGATTCTACCAAGACTGATTGTTTTGGGCCTGAATTCCGCATCTTTGAAGATTATCGGGCAACTCCCATCAACTAACTCTCTCCCGAGCCAATAAGTTCTTTTCATTAGGTAACTTCCATACCTAAACTGATTGAATTAACTCGTCGTTGCTTTTTCTAAGTAGTATTTGTTCAGTTTCATTTCCATTTTCCGCCTCGTCCCTAATTATGAAGTTACTGTGCCGCGATAGGTTATGTAGGTCATCTATTATGTTTCTCGGTTATCTATTAGTCATCCATGGCGTTTGCCTGTTATCATGCACACGTCCTGGTAATCAATAAGAGAAGACTACATACTGACGTGCAAGATTCGGAGGTCATGCTGGCTACTTATTAGCTCATTCGTAATGATAGGAATTCAAGAGTGGGATGACTGGCTATTGCCATTAGAAACGACATTGAACTAATTTTTGTACGGCATTAACAACCAAGAAAGTGGAAAGTGTATAATTGATTTTTTTTGTGAAAGTGTTCTTCTAAGCGGCGTGTATTGACCTCTGAATTCTTTGCCTGAATACTTAAAAGCCATTCAGGACTGTCTTCTAGATAATACGAATTCCTGGTCCCGGATGACAATAACAGAATATTTCAATATAGCAGATATCAACTGGGCTTATTTTTTTCATGATTGCAAATAGTCTAGAAGTTTAGAAATATTGATTACTACCGCGTATGACTACTGCTTTCGATGACTAGTTTCCGAGGCAACAAAAATTCATAGTTCATCGTCCTCTCTCCTTGATTTGGCACTCGTTAGCTGGTAATTTGAATGTTGATCTATTAGTATAGAGGAAGGTAAATAAGCTGCTTGCTCTTTCATGTCTTGTGTTCAAATCCCGGTTCAAATCACGGCTGCGGCGGCTGCATTTCAGATGGAGGCGAGAATGTTGTAGGCCCGTGTATTCAGATTTGTGTGCACGTTAAAGAACCTCAGGTGGTATAAATTTCCGGAGCCCTCCACTAAGGCGTCTCTCATAGTCATATGGTGGTTTTGGAACGTTAAAAACCACAAATTAATCATGTCTTGTTTCAAGTACACGTTCATTTACTAGGCCGTCAGATTTTTTGGTCAGAGATTACTCTCATACAGTTGATAACGCTATTTTACACTACTTCAAATTGAGATTGATAGTTTTAGCCAAGTTCATGACGTCAATCAATTATGTTCAAAAATTTATAAAATTCGTCTTTTTTGTGTTCGACAATATGTGCCGCTAAAAAGAAGTGGAATAAGAGGAAATGTCCATGGCTCACTTGAAAAATTATTGATTTGAAACGGAAAGTTATGCGTCAGCGCAAACGTAGAAACACCAATTACCTTTCAAGTCTTGCTTTCTAGCTGCCTGAACTAATGCTATCGGCAAAGGAAAGCTTTTTTTTCAGTTTCTTTACCGTCATTCATGAAGAATTAGCCCTGAAAATGATGGTGCTATCTGTCAAACGATAACTTAGGCATTTGAGAGATCAGAGTCGCAGAAAAATTATTGTTGATGCGACCTCTGTTGCCAAAAAAATAACGTCTTTTTTTAGTCCGTCTTTACACGTACAGCCACACATGCTCATTTGCGGTCATGTGGCTACGATTACAATATGCCAGAAGTAGAGGTCACTGAGGATGGTGCTCTTTGCCTTGTGCAGATGTGAAAAATTTACCTAGTCGAGACGGCATATCGGAAAGTTTTTTCAGTAGATATGCTGTTTATGGTGGCAAAATATTTATTTCGCAATTACACTACTTCGTTAGACTCTGGCACTCGGCAAAAATAATGCCGGTAGGTAAATCGGGCTCCACATTTAGAAATCAACAACAGGCACGTTTCCTCAGTTACTACTGGCTGAAAATTATTTGCACACATTATAGTTTAAGTTAATAATACTGATCTAGAAAGTAACAAATTTCTTTGCGTCCAACAGCATGAATTTGGATCTGGTTTATCTACCGTTACCGAACTCGCTGAAATAGCCGATGAACTAAATAGCAAGATCAATATGAAAGCTCAAACCAATGCATTTTTTTTAAATTTTCAAGGTGTTCGATGTCCTTCCCCGTCACAAGGTAATAACAAAAGTATTAGCTATAGGTGTTTATTGGAAGGTTGTAGAATGAATCACGTGCTTCTTAATAGATTGAAGACAGCGTGTTACCATAAATGGCTGTTTCTAGAAAGAACTGGAAGTGTATCTGGTGTTCCGCAGGCGTCACTCTTCAGTCCTTTTTTATTTCATATCAATGATATTCTTCTTTGCGTTCAGCCACCGATTTATATCAAACTATGTGCGAATGACTGTGTAGTATACACTGCTCTAAATAATGAATCAGATCATATTAATTTAACAATGCCTTACGTGGAATGGACGAATGGTATACAAGCTGGGTATTAAAAATAAATGACTAAAAACTACATTATGTTTACCAACAAAACGATGTCCATTTCCATTACATATTCTATAGGTAACTCTACCATTGGAGCAGACTTGGTGGCACCGACCAGGCAGCTATGATTATGCCTGCTCTTTTTGTTGTGCAGGTCGCGCTGTGACCTAAATACCTCTTTACCAGGCTACCTACGCATTTGCACGCAAATGCATTGACGCCAGTGGCAAACGTAGAAAGAACATCACGAAGTGAAGCCATTCCCGTGCGGACCAGCTTTTACGCACCTCAACAGCGCAACTACCACGTCACAGATACGACTACACTGACGCCAGCAAGCTGTGGACAGCGTAAAAGCCTAGCACTTCAATGAACCTGGCGGCACCGACCAGGCAGCTATGCTTACTCCTGCTCTTTTTGTTGCGCAGGATAGTGAGGTTTACTGTGTTACTTCAGTAAAATATGACGATGTAACCCTCATGGTGCTGCCGAGTCCACGCTTCCTTGGTTCATCGACTGCTGATTTCTATCGTGTGTGTAAACTTTTGTTACTAACATCGGGTGACGTTGAGCCTAATCCTGGATGGAATTATGATTCTTAATCCGACACGCAACCTAACAATAATATTGCCACGTTCCATTTCCCAAGCTTTTGTTATCGTCCGAAAACACCGCACGATTCTCAGCGCAAACCGCGCCTGCAGTTTTCTAGAAGGTTCCGGACTGTAGTAGATCATTTCGATAAGATCACGCCCACTGTGCGAACGGTACAGATTGTTCTGGAACCTACGCCACCGCCAGCGATAACGCTAGAACATTCGACGGCAAGAGTATAAATGCCGACGCGCTTCGCCGCTTGTCAGTTGTTGATCGAAGGCCGACGCTGCGTTCGCCGCTATCAGTCCGAGACTGCTATCTGTGCAAGACTGCTGCTGTAATTAGACTTTCCCTTTACCGGGCACAGGTTCGCCCAAATAAACAGTTAAGTCCCAACACGAAGTTTTCTGTCTTTGGCCACGTCACGACCCCGTGACATCTGGTGGAGGTGCTGCTTCGTTCATGTACCGGACGCCCCCGTCAAGCCGTGAACCCAGCCCCCTTCGCGGAGAAGACACCGACGCCAACCAAGAGCAGCGAACGAGCCGCCGACAGCAAGGTCTCCCACCGGAGTACGGCCTGCTACAAGACAAGGCGCGGAAGACCAAGACCAAGACCATGACCTCGACTGCAGCAACAATGACAACCGGAGCGTCCCAGCCCGCGATCGTCATTCATCAACCCAGGGAACCACCAACGTTCCATGGCTCATCGTTTGAAGACCCGGAAACCTGGCTAGAAACATACGACCGCGTGGCCGCCCTCAACCACTGGGACAACGAAGAAAAGCTCCGTCGTGTGTACTTCTACCTGGAAGACACCGCAAGGACCTGGCTAGAGAATCGGGAGTCCACGCTCCGAACGTGGGATGTCTTCTGCGGCGCATTTCTTCAAACGTTCGCAAGCGTCGCTCGCAAAGAGAGGGCCGCTGCTTTACTCGAGACCCGGGTTCAGCTGCCAAATGAAAAGGTTGGAATTTTCACAGAGGAGATGACCTGCCTATTCCGTCACGCCGACCCAGACATGCCTGAGGAAAAGAAAGTTCGTTTCCCCATGCGAGGGGTCAAACAGGAGCTCTTCGCGGGACTAATGAGGAATCCACCGAACACCGTCCAAGAATTTGTATCCGAGGCGACCACCATCGAAAAAACGCTGGACATGCGCACCAGACAGTATAATCGTCGCCTGACTCCAGAATGCGCTGCTGCTCAAGCCAGTGACTCCGACGACCTGCGTGAAACGATCCGAGCGATCGTGCGGGAAGAGCTGCGCAAACTGTTGCCT
Source organism: Rhipicephalus microplus (assembly GCF_043290135.1). Taxonomy (NCBI): domain Eukaryota; kingdom Metazoa; phylum Arthropoda; class Arachnida; order Ixodida; family Ixodidae; genus Rhipicephalus; species Rhipicephalus microplus. Next base: position 36,438,755 of record NW_027464587.1, read on the forward strand.
TCGGCGCAGCCTCAAGTGGATTCGATCGCCGACATTGTGCGAGAAGAAGTCCGGCAATCGCTTCGAATTCCCGAAACACCGCCGCCCGAGCCAGAAACTATGAGCTACGCCGCTGCAGTGCGCCCCAACGCTCCCCCCCGTCCACGCCAAAACGCCGCCCCGTCACACTTCCGTCGCCAGACGCCACCGCCGCCACCACCCCAACCGACGTCCTACCGTTCCCCAGCGGGCCAGCGCAGTGCACCGAGGAAAACGGACGTTTGGCGTGCACCTGACAACCGCCCGCTCTGCTACCACTGCGGCGAGGCCGGGCACACATACCGCCGTTGCCAGTACCGACAGATGGGACTGCGTGGCTTCGCCGTCAATGCACCGCGTCCGCAGCCAGGAGATCGGCCACGTGACATCGCCGACTACCTGGCAGGAACTCAATGGACACCACGAAGTCCTTCCCGTTCGCCGTCGCCCAGCCGCCGCAAGTCACCGCACCCCCGGCAGTACTCTGGCCCAACGCGGGGCCGGTCTCCTAGCCCGTATCCGGGAAACTAAGGGCAGCAACCGATGGAGGTGCGGTTGCTGTGCGACGAACTACCGAAGATCCTCCGACGACGACGCCGACGCGACGGAGCTTTTTGAACACAACCCCAATCAGGCAAAGCCCTGAAGGCAAAAGCTCACTTACCGAAGGTGGCCGGACGACGCAACATGGAAGCAGCGGAACAAGCCGACGCAGCCGTGACCCGACGCCACGCCCTAACTGTAATGTGAGACGGCGAACTAGCGACCTCGACGTTCTTATCGACGGCCACAGTGTGACTGCTCTCGTCGATACTGGAGCCGACTATTCTGTCATCAGTGGGTCGTTCGCCGCGAAGTTAAAGAAAGTTAGGACAGCTTGGAAAGGCCCTGAAATCCGCACAGCCGGAGGTCATCTCGTAACGCCTGCAGGAATCTGCACAGCGAGAGTCACCATTAACGGCCGTATTTATCCTACAGACTTCGTAGTCCTACAGCGTTGCTCGAGAGACGTCATCCTTGGCATGGACTTCTTATGCCTCCATGGTGCTGTCATCAACCTAAAAACAAAGTCGATAACGTTATCCACAGAAGAAGCACTACCGCCGCGCACGCCGTCAGGACACCATGCCTTGAATGTGCTGGAAGAACAAGTCACCATTCCGCCTCGCTCAAGCGCCATTATTTCAGTCGGCGCTCCTAAATCACCTGACTTGGAAGGCGTCGTTGAAGGCAGTCAGCATCTGTTGGTCACCCGAAATATTTGCGTCGCAAGAGGAATTGCAGAGCTGCGGGAAGGCAAAGCAACGGTTTTGCTCACGAATTTCAGCAATGAGTACAAACATGTGAACAAAGGAACAACGGTCGCATACATCGAAGAAATTGTCGAAGCCACCAGTGCTTTCGCCCTCGCCGATTCTGCGGAACCTGCTCAGAGGAACCAAGCCCCTCCCATAGCTTTCGACATCAATCCCAGACTTCCAAACGATAAGCAAGAACAGCTCAAGGCCCTGCTCCTGCAATACGAAGATTGCTTTTCGTCGTCATCGAAAATTCGGCAGACCCCAATCACGAAACATCGCATCATAACCGAAGAAAATGCCAGACCACTCCGTCAGAGTCCGTACAGGGTTTCGACGCGAGAAGGTGAGGCCATGAAGAGACAAGTTGATGAAATGCTGCGGGACGACATTATCCAGCCGTCCAAGAGTCCATGGGCATCCCCCGTGGTGTTAGTGAAGAAAAAGGATGGGACCCTACGTTTCTGCGTCGATTATCGCCGCCTGAACAAAATCACAAGAAAGGACGTGTATCCCCTCCCACGAATAGACGACGCACTTGATCGGCTCCATAACGCCAAGTACTTTTCGTCAATGCACCTCAAGACTGGCTATTGGCAAATCGAAGCCGACGAAAGAGACCGAGAGAAGACGGCGTTTATAACACCGGACGGCCTCTTCGAGTTTAAGGTGATGCCCTTCGGCCTTTGCTCAGCGCCTGCAACGTTTCAACGCGTTATGGATACAGTACTGGCAGGATTGAACTGGCAGACCTGCCCTGTGTACTTGGACGACGTCGTCGTGTTTTCCTCGAGTTTCGACGAGCATCTTCGGCGTCTTGAAGCTGTACTTCAAGCCATCAAGACTTCCGGACTCACACTGAAGCCAGAAAAGTGCAGATTTGCGTATGAGGAGCTCTTGTTTCTGGGGCACGTTATCAGCAAGTCTGGAGTTCATCCCGATCCACGGAAAACAGCCGCCATCGCCGACTTCCCGCCGCCCACTGACAAGAAAGCCATGTGCCGATTTCTGGACCTGTGCGCCTATTATAGGCGGTTCGTGAAAAACTTCGCCCGCATCGCCGATCCTCTCACTAACCTTACCAAGGCCGACGTGGAGGTCAAGTGGGAAACGCCACAGGAACACGCTTTCCAGGAGCTTAAACATCGCCTCCAGACGCCTCCGTTACTTGCCCATTTCGACGAATTCGCCGAAACAGAAATACATACTGACGCAAGCAGCGTAGGTCTTGGCGCCGTTCTTGTGCAGAGGGCTGACGGACTTGAAAGGGTTATTAGTTACGCCAGCCGATCGCTATCCAAAGCAGAAGCAAATTATTCCACAACAGAAAAGGAGTGCCTCGCCATCATCTGGGCTACGTCGAAATTTCGGCCCTACCTCTACGGCAGGCCCTTAAAAGTTGTGAGCGACCACCACGCCTTGTGTTGGCTAGCCACCTTGAAGGACCCTTCAGGTCGCCTCGCACGATGGAGCTTGAGACTTCAAGAGTATGACATTACTGTCATTTACAAGTCCAGCAAAAAACACTCTGACGCCGACTGTCTCTCTCGTGCGCCTGTCGACAAACCACTACCCGACGACCCGGATGACGAGTACTTCTTGGGAACGATAACTACCGACGACTTCGCTGAACGACAGCGGGCCGACCCGGAACTTAAGGCCCTAATAGAATACCTCGAAGGCAGGACCGCCGAAGTCCCGAAGGTATTCAAGCGCGCACTTGCGTCGTTTTTTCTACGAAACGGTCTTCTACAAAAGAAAAACTTTTCACCGCTTCGAGCTAAGTACCTCCTTGTAGTGCCTTCAGCTCTGCGACCAGAACTCCTGCAGGCCCTGCACGACGATCCGACGGCAGGGCACCTCGGTGTTTCTCGCACGCTCGCGAGGATACAAGAAAGGTACTACTGGCCACGTCTTACCACCGACGTCACTCGTTATGTGAGAACATGCCGGGACTGTCAGCGACGCAAGACACCGCCAACAAGGCCAGGGGGACTTCTGCAGCCAATTGATCCACCTTGCCGACCTTTCCAGCAGATTGGTATGGACCTACTGGGGCCGTTCCCGACGTCGGCTTTCGGAAACAAGTGGATCGTGGTAGCTACCGACTACCTCACCCGCTACGCCGAGACAAAAGCCCTGCCAAAAGGCAGTGCATCCGAAGTAGCTAAATTCTTCGTCGAAAATATCGTCCTACGTCATGGCGCCCCAGAGGTCCTTATCACCGACAGAGGAACGGCATTCACTGCCGACATAACTCAAGCAATATTGACATACAGCCAAACAAACCACCGCCGGACGACAGCGTACCACCCACAGACCAACGGCCTCACCGAGCGGCTTAACAAGACGATCGCCGACATACTGTCAATGTACGTCGATGTCGAACACAAGACGTGGGACGCCATTCTTCCGTATGTGACCTTCGCATACAACACGGCGGTGCAGGAGACGACGCAGATATCTCCATACAAATTGGTGTACGGAAGGAGCCCGGCAACGACGCTCGATGCCATGTTACCCAACGTCACCGACGAAGAAAACCTCGATGTGAGCGAGTACCTTAAACGCGCCGAAGAAGCCCGACAACTTGCGCGTCTCCGTATCAAGAATCAACAGACGACCGACAGCCACCGTTACAACCTTCGACGACGCTTCGTGGAATACCAGCCCGGTGAACGTGTTTGGGTGTGGACGCCGATACGCCGACGTGGACTAAGTGAAAAGCTTCTGCGAGGGTACTTCGGACCGTACAGGGTGGTTCGACGGCTCGGCCCACTTGATTACGAGGTTGTCCCCGACGGCATCACGAACTCTCAACGACGCTGATCGCGACCTGAAGTCGTCCATGTCGCGCGCCTCAAGCCGTTTCATGCGCGTTAACAAACTGAACTAGTGTTTTTTTGTATTATTGTTGTATCATTGTACTTTCATGCATTATTATTGTACTTTCATCTTTAGGTAAAGCATCGGGACGATGCCTTTTTTCAGAGGGGGGCAATGCCACGTTCCATTTCCCAAGCTTTTGTTATCGTCCGAAAACACCGCACGATTCTCAGCGCAAACCGCGCCTGCAGTTTTCTAGAAGGTTCCGGACTGTAGTAGATCATTTCGATAAGATCACGCCCACTGTGCGAACGGTACAGATTGTTCTGGAACCTACGCCACCGCCAGCGATAACGCTAGAACATTCGACGGCAAGAGTATAAATGCCGACGCCCTTCGCCGCTTGTCAGTTGTTGATCGAAGGCCGACGCTGCGTTCGCCGCTATCAGTCCGAGACTGCTATCTGTGCAAGACTGCTGCTGTAATTAGACTTTCCCTTTACCGGGCACAGGTTCGCCCAAATAAACAGTTAAGTCCCAACACGAAGTTTTCTGTCTTTGGCCACGTCACGACCCCGTGACAATATTTTAAAACAAATACTCAAAGAACAAACTAAAACAAACAAACGTTCAAACAACTAATGACTAATGACTAAGTTAAAGAAGTTAGAGACAACTGTGGATAATAGGAAAACCAGGCTTGCAGAAATCGAAAACAATATGGATTGATTTAAACGCTGCGAAGAAAGATTGGCTGAGTATGAAAGTAACTACAACATCACCAAAGGTAAATCAAAAGCCTTCCGAAGAAACTGGATAAATTAGACAACAGGAGTCAACGATATAACTTAATCATTTATAGTGTTACGGAGCCCCGCCAGAGTGGTCTAGTAGCCAAGGTACTCGGCTGCTGACCCGCAACTCGCGGGATCCAATCCCGGCTGTGGCGGCTGCATTTCCGATTGAGGCGGAAATGTTGTAGGCCCGTGTACTCAGATTTGGGTGCACGTTAAAGAACCCCAGGTGGTCAAAATTTCCGGAGCCCTCCAACACGGCGTCTCTCATAATCAAATAGTGGTTTTGGGACGTTAAACCCCAAAAATCAATCAATTATAGTGTTACGGAGGAGCCTAACAAGTCTGCCACCTTACTTGAACAGAAAGTGAAGGAAGACGTTTTGAAACGGACACTCGGCATCGAAGTGAAAACCAGCGAAAGGATTCATAAGATAGGCACCCGTAAAACTGACCTAGAAAGACCAATCATGCGAGGTTTGTTTGACTACAGCGAAAAAAACTAAATAGTATCTAGCTATTTGGAGTAGGCGCCACACCACCACCCGTACGTTTTCTAGTCCAGTAACAACGAACCGCTGCGTGTCGGACTTCATTCGAACAAGTGTAAATTTAGTACCAATAGGGTGAACATGAGCCACATTTTATGGGTTTGCCTGCAGGCGCTCATAAGAGGCGAATTCCCAGAGAGGAGTGGATGGAATACCGCACTCCTCAGCTCGGACTCTCAATTACAAGCTTACTTAATACGGCAGGCCGAAGACGCCGGAAGGCCCACGGGATCATGGCCGTCGTCTAGGTTTTGTCCTCCCCTCCTTTCTCGCACCTGAAAGGTGAGGAGGATCTCTGCTAAATAAATAAAGTTTTTCACCATCATCATCAAGCCGTTGAAAGCATGCCCACCATGGAAACTCAAGGGTACGCTGTCACAGAACGAGCGCTAAAAAAGAGCGCGCCGCCAAATCCTTGCGACAACGGGCGGCAGAAACGCCGCGAGGTAAAAAGAAAAAGAAAGAAAGCAAACATCCAGGGCTCCCGGGCGCGCGCTCTCCCCGCAGAAGCACGGCTTCGCAGACGATCCTCCTCACCCCACATCGGCGGCCCAGCAAGGCCGCGATTTTTCTAGAACGAAGGAGGCGGGGTCAGACCGAGTGAATCATCCTCCGGAGAGGGCAGTCGAACCGTCTCGTGCCTCTCCCCAGCCTTCGCTGCGTATCGCGCCGACGAAATGACGAGAAACATCTGGAAAGTCGCGCGCAAGGTATTTAACCGAGCAGCCGAGACGAGAAATCAGGAGGAGACGGAAGTTAACGCCAGAGCGTGTAGGGATTCCGCCGAGTAGTCGGCGAAGGTTTTGGTCCGTAGGGACGAAGCCGGAGATGAAGAGGATTTCCACCTGAGGGGTGAAGGCTCGAGCTACAGGCAAGAGCGTGTGTTTACTGCTATCGAGCGAAGACGCGGGCAACAGCTGCGTGTGTGAAGCCGACGGTTTTCCGGCGAAGAAGTTGAAGTTTGAAGAGTGGCCAATTGAAGACGGGAGTTTTCCTGGAAGAGAAACTCCGGCGAGGTTTCCTGGAGAGAAACTTCGATGGCTGCGGAACGACAACAACGCTGGACTTTGAGTGAGTGATTCTCGGAAGAGTATCATCTCGACTTTGGTTCCAAGAACTTTGGACTGAATAGGTTTTCTATCTCTTTAGTCTTTAAGTGTCTTGGTTGTTCAATGCATGCGACTGCATTGTAGCTCGTATTGTTGTCCGAGTCCGTTGATTCAAGTGTGGCTGATTGTATTGTGTAGTACGTTGATTGATTGGTTTGATTGGTGACATATTCTATGCAACTTTTGTGGAGTGTGCATTTTTGTGTATTGTTTCTGATCTGCCATTATTGAGAATATAATTTTGTTTGTTTATCAACTCTCGGCTCTGACTTGTTCTTTGAGCCACAGCCGGCGTCCGCTGGCGCACCAATAAGGACCACTTCTAAATTGTCCACGCTTTCGTGGTGCGGTTCGGGGGGCCGATACTTCGGCTCTTGGAATTAGCCCGGCGATCGCCTCCCTAATAAACGGGACAGGTGTGACATACGCCCATATTCATTTCGAGGATTTTTCTAAAACAGTAACACATGCACGCGCACCTATGGCACTCAGCAGCAAGCGAAAGGGCTAAAGGAGCAAAAGTTAAACTATTGTTCGATAAACTGAAAGTCGATGGTAGGGTTTATACTTGGGACGCGGTTAAAATGCTAGAACAGACATATCGCAAAAAGCATGCCCATCATGAAACATCTCGTCAACCTCAACTACGCATATTAAGTCCACATATACGAAGAAATCGAAATGACAGCCAAGTACTAAAACGCTTAAAATTCTTTCCTTTAGTGCCAGAAGTGTGCAAAACAAATTTGACCAATTAAAGATCCTGGTCCTGTCCTACGAACCTCACGTTGTAATAATCACAGAAACTTGGATTTTCTCTGGAGTACGTGACTCAGAAGTTGTCCCTACTACAGATAGATTGTTCCGTAGGGACAGACAGTCAAGGAGCGGTGGCGTAACAGTAGGAATAAAAAATATCAGATCATCCGAACTCGATGACATTCCTAATCTTGAAAGCATCTGGTGCAAGGTAACACTTTGCATCAAAAGTATAACCATAGCAGGGATGTATAGGCCTCCAAAGGTGGCACCTGACTCCACTGAACTCATTCACGATCATCTATCAAAGGATACAAACTGCAAGTCAAGAGTTATTCTTGCCGGTGACTTCAACCTTCCCGGAATATCGTAGAGCAATATTTCACATGATGGTCCTCACTTGACGAGTTTGGAATGGCTTCTTGACGTGGCTTTCGCGTTTTCATTGAATCGACTAGTGACTAATAACACTCGGATCACTTCGACGTCATCGTCTTTGTTTGACCTAGCGTTTGTTAGTAGCACTTTAGAAGGTTCTTCTGTGTCCTTCGAGAGTGTCATTTTGGACCACAAAGTGATTTCTTTAACCTGCCTTATTACCTACACGCAGAAACACAATGCCACTCGCTACACTCTAAGGCAAAATTACCCGACTAAAGTAATAACAGAGCCCAATAGGCGCGTGCGCTGGACGGATAAACCGTGCAGGAGTAACCACAGAAGGATGCGTGCCGCATCCAAACAACTTTGTCCCCCTCTTCTATGCTAAGGGATGAACCGCGCGGGAGATGCGGGTGGTGTGCAAGCCACTCTCGAGGAAATTAGCCGTCTTCTTATCTCCTAGCTCAGTCTTCCCCCCAATTTTGCTGGTGACAGTACGCGTTGCCTAGGAATCACGATGCAGTTTTTGTGTGTGCGCTTGAATGAGCGTGTGCTGCTGCTTTTACGTTTCGCCGCACCCATGAAATCTGGTGCCGGTCTCGACAAGTCACCACGTCGTGCTTTATATCCCTGGCTTAGTCAAGATTGTGATGACCAACTCACGACACCACCGGTTGCAAATCAAGGTGAACATGGCGGCCGAGAATACAGCAGGCGTGTCAGATACTTATTCCAGTCTGACTCAGGGCAGAAATCAGCGCTGGATTTTTTCACAAGTAGGTGATCATTTTCTATTCAGCCGTACTGCCCCGCCGCGGAGGTCTAGTGGCTAAGGTACTCGGCTGCTGACCCGCAGGTTGCGGGTTCTAATCCCGGCTGCGGCGGCTGCATTTCCGATGGAGGCGGAAATGTTGTAGGCCCGTGTGCTCGGATTTGGGTGCTCGTTAAAGAACCCCAAGTGGTCGAAATTTCAGATCCCTGCACTAGGGTGTCTCTCATAATTATATGGTGGTTTTGAGACGTTCAACCCCCCATATCAATCTATTCTGCCATACTTGTCGGGTGTGCGATACGTATCGCGCTTGCGGCAATGGGCTCGGTTGTTACGCATATTTCACGCACGAAATTCACAGCGAATGTCGGCTTCGGCATCAGTAGTTCGGCTGTGTCTTTTGACCGCTCGAAAATTAGCCGTCATTGCCCTCGGCCGCTCCGACGCTCGCTCATCAAGTGCTCGGCTCTCTTCGCTGCCGTGATGAGCTCCGGGCTGACGACATTTAGGCGGAGACCTCGTCGCTGTTCTGCAAGTCGTCCAAAACACGTTGCGGTTGCTCGTAAAGAGCTTGGCTGTAGTATCTCGCGCTCTGTGTGTGCACCGGCGCGGGCTGGCGGGGCTTTCACTTGCGTCGGAACTGAGTCTGTTAAAATTGGTCGCCATTACAGTTGGCTTCCCCGTAAATCGGTCGCCCCAGCTCGGCACCGACCGTTGGCGGCTCCTACGGTGGCGGACTCGCGGTTGCTCACTGCCCTCGCTCAAGGTTTAGGAAAAGGGCCTCATTACCGTCAGTTTTTTTAGGCACTCGCTCCGAACCAAGTCAGTGCTGTTCGTGGCGGCGGCCCAGCGTACGGTCGCTCTCCTCTTTGAGGTTCGCTGGCTGCATACGTTCCGCGTGCAACGCCGTGTTTGGTCTCGCGTTATCTTGCTCAAGTTGAAAGGCGGTGCTCGCTACAACTTGCTGCCTCGCTGGCGGCACGGTAGGTCGTAGCGCCTCGGAGTTATGACTGTAGCTACCACACTTAAACTGTTGCGGTACGGGACCGAAATTCATCTTTGATGATGTGTGACATCCCGTTAAAGTATTCCCATGCCCCATTATACACGTAGTTTTTTATCTCACCTTGCAAGTTTTTGTAATACCCATGCATATTCATTGTCTATTACGTGTGAGTAACTTTTTTACAATCTTATTGTACAGCCCTGGGCACACAACATGCTGAAGGTTTGCGCACTGGCCTCTGTCATGCCTGTCATCTATCGCTTGCGTCGGAGGAGCTTCACAAGGACTCTACAAGACTCTACCGATCTGGGTGCCGCACCACCCTTGCACAACAATGTCACACGCATCGTTCGGCGCGAGCTTGAGGCGGCTCATTCGGTGCCGTTTCATGCACTTCCACTCGACCAGGGAACCGTGAAAACACCTCAAGTGGTGTCAGTTGTTCAGGCAATCGTACGGCGAGAAATTGCTAACCTTGGTTTTCCTGTCGCCTGCTCCGTCTCCCGACCGGGCTACAGACCGATGCCAATAAATTCACCAGGCCACAACCCACACTCTCTGCCCAGATCTCGCAATCCGACGGAATGGAGAACAGCAGACCACAAGCCAATCTGCTTCCACTCTCACCGAGTTGGCCATGTCTCCCGCTACTGCCGCAGCACTTGGACGCTCCCTCGTTGGGGCCAATTTTTTTCTTATCCTCGGCCATACACGGACCACCGTCGGTATTCACCCTGCCGTGAGTATCCTGCTTCCGACACACCTAACAGCCGCTCTACCACTCGTTCACCGTCACCACAACGCCGCCGTTCTTCATCGCCCCAACCCCACCACTATCCGTCGCCGACTAACTATGGATCTTCCCGGATAGAAAACTAGATTATGCAGCTCCTGGAGGTAGTGCTGCATCATGTGCGACTGACCCAAGTCCTCCGTTGACGCTACCCACTTAAAAGTACTTGCTGGAAGTGCACGTGGATGGACTTTCTTTCACAGCTTTAGTTGACACTGGAGCTTAGGTGTCTATAATAAGTACTCGTCTCTGTCGCCACCTGAAAAAAGTACTCACGCCTGCCGCAATGCAAGCCATCCTTGTCGCCAATGGTGGAACTGTGGCCGTCCTTGAAATGTGTACCGCTCGTATTAGCCTTGCCAGCCGCCATGTTCCTGTTTTATTTACCGTGCTCGACAATAATCTCCTGACCTCATCTTCGGGATAGACTTCTTATCGACGCATTCTGCCCTGATCGACTGTTTCGCCAGCACTCTCTGTTAACTTCCTCTTGTTCCAGAATCTCACCCCGAGCTGCCCTAGAGCCTCTGTATCACAGCCTTCAGTCGGATACCGCCAAGAGCCCTCAGATTCATTGAATTGGCAAAAAGTTCAACCGTTTTTGATGGTGATTATGTCGTCACGCCGATTCCAGATGCTCTCCTGGCAAGTGACATCACTGTGCCACACTCTGTCGTAACCAAGGCCTCCAACCGAACATGTTTGCCCATTGTCGATTCCGGTTTCACGCAGCAAGTACTACCACACGGAATTTCAGTCGCCACGCTTCGATCCTTAATAGACGCCCATGTCACCACTTTTGAGGCAGGCGCAGGCTCTAATCTTCCATGTTGCCCGCAGGATGCCACATTCGTCGTTGCGGCCTTGCGCCCCTGATCGACCCTAAACTCAACCCTGAGCAATCCGACTGCCTATTCCGCCTTCTGGCTTCCTACCGCGATATATCTGACATCGACAGCAGTCCACTCGGTCAGACATCTCTCGTGAAGCACCGCATTAATACTGGTGATTCTCCTCCCATTCACCGCCGATCATACAGGGTGTCTACCACAGAGTGTAAGGTAATTCAAGGAAAAGTCAACAAGATGCTAGCCCTTAGGAATTACTGAGTCCTCCTCGAGCCCTTGGGCATCTCCTGTTGTGCTCGTTAAAAAAATGTCGCGGGGCGCTTTTGCGTCGATTACAGCCATCCTAATCGAATCGACAAAAAGGACGTTTATACTTTGCCCCGTATTGATGATGCCCTCGATTGTCTTCATGGCGCGGGATACTTTTCTTCAAACGACCTGCGTTCTGGCTATTGGCAGATTGCGGTGGACAATAAAGACCAAGAAAAGGCGGCGTTTGTAACTCTCTACGGCCTATACCGATTCAAGGTAATGCCGTTTGGGCTATGCAACGCCCCAGCCATGTTTGAGCGTATGATGGACTCGCTATTACAAGAGATCAAGTGGTCAACACACCTGTGCTACCTGGATGATGTCCTTGTAAATTCGCCTACATTTGAGACAACTTCCAGCGTTTGTCAATGGTTCTCCACATCTTCTGCACTGCTGGCCTTCAAGTAAATTCCTCGAAATGTCACTTCGGCCACCAGCAGATTACAGTGTTGGGCCACCTTGTCGACGCATCAGGTGTGCAGCCTGACGAGGAGAAAATTTGTGCCGTCACGAGCTTTTCTGTACACCAGTCTGTCAAGGCCGTCCGGAACTTTGTGGGAGTTTTTTCGTATTTTAGAAGGTTCCTAAAAATTTTGCAAACGATCGCTCGACCACGCACCGACCTTCTGAAGAAATACGTGACTTTTACGTGGGGTTCCGCTCAAGCTGTTGCTTTTTCTCACCTCATCACCCTCCTCACGACTCCACCAATATTGGCCCACCTTCACCCGTCCGCTCCGACAGAAGTCTGAACCGATGCGAGTGGTCACGGGATCGGAGGCATCCTAGCCCAACGTTAGAGATGACACGAATTCGGAAATCAGTCTCATCAATTGTTCATTGGGTATTGCGAAATTTCGGCCAAAAGCTTCCAGGATTCTAGTTACCGGAGATCGTTGCAGAAGCTTGCATGCTTCATTGGGATGGTATGCAGTTTAATATGGGTGCCTTGTATGTCTTAAAATTTACACTTTTTTCATACATTCATTAGACAGCATTTGATGAGGGGTACTGCCTATTTAGCAAACCGGAGTCAATGAAACTAAAGGCCATAATTTAGCAGCAGACAATAGTATTTTATCAAAATCAATTTAAGATATTCTAGGCAAAATCATCTCAATGTAAGCAGCCGGAAAAAACTACATTAGCTGTATTCAAAACAAAATTCATAATTTATTTTGTATGTTACCTGCAACTTATACTTAGCGAAAGTGCATACCGTCATGCATGGGCTGTCGTAACAATGAATTGGCACGTAAACGTACTATGCAAGAGCCTTATGCAAGCTGATTTGTGACACATCTAGTATGTGGAAATTGCATATTTTTTCATAAGGCTGCATCTGTGTTCGCCAAGAACATTAAACAACTTTTTTGTAACATATCTGGTTTTTGGGCGTGTTGCTCTCTTAAGGCACATTGTTCCTAATTAGTTTTAAAAAGACTGCCAAGCTCAGCTTTCCTAACTGACACGTCACTACAGTTTTTGTTTTCATCGCAGCTTGTAAATGCTCTTCATCGAAATAGTGTGGAAAACGTCCGGACGAGCCTGTCATCAATGCTAACTCCTAGAAAAGTTGGCTGCTTTTGCACAGCATCTGCGCATGGCTTCTCTTTCCTGTGGACAAGGAAGACCACAGAGCCACCTGGTAGCTGTGTTCAAAGACCACACATGTTCAGGGTGTTCAAAATTAGCCCCTTTGTTTATTCTTTAAAAAGTCAGTGCTGTGTGTTATGTATGTGAACGACACCCTTGCAGACAGCTATGTATTCAAGGGGACGCAATGCAAGACAATAATTATGGCTGTCAGTGGTGCTGTTGAGTAGGATTCATTAACGAACTCATTAGTGACCGCAGCAGGTTGTCATGTATGTGTTAATTATGTGAGCCAGTCACATTTCTACATAACTTCCTTTGTAAATATTTTAGCATGCCTGTGCTCAGGTATCCTGCTGGAAAGGTTAGTTGTGGCTTGTATCATTATGTATGCAGGACAGTGAGCACTAGCACAGCTTCCCTGACGTGATACATTTAACCTGACCATGGGTCGAAAGCATCGACAAACACTATATTGGTTACCCTTTTACTATTGGCAGGCGATAGCGAGAACTGACTGCTCGTTCCACCAGGGATTAATATTTTGCTGATAGTCACTGCCTTGCATGCATAGTCATGAAAAATAAAATGAAACTGGAATGGAATATCTAGGAGCATCAACATGATCAAAGAATGTTTCCAAGTGCGAAATGTAGAAACACTACTGCCTCCAAGTTTTCAATGCAGACATACCCGCTTTTCAATTACTGAAACTTCAACATTCTTTTTTGATTGGGCAGCTGAGAGCACTATTTGCCTACTTTGTGTGCCCCTAAACACAACTCGTCTGCTCAGGTATTTTTTTTTCTGACTCTGAATTTTAATTCAACTACATAGCACATTTCAGAATGTATCAATGTTACTTACTAAGCTTTTTGCTGCATATTTCGTTTTTTTTTTGAAAATCTACTGAGTTATTTGTCCTCCAGGCTCGCATGTCACGTTTACTTGATGCCTTGGGTGCAGTTAGCTATTAAAAACACCTTCTGATGTGATAGAAACGTAGCACAATAATAATTTTATTTTCACTGTAATCTGCACTGAACATTTTATTTTAATACGTTTTTGCAACTGTAGTTATTTCATTGCCTTTGGAAAGTTCATTTCATAAGAGCAATCAAGTGATTTTCTACTGTAATACTTTATCATACCTAACTTTGTCATTAACTATTGTGATACTTCACAGTGATACATACTCATGTAAAACATTATTAATGATAACTGACAGCCCCGCCGCGGTGGTCTAGTGGCTAAGGTACTCGGCATCTTACCCGCAAGTCGCGGGCTGGAACGCCGGCTGTGGCGGATGCAATTTCGATGGAGGTGAAAATGCTGTAGGCCTATGAGCTCAGCTTTGAACGCACATTAAAGAACTCCAGGTGGTCCAAATTTCTGGAGCCTTTCATTAGGGCGCTTCTTATCATCATATGGTGGTTTTGTGGCGTTAAACTTTGCATATCAATCAATCAATGATAACTAATAAAAGGCATACTAGAATATTGTACCTTGAGTCAATTAACTTGGGAGGGAGGAAGGTCACATTTTTGCACCTACGTAGTAATATCTGCTTGCTTTATTTTGTGTGAAGTATACAATATTATTTGGTGAGTTTACGTGTTTAAATCGCGAATCGATTAACAAAAAAGCCGTAGTGGAGGGCTTAAAATATTTTGACCTCCGGAGGTACTATGAAATGCACGCACGTCTAAGCAGACAGAGGTAAAGAAATTCTTCTCTGATCGAAATTTCGCCCACCACATTCAGGGTTTCATTCCACGGCCTTCAGTTCAGCAGTCAAGGGTTACGTGATGGGTATACTGGTTATGGGCTTTGTTTGGTCTTGCTTTCATTGATGCGTACTGCAGTTTGGTGCCAACCAGGCATGTTTGCTAGTGCACTGATGTGTGTGTCACATTTCTAATGAACTGCAATAGTTAAATATTTTAGCGTGCACGCGTTTTTGACCAGCTATGGGCAGTGTGTGGTGATGTTGTATATGGAATTCGTAACTTTTTGCAGTATTTATTGATTGTCCCATGTATTCTGAATTAGTAGTGATGTTATGATATTTCCCTCTTTTATGCTCTCTAAGGCTGCATACATTTGTTATTGGCCTGTAAAGTCTATAAACTCACTGTGATACACTTTTCAGATCGTACACCTGCAGATGGCTAATTTGGGTGTGCAGAGCTTATCTAGTTAGCCATCAGTGTTCCGAATGCCTTAGAAATCGTCTTGTGATTAGAAATCACTGTCTTGAAAAGTGTGTTTTCGAGAAATGAACGTAGTCTCTATTACCTAGAAAG
This sequence comes from Rhipicephalus microplus, assembly GCF_043290135.1. NCBI lineage: Eukaryota > Metazoa > Arthropoda > Arachnida > Ixodida > Ixodidae > Rhipicephalus > Rhipicephalus microplus. Next base: position 36,454,123 of record NW_027464587.1, read on the forward strand.
TTGCTTAAAAGTTAAGACTTTTAAAATGTTGAAGATGCTTTGAAGCTTCACGGAGTAAGGCTGATGTGTTAACCTTATTTTTCTTCCGTGACTTACAGATTTACATTGCCTGTTCGAATATTGTCTGCAATATGATCTAAACTGTAGTGTAAATGATATTAAATGAAGAAATTTGCAGAGTTTTGTACGCTTGCCCATGCACATCTCAATAACAGCAGCCGTGTTATGCCAAACCCTGCAGATGGAGCAACGGGCCTAATTTCTGGTCTGCATAAAAGTTAAAAAGGTCACAACTTATAGAACACATACAGGACGGAGGCTTTGAGGCGACATGAAAACAGTGACCAAATTATGACAGCTGGGAGACATGCAGGACGGATTCTCTGAGGCGACATAAAAACAGCGGCCAAAGTGCGACATTTGGGAGACACGCGTTGCATCCTCACGTTGCCTCGGGGAACCATACCATACACTTACAGCCGTTGCCATTTTCATAAGAGCTGGCAGAATGTACGGGATGAGCAGGCTTCAAACATCAAAATAGTGACTAATAAACTCAACCGATCGAGAAGCGACGGGCACAACACCCACACAAATGGGAGAGTTTTAGGGGCGAAGCTCCTTAAAGCGGCACCCGTTCGTCCCTCGTAGTAGTTAACATGTCTAAGCTTTGACCTGCAAGGTGGGGCCAGTGGAAGATTCCTCCTGTGCGTTACTGAACAATAAAAAAAAATCGCAGCGTGTGCGTTAACTAAAAGCCGAATTCTCATGTCTCTCATTCCCCATTATCAGCCATTGGTATGTACATTGAGCACTATCTGACAAGAAAAAGATGCTACGTTAAACTCGCTGGGCGTAACCTCCTTGGTTTTATAAAGGTTTATCGAGCGTTTGGCCGCAGTGCCATGAATATAGTGAACTAGTATATATCTTGAGCTCGAGGTGGTTAAATGTGGGAAGTAGACACGAAGCGCAAGCCGTTAGAAAGTGTGGGTGTGCCACCTCTCGTTTCTTCCTTGGAATGTCCGCTGGATAGCGGTGCTTCTATATGCGGAATATATGATGAATAGATGCGAAATGATGGTACTTGGAGTGTTGACAAAATGGACGAACGGACACACAGACAAAGGCATGGACGGACGCACGAATGGCTGCACGGATGGACGGACGCATGGACGTGAGGACGCACGAACGGACGGGCGGATGAACGCACGGACGGGCGGATGAACGCACGGACGGTCACACAGACGGACGCATATATGATGAAAAGATGCGAGATGGTGGTACTTGGAGTGTTCACTAGGTGGACGAACGGACACGCAGACCGATGCATGGACGGACGCACGGATGGCTGCACAGATGGACGGACGCAGGGGCAGATGCATGGACGAACGCTGGGACGGACGCACGGATGTACGTACGGACGCACGAACGGGCGGATGGACGCACGGACGGTCACACAGACGGACGCATGGACGGATGGAAGCAAGAACGAATAGGCGGACGGAAGCTTCGCCCCACTGTCCAACATTCACCCCGTGGATATGCTGCCCTTTTTTAATGTATTTCGCCATCGTGTGCATTCACATGTAACGTCAAGCCGTTCATGCGCTCTGCGTCCACTGAGCACGCGCGGCGGTCCAGCCAGCTGAGGTTGTCTAAGCGACGACACTTTGCGGTGCTTGCAATGCGATTAGATCCGGTGCAACCTTTGCTCCGATTATTGATTTGTCGCGCGAACTCCGCGCTTTTAAAATGCGAAGCATTTCTTAGCCAACTTCGGCGACTTTGCGCTACCTATCTATCCATCTAGTATATATATATATATATATATATATATATATATATATATATATATATATATATATATATATATATATATATATATATATATATATATATATATATATATATGCGCCTATGAACTAGCCAAGCCTTCTAAAGATAACTTATTGTCACACTCAGAAATCTACAGGACACAATAAAAATAAACTTAACTTTATTGAACATTTTCCCTAATGACCCTGGTCTTGTATGAGCTGCGCGCCCTAAATCCCTGCAATTTAGAATATTCTGTTCTGCCCACATAATTTTGTGCTTCAGTTAATGTCTCAACAAGACCCCTTTTTCTTACAAACACATGTTCTCTATGAAGGACATATTTTACTAGTCATGTAATGAGTAAGCACAACTATGTCATGAATGTCATGATTTAAATTTCATGGTCCTGCAGCTCTCGCGGTGGTTTCATTCACATGGCATGTTGCGAAACTGGTATTAATCGTATGACATGATTGCATGGCGAACACAAGTGACAGACCCTAACATGAAAATCATGACATACGTGTCATGTAACAACATGACTACATACCAAGCTCATGATGCGCTTCGGGCGTTTCGCTAGTGTTACATATACGAAATTTGGCATTACGGGACGTGAATAGATGACGAAGGTATGATACTCGTGCAAACATGATGAACATGAGATGCGTGTCAAGTAACAACATGACTACATGCTACGCTCATTATGCACTCACGGCCGTTTAGATAAGTATACATCTACCAAACTCGGCATTACGCGAAGTCAATGGATGACTAAGGTATGTGACTGGTGCAAACACGATAATCATAGGATGCGTGTCATGTAAGAACACGACTACATGCCACAGTGAAGGCGCGAATACATTACGACGGCATGCGGTGTATGTGCTCACCAGCATTCATTTCTTCGGGTCACGCCGGGGCTGCCACGTCAGGCACCGGTCATGGCATACACTCGCAGGTACGTGTCGCGCTGCGTTCCTTCGACACATGCGCGTTTCAGCACGACTGGCGACCCTCCGTCACGAAAAGAGGGAGAAGCAGTGTTCTCTGGGTAACGCATCGGTGTGAAATGTAGCAAGCCGTATTCCGCGCCGGTTGCCATTGAGGTGCGCCGACTAACGCTGTCGCCCGGGTCGCGCCTGGCGCCAGATTATAGAGTGCTCGTCGCGTTGTGCTAACGTAGCGTCGCTGTGCCCAGCGTGCACGTGCGTCAGTGTATTGGGCCCTTCATGATGCGCTCGCGTTCGTTTTGCTGGCTCCACATATATCAAATTTTGTGTTACGTGACAACAATGAATGCAGCAAGTATGACGCCGGTGCGAACATTATAATCCGGACAAGCGTGTCGTGTAAGAACATGGCAACATAGCCCGCTCATAGCGCGTTCGTGGTTGTTTCGCTAGCTCAACATAGGCTTAATTTGGTATCACGTGATGTGAATAGACGAGCGAGGTAAACGACACATCCAAACATGATAATCATGACACAGAAGTCATGCACTGCAGCATTTACTTGCACCCAGTAACGTACTACTGATTTTAAAGTGACATATCAACCTTTCTCATTCGTGCTTCGCATATCACCGAATCCAACTGTACGCGGGATTTGCAATTTTTTTTTTTCTGTGACAGTGATCTGTTGTTTTACAGACGTCAGACTCGGCCCAGGCAGCGCTGCGAAAAACGCCGTCACTAGCACCCCCCTCAACGCACCAGCCATTAATGGGTAGTGCAAAGAGAGCCTTGCGCAAGCAAACGTCTGTAGGCTCTTCTCTTTCATTGGTCTTGAGGCACACTTTCTTCAATATCAAAGACTTGACAAGCTCCTTCCTTCAACTCAACCTCGCTTCAGAAAAATAGGAAGCTTACCGAAATGAACAGCGGCTACAATGTGAAAGTAATTTCAGTAATTTCGGCGTACTGCATCGAGAGAACACCATGCAACCGGCATTTTCAGTGCAAGCGAGCATCGCAAAATATGAAGTCCTAGGCATGCACTCTGATATGCGCTCTGTAACACCTAGACGAGTTAAACTTGGGCCTACACATGATGCCAAAGCGATGAATTGCATACGCAAGCATCCTATCTTACGATCAGTGATACGAAACTTGCTTTATCTGGCACGAATAGCCCTGGTGGTTCTCGCTTTTGCAGTTGCATTTTTCATCGATCTCTCGCTTTCTGTGTGTTGTACTTTTTTATTACACGTGGTGAAATATTCTCTTGACGATTGTAATTTGCTTTATATACTATTAATGGGGATACATGCGTCTCCACTTTCTCGGTGTATAACAAAATGCAAAACCAAGGCCCCCGAGATGGCTCTTAACAATCGCGTATAGCGTTGGAAAGAATTTTTGTAGAGCGGGGGACAATACATAAACAGGAATAGATAGACAAAGAAGATACGGGGAAACCAATGCCAAAGAAAAAAAATTAGCACATCCCACGTACAGAGGGCACCGATGATATGAGAAGCACGAATGAGAATGGTTGATATGTCACTTTAAAATCAGCACAACATTACAAAGAGGACGTTCAAGATGCGGTACATGACTTCCGTGTCATGATTCTCATGCTTGGATGTGTCGTTTACCTCGCTCGTCTATTCACATCACGTGATACCAAATTCAGCATATGTGGAGCTAGCGAAACAACAACGAACCCGCTATGAGCGGGCTATGTTGTCATGTTCTTACACGACACGCTTGCCCAGATAATCATGTTCGCACCGGCCACATACTTGCTGAATCCATTGTCGTCACGTAACACAAGCTTTGGTATATGCGGAGCTAGCCAAACGGCCGTGAGCGCATCCTGAAGGGCCCAATACACTCCAATGTAGCGCTGACGCACGCACACGCTGGGCACAGCGACGCTACGTTAGCACAACGCGAGCACTCTATAATCTGGCGCCAGGCGCGACCGGGGCGACCATCGTTTGTCGGCGCGGCTCGACGGCAACCGGCGCGAAATGCGACATGCTGCATTTCGCGCCCATGCGTTACCCAGACAACACTGCTCCTTCCACTTTTCCTAACACAGGGACGCTGGACGCGCTGAAACGTGCATGCGTCAAAGCAACGCAGTGCTGCGCGCACCTGCGAGTGGCAGGACCGGTGCCTGGCGTGGCAACGCCAGCATGACGCGACAAAATTAACGCCGGTGAGCACGTGCACCTCGTCGCGTCAAATTGTATTGGCGGCTTGACTGTAGCATGTATTCATGCTCTCACATGACACGCATCTCATGATTATCATGTTTGCACCAGTCACATACCTCCGTCATCCATTGACGTCACATAATACCAAATTTGGTATATGTAAAGCTAGCGAAATGGCCGCGAGCGCATCATTTGTGTCATGTAGGCATGTTACATGGCACGCATGTGATTATCATGTTTGTATGTGTAATTTATCTGTGTCGTCCGTTCGCATCTCGTAATAACGAGTTTGGTACATGTGAAGCTATCGAGACGGCCGCGAGAGCTTTTGAGCGTAGCATGCAGTCATGTTATTACATGACACGAATCTTATATTTATCATGTTTGCACCAGTAACATACCTTCGTTACTCATTCAGGACCCGTAATACCAAATTTGGTATATGTGACGCTAGCAAAACGCCCGTGAGCTCGTGATGAGCTTGGCATGAAGTAATGTTGTTCCATGACACGCATGTCATGATTTTCATGTTAGGGTTTGCCGCTTGTGTTCGCCATGCAATCATGTCATACCATACCAGTTTCGCGACATGCCAAGTGAACGAAACCACCGCAAGAGCTGCAAGACCATGAAATGTTAATCATGACATTCATGACATTGATGTCATGATTTTCATGGCATAACTAGTCAAATGTGTTCTTCATACAGTCATAATATGTCATACCAAGTTTGGTATTGATACCATTATCGAAACGGCCAGGAGAGCTAAAAGTCGTAGGTGGCTAGATAGATATATAGATAGATAGATAGATAGATAGATAGATAGATAGATAGATAGATAGATAGATAGATAGATAGATAGATAGATAAATAAATAGATAGATAGATAGATAGATAGATAGATAGATAGATAGATAGATAGATAGATAGATAGATAGATAGATAGATAGATAGATAGATAGATAGATAGATAGATAGATAGATAGATAGATAGATAGATACGCGCAAAGTCGCTGAAGTTCGCTAAGAAATGCTTCGCATTTAAAACTGATTGTGGTCTCGTTCATTCGGCCATTTACTTGTATGGGACGTGTTCGCGTTTGCTAGGTAAAGCTTTAACTTAGACCCTTTAAAGCCCTAAGTGTATAATGCTCCGGGTTTCGTTGTATCGAAAACTTCACATTATCGGTGGTCGCGAGGTGTGGAATTCCAGGCAGCACGCCGGCAATGTACCGGTCTCGGCCCGACGTTAGTTGAAGTCGGCCACAATATTGGCCCCTGTTGACCAATCGCGCTTTTCTGACCCACATTAGGCTGCTGTCAGCCAGCCGGCGTTGGATCGATGAAAGCAGCCGCCGTTGGGCCGTTCAGGGCTAGTCCGCGTTGTGCGAGTGAGGGCTTGCACACGTTTGGCTGATGTGGGTTGCCGGCATTAAACCGATTACTGTTTGCTGGCGTTGGCCCATTGAAGGCTTGCGGGCGTTCGGACGATGACGGCTAGCCTTAATTAAGCCTATTTCATCTGGCTCTCACTGGTGTTAGACCTCGCCGACGTTGGGGGCCACGTGTGACCACTCACGTACCCTTTGTTATAGTGGGTTAACGTGCAGTAAGGTGATACTGAAGTGTTGTTTTCTTACAGTAACCGCGTTAAAAAGGCACACACGCGTTTTACCAAGTAAAATGTCTGCTATATTCCCAGTAGCGCTAAAAAGGCCTCTGAGCGGCCCAACACTGCAAACTTCTTACACTCTATAGTATGTAAAAAGGGTGTATGCTAATGACGCAACGCGCCCTCAACACCCTTTTCAAAGTTTTTCAATGGTTCAAAGACTCCCATAGCAGAATTTTTAACTGATAGGGAACAAAATGGAAACTTACCGCAACGTGATTTCTGTAGTCTTATCGTGTGTTTAGGTTCCCAGAAGTGCTCATTGATATGTTTTTTTTATTCACGCTCTACGCTCAAGAATTCCGGAAAAAGTCACTCGTTTTATTGAAAACGCGCTAGTTTTGCGTGCGACCGCAAAAGAATTTCGTGTTAGGTGCCCAGAAAAGCTGTATATGATTTAACCGGTGATGCTGTAGTTCGCGTTGAGCATGATGCCGCGAAAGGCGCCGTCGGGTCATCATCATCATCATCATCAGCCTGACTAGGTGCACTGCAAGACAAAGGCCTGTCCTATGTTCCGCCAGTCAACTCGGTCCTGTGCTTGCTTTTGCTACTTTATACCCGCAAACTGTCTAATCCCATCTGCCCAGCTAACTTTCTGTCTCCCACCTCCTCACCCGCAGGAATTCTCACGCAATCCAGTCTGTGATACCTAATGACCAGCGGTTATCTTGTCTTGGCGCTACGCGCCCTGCCCATGAACATTTTTTTTCTTGATTTCGGTTATGATGTCCTTAAAACCCATTCGCTCCCTGATGCACTCTGTTCTCTTCATGTCCACTAAGGTTAAACCTACCATTTTTTTTCTCCATTGCTCGCTGCATCGTTCTTAGTTTAAGATGAGCCCTATTTTTAATTCTCCACGTTTCTGCTTTATAGCTAAGTATCGGTAAGTTGCAGCAGGTTTCTCTTTTCTCTTGAAAGATACTGGCACTCTACTAGTCATGATTTCAGAATACTTGACGAATTCACTCTACTCCATGCTGATTCTTTTACACACTTCAATCTCGTGGTTGACTCCACTGTTTTTACCTGCCCTAAATGAACGTACTTTTCGCAACTTCAAGTGCACTGCTACCTAACCTCCGAGGTGCTTGTACATTTTTTCGCATATTATTCTTAAGACCTACATTTCTGTTCTCCCTGTATAACTCAGTAGTCATGAAGAGGAATTCGTCCGCTGAGTTATTCAGCAATGTAATTTCATCTGCGAAGCGCAGATGATTAATTCACTCTCCATGAAGTTGTAATGCTAAAGCGTCGTAGAGTGGTGGGGCATAAGCATAAATTCGAGAGTTCAGTCTGTAGGAAGGTGAAGCAAAGGCAGGCTTGTGCTCAGACGAACTTGTCTGCGCGCTGAAGATTGAGGTGTTGTTTTTAGGGTTAAGTGCACTTTGTCACGGGACGCCAGTGGCTGGTATGGTAAAAACGCGGCTTTCAACAAAGCTTGCAGTCGCTATGGCGGCAGATTTGTAAGTTTGACAGAAGTTTTCGGCGATTCCACTGCGTGTACGGCGTCGAGTGGCATCCTATACATTAGATCGCGCCTTCGCAGGGGCGATATAGGTGCTGTTTCGTGTTGTCACGTGACGGTGTGGCTTGATGAATGGTTTTTAGATGCGGAATGGCCTGATGAAGTTTAAGCCGTCTTCTTCCTGGGCGTGAAAACCGGGAGACTGCTGCTGAGAGCCCTCCAACTACTCTTTTGCCAAAATTGTGTGCCCTTCACTCCCGTACCTCATGTCGGTCGGTGGGCAGCCGGGTGCGGCAGGAACACAGCATTATCGCTAAAGCACTGGCGATGAGCCTAGAAAGCGAGAGCATCGCAAGAGGTGCCACAGCATCTCCACAAACATAACAAGCGCTCGAAAAACACGTCTACTCCCTTAGAACGCTCCGACAAGAAGGAAGGGTGCTGTGGTAGAGAGAGCACAGGAATCCACAAGTCGTAGGCCACCGCGGCCCTCTTAGCCTAATCCAAAATCTATCTGGGGTAGTATGCAGGATTGTACGATATTCCCGGGCACACGATTGTGCTCCGAGCTCGCACTACGGCGGTCATGGCACGAAGATGGTGTGGAGCCAGTTATTGCAACGTTCATAAAAACGGCTACAAGAACAAGCGCGGGTGGGTATTTCGTGGCGGTTATCATTAAAGACCGGTTTTTAGGCAAATGCCTATTTTGTTCCTAGCATTCCTATTGTGCCATTTCGATATATGAGCCCGAATTACAGGTTAAAAAAAGCTTTTATGGCGTTTTTTCAGTTCCTCTAAATGCTTATACTTTGTGTTCACACCCGAATGTGCATAAGTGCCTATAAATGTCTATTTTGCAAATCACCTCCTATACGAGGGCTATTTATGCCCAAAGTTTTGTTTCGAACGTGGTTTGAAATCAGTAAAATAGTGAAAAGGCCGCACTTTTCTTTCGAAACACTATGTGGTTCAATGAAGTCAACTACTTCAAGCAATGTCCGTAAAACAACCGCTAACCTCAGTGCAATGCTACTCTGTGGTCGGGCCTGATTAACAGCATGGAGGGCCCGGTTAATAAAAATACAAGGAGGGGGGGGGGGCTTCCTATCGCTCCGCCTCCTTTCTTTCCCGCTTTGTCATCTGGCCAAGCTTGACAAATAACGCTTTTTAGATTTAGCGGCAAATACTACAAGCCATATTTATTGTAAGCCTCTCTGCAATGTTTTTATCACCCTGGCGTTTTCTATCGTGCGGAGCACCTGGAGAGATTGTCATTGATTGATATGTGGGGTTTAACGTCCCAAAACCACCATATGATTATGAGAGACGCCGTAGTGGAGGGCTCCGGAAATTTCGACCACCTGGGGTTCTTTAACGTGCACCCAAATCTGAGCACACGGGCCTACAACATTTCCGCCTCCATCGGAAATGCAGCCGCCGCAGCCGGGATTCGAACCCGCGACCTGTGGGTCAGTAGCCGAGTATCTTAGCCACTAGACCACCGCGGCAGGGTCTGTAGAGATTGTCATCGGAACAATTACCTGTATCAGGAGACGAAGGTACATGGACCGTATTAAGATTTGTCTGGTTCATTGGATCATACTGAAAGGAGACTGAACTATGCAAGAAGTTAAGACGAAAAGCAACTTCTGTGTTTGGTCCACTCGTCTTAACTTACAGCGTTGTTTACCATTATTTTAAGAGAGGACATTTTCCGAAAAGCAGGACCGGCTTTGCGTATATTAGCTATCTTTGTATTCTTCAGCTTAACTGATTTGGTAGCGTACACTTTGGTTGCCTGCGTGCAAGCACTGCTGAAGTTCATAGGCTGGCTTTTTTTCAGAAACTGTTCGCACTTACTTACGGTAAATACGCTACCAATCGTCTACCTACTTTTGATTTTATACAACAACACATATTTAGGCTATTGTGAGACAGATTTTCGATATAGTGCTATTATACATTTTGTATATGCCTACTTTTCAAACCAAGTAACACAGATGGTTAAGAATTAAAATATTTTCAATATGAAAAGGGGGTGGGACAAATCTTTTGAGAAATGTGACGCCCATACAAAATGAGGCGCATGTACACCTTTCACAAAAAGTACTAATAACACTCGAAAAACGAGCACATATATTTTAATTTATGCACATATAGTTCCCTTTTCTACATGTAATAGGGTGACATTCTCGCAAGCAGTATTCACTTTCAGAGAGCTATAGGAGAAGGAAACATATTCATTGCACACATATTATTTGCAATCAACCTGCGTAATGTCTTAATATTTTTTACGACATATTCCTTTTTAAACAATGTAGAGAAAATTGGTGAACTCTTTCACAGAAATGCTGCCATAAAATGGGGTGAGTATACAACATGTTCTCTGTTCTTTATTACGATTTTTCATGGAGAAAGAAAGTGTGTAAGTTTCTACAAACGTTTTCGTACCTTTTGCTGAGACACTTTCTTGGTAAACTATTCAAAATTTACCCTCCAAAGAGCCTCCTACGCTCAGTAGTGACAAATCATTGAAGTGACTGTTACTCGCGCGAGTAAAAGGTTTTTACCACTGGACTGCAGAACTGTGAGCTGACTTCAAAATTATGCACGCTATAGACGTACAATATCTTAGAAGAATTTATATTGATTATTGAAACAGATAATCTGTTTCTATCAGGAAAGTCCAGCAGCAGGGTTAAACTATTTTGAAGAAAACAACAAAGTTGGCTTTTTTTTTTACTCTGGGGGGAGGGTGCAGGCGCTTTCTGAAACTGAAAGACTCAGTTCATTTGAACCCTTTGAACCCTAGATATTCCGACCCTGCTCTGCAGTCACCATGCGCCACAGCGCTAACATGGCGCGAGTGGATGGAGCAAGTGAAGAAGGAGTGCCAATACGCTGTTTCTGCAGCCCTGGATGAAGACACGTCTCAGCCTCTACAGGGAATGAAGAGGGAGAGCTCAAGACGGGATGAGGAAACGAGGGGGCGCGGTGACCATCTTTTGCAAACAGCCGCCCAGTGTCCTGAAGGCACAGAAGAAACGCTAAGAATACCTTGGATTAGTGGTGGGAGGGGAAAAGCCGATATCTCTGTCTAGCTGCGGGCACGTGCAGAACGAATGCAGAATCGTGGATGGCCACTCACGGAGTGCTCATGTTGATTTAGTGATTGCGATGGCTGCCAAGTCATTATAATTTATACAGCAAAACCTGAGACATGCGCTAGCATGTTTACAATCATTCGTGTATTTAACATACAGTAGTCTTATTCCTGAATATTCTTATGCAGTATGGAATCTCTTGGCATATGTCTTTAAGTGACAAACTTGAAAAATAAAGAACAGGGCTGCAAGATGTTTTCATTGTCATTACTCAAACAATGGCAGTTGTACTGATAGAAAAAGGAACTAGGATGGTATTTCCGTACACCCCCTTAAATCAGACTGCGGTGAAAACTCCAATATCAAGCATATATTTCATGGTAAAGCTTGCGTTAGACAATAATTGTACCTACATACTCTTCATATGCTTCTTCGCCCAATGATGATTTTTTAATAATTGAAAATGTCTTTGTAGACCGAATTTGTCGTTCATACATTCTTTTTCGGTTTTATGACGGAATAAAATGACTTATAAAGAAAATAAGTGAGCTGTGCCAATCAAGGCCCCCTTTTTTTTACATTGCAACCTATTTGATGGAGCGTCTTCTGGCTCAGTATGTGATGTACACCTGGCCCTTGTTTGTTTGTAATTTCCCTTTTCAATGGTCCTAAGCTAGGTCACATAGGAAGTTGTAGTGGGACACTGGACGTTTTAGCGTGCCCAATGATGAACGTTGCGTTACGGCGATTTTTCAAATTGGTTCGCTACGACGCACGAAACGACGAGGCGGAGACGCTTAAAATTTTTGCCTCTCGCCCCATTTAGCCAACGCGAGCGCAATTCCTTCCTTGCTCCTTTCGGTATCGGGGCTAGAGGATCACATGAATCATACGCACCAAGAACATCTTGCACACGCAAGCTCACGCGTGAGAACATACCTCAGCTTACTCATGCACGTACACCATCAATGTTGTGTCGTTTCGGCTTTCTATGTTGTGTATTACACGTTTTCGTGCCCCGCCGCGGTGGTCTAGGGGCTAAGGTACTCGGCTGCTGGCCCGCAGGTTGCGGGATCAAATCCCAGCTGCGGCAGCTGCATTTCCGATGGAGGCGGAAATGTTGCGCACTTGTGCACTCAGATTTGGGTGTACGTTAAAGAACCCCAGGTGGTTGAAGTTTCCGGAGCCTTCCACTATGGCGTCTAATCATAGTCATAATCATAAACATACGGTGGTTTTTGGACGTTAAACCCCACATATCAATCAATGAACTTGTTTTCGCGGCATAGATCACTCAGTACGCGTACTTTTAGAGAGACTGACAATTATAGTGTATCCTGACCACGATACACCACGTCACACTGCTGAAACCGCGTTCACAGACGATGCACCAAAAAGCACGCACAGCTGTCAGGGTTCACAAAGGCACAATGCAGGAACGGCGAGAAGCAGTAGTAGTAAAAGTAATAATAATAGTAGTAGTAGTAGTTGTAGTAGTTGTTGTATGTGAGTTTTTACGTGAAACAAACTTGATACGATTGTTTTATTTATTTATTTATTTATTTATTTATTTTTCGGATTATGAGGGACGCCGTAGCGGAGATCTAGGAAAATTTTGACCATCTGGTGCTCTTTTACGTGCACTGACATTGCGCAGTACGCGGGCAGAATCTCCCTTTTCGCTTCAACCCAGGTGCGAACCCCGCGGCTGGTGTCGAACCCACGACCTGCGGGTCCATGGCGGAGCACCTGGGGGCCGAATAGTGTATAGGGTCCGAATAGTATAAACGGGCGCCGAATAGTGTATAGCACCTATTCTTTTTCTCAGCTTCCATTCGTTATACAAATTTAGAAAGGGCAGCGCAAATGCACAGAAAAAAGAAAGACGGCAGACACAAAGAGCGCTGTGTTTATTAGCCTTTGTTTTTGCGCTCCCCTTTCAAATTGTTTTAAACTGGCTAGCCCAAATCAAAGTACTCCTCCTTCATGCTACACAACAGGATACATAAATTACACGAGTCACCTAGAATAATTTTACCTGCGACGCTCTTAATCAAATCCCGCTTAAACTGCAGGATATAGTCAGGAAACAGGAAAAGTTTTGACGGTTTTTCTAGATACAGCCAGCATTTTACCAAGACCTGATCAAGAGTGAGTGACGTCAGAGCCCCGATGTCCCCGTAGAGGGTCGACGTAAGAGCAGGACCATTCCTGGCTGTACGCCACTCGCTTTATCTTGGGGCTAGCGCCCGCGAGAAAGGAAAGTGGCATTCAGTAGAAATTTTGCATCTATCGGCAACGCTACTTCTAACAGACATGATCCCGAGTTCCCAGTGCGTGCATTGCGCTTGTCATCTCGAAATGCCCAAACCGGATGAGGACACTCTAATGTCTTCAGTGACATGAGAGAAATTAATCCTACGCAATTAGACTTGATATGCTTCGCTTCCGGCGTATCAGTGGCCTGGATCTTTGCTCTCGAGCTGCTTTTCCCAGCCACGAAGAAACAAATCAGACCCAGAAGAATGTTGATTAGACGGTGTAAACTTCATTCACGATGCTAGACAATAAAACGGAAGACCATAATTAGGAAACCGTGCGGGAAATACAATCATATGTTCAATTGTTTGCGCCTTTGCTCGATCATAAACAATATATACTTTGCTTTTTGTACATACTGGTGAACGTCTTTGTTAATAATTATTTCAATTTTGTAGAACTGTATTGTGCCTATAGTAATGATTTTCGAGGCCTAAAACCATATAGTTTACCTGCCTGTATAGGGCACCTAAATCGCGCTTTTTAGTGCCTAAAAATACGGCTTCTACTTATCACAAAACAAGGTGTTAGCATGCATCAGCACCACCACTCAAAATTTGAGCAATGCTGCGGCGTAATTGTCAACTCAACATCGCGTCTCCCACAAGCGTGTTCATGGGGGTTTCTCCTCTCTCGGGCAAGTTCTTTTGTTCCACTTGGCGCATTGAAATTTCTACTCTGGAAGGAAGCAGGTGTGCAAATGCAGCACTCTCGTGCAGCTCGTTTCGCTCTATCAAATATTCGAATAAATGTACAGACAGATTCTCACGAGGGGCGCTCGTATACCGGCGGCAATGTGGCTGTGAGTGGTACGTTGTAAGCATAGAGAAATTAAATACGAGACAGTGTAGCTCCGTGATGATATAACTGTTATTTCTGCGTGCGTACGTGCAGTTTGTGAGATAACGCTGATAGATCAATCGTGTCCCTCGCAAGTGTTGCCACGTGAGCACTGCTCCTCTGCAAAATCAAACGCAGCGGGCGGACCCGATCTTCGCCGCGGGCATCAGTCAATCAAAGTGATCTACGGATGAAATCGGGTATGACCTCCTTAACTTTCAGAAGGCTTCTGTTCAACTAGGGACGATCATGGTGCTGCTGTGACTGTGAATTGTCTCATGCGGTGGACTCTAAGCAGGAGCTTTGCTGCTTATGAATTGATTTGGTTAGCTTGTACTACGTACGGAAGGTTGGGACTATAGCTTGTGCTCACCAAGCTTCTTCAGCTCTTTAAGTTGGTAGTCTACTCAGTCTGCTTCGATGGGAATATCACAGCAGCTCGGTCTTTATTTTCGTTATGCCAATGAGCTAGGGCTTAACATAACGTTGAAACATAACATTGAACATAACATTGAAAAGAGTGGTCTTTATTGGTACGTATTTCATTAGGACGGCACAAATTACCTGTGGCAAAAAAGGTATTGATTAGTGTGAAGCCAATTACGCAATTTTAACTGACACGATCGCAATTAGCGTGATATTAGCATGGTATAATTCGCTATATTTTATATATCATATTTGAAACTAATGGCGTCTTAACTACAATGGTCCTATCAAATATGACCTAATTATTAATTATCAAATATGACCTAAGCCAAGTATACCACCCGGTCAATTAGCTAATGAGCTGGCCGCTCGGGCTTGGAGAACAAGCAGACAATGTCGGTATTGGCTAAAATGAGCAGGCCGACCTTAATGAATAAACACTTCACCTCGAGTTTAGCTACGATTGTGATGTTGTAAAGCACTCGGCGGGAACTAATATCACGAGCCACCGTGCCTATTATTCTAAAATATTCTCTGTCCTGATAATAAAAGCTTGAAATTGAGTAAAAGCAGCCCGTACGAGCCTTCAGAATATATCAATAAATTTTTGTGACACCTTAATGTGTGTTGCATTTCTGCTTTCAGTGCAACTATAAGCAAATAAAAGAAGATGCATCTGGTTTGAAAACATCACCCAACTTTGTCGACCATCCTTGACGTGGTGCCGCGTTCCATCGTAACCATAGAGTTTCATACAATATTACCTGGAGAGAAGTCTGGCGATGCGATTGTGTACCATCATAGAAATTATGGGAATTAAAGGCTTTGAATTGGACTGCATTGGCCGGTGAACTGTCTACGAGTCTTTTTTCTGCAGTTTCAGTTTCGCTCTTTGCGCAGTGTAGGTAGTGGGTCGCAGCGCAAAGCACTGAAGCCGTGCTATTTTTGTTAGCAGAGGCTGAAGACCATGGTCTGAAATTTGCGGCGGCTTTGTAGCTTTATAAGTCATACATGACAATTGAAGCGATGTGTCGATGATCCACTCACCACTGCTCGTAGAAGTAGCGTTGCATGCCAGCCCAAGATAATGCATCGAATTCATTTTTTTTAATTATTTGTTGTTGCCAGAACTAGTTTAAATCAACTTCGAAACGACGGCGCAGCTAGGTAAACTCACCGCCATGCTCCTCTGACTCGACTTCACAACAAAGAGAGAGGCGCGCTGGGAAGACCACTTAGACAGACGCAACTGACATTGCAGCAGACGATACGTTATGTGTTTCTTACTTAATAATGTACAGTTATTGTCATGAATATATAACGCATACTTTCGAAAGAAAAACAAGCATGTCTGTGTTTATATATTGTAAAACAGTATTTCATTATATGCTGATGACTTATCTGGAACCCAATGACAGAGCGAGGCATACCTTGGTAATTAAATTGACCCAGGTTTCACTTCTACTGGTTAGTCACTAAAATATTTTGCAATTAAATTCGCATACAAAAGAAATAAAGATGTTTGAATTGAATTTAACTTTATCTCACTTTGTTTTATACTCTGCAAATATCCGTTGCAAATCTCAAGAACGCAATTCATCCGAAGCAGATCGGAAGCCTGTACTTCCCACCATTCCCGTACAGGTAAAATCACCTCTGAAGGAGTCCGCGCAGATAGCAGCACCTGATTTCTCTCTAGGTATTATTACATGAAAGTCTATGATTGTAACCACTGACATACAGCGCGTGATCAGGAATGGATAAAAGTTCTTGTATCTTGGCTTGTTCAAAAGGGGGGTCACCCGAGCTAGGAAAGCCCTGGAGTTTCTTCAAGCTCCGGTCATCCTGTATAGCATCCCTAGTCTACCGTGGACAGCGGGCGCCGAGCTGCAAAGGGCAGCCTCTCTTAACTATTATTGTTTAGAGGCGGTAGGTTCCGACTACATCCCTACATAACATGCAGATTTGCTCTTCGATGACAGCAAAGGCTTAAGAGAGAGAAAGGAAAGACGAGTACGTGTTCGCGTCTCAATGAACAGCGACAACTGCCAATAACTCTTACGGTGTGTTAAATCATTCAATATATTTGAAAGTAGCTCGTGTGAGCAAGAGGGCTTACACCAACGCGTCTATATTGTCATGGGGTCGTGACGTGGCTGAAGGCAGGAGACTTTATGTTGGGATTGAAATGTTTATTTGGGTGAACCTGTGCCCGGTAAATGGAGTCTGATTACAGTCACAGTCTTGCAGATAGCAGTGAGCGGACCGTCGGCCGTCGGTCAACTGCCAAATGGCGAAGCGTGTCGGCATTTATACACTTGTTATAGTACGTTCTAGTGTTATCGCTAGCAGCGACGTTGTTTCCAGAATAATCTGAAAGATTCACGAAGTGGGCGATGAGCCTACACGCTTCTCTAACAAGTTAGGCGTGGTTTGCGCTGAACATAGTGCAACAAGGCGATAAGAAAACTTGAATAAAGGTACGTGGCACTCCCCCCCTCTGAAAAAGGCATCGTCCCGATGATTTAGAAGAAAATGAAAGTACGAAATATATGTAAGAAAGTACAAGCAATGACTTACGATACATCAATAACAACAACAGCAACAACAACAAACACCAAAAATACACTGTTTGATTTCATTAACGCGCATGAAACGGCTTGAGACGCGCGACATGGACGACTTCAAGTCACGATCAGCGTCGTTGAGAGTTCGTGATGCCGTCAGGAACAACTTCGTAATTGAGTGGGCTAAGCCGTCGAATCACCCTGTATGATCCAAATTACCGGCGCAGAAGTTTTTCACTGAGTCCACGTCGGCGTATGGGCGTTCATACCCAAACACGTTCACCGGGCTAGTATTCCACGAAGCGCCATCGATGTTTGTAACGGTGGCTATCCGTCATCTATTGGCTCTCGATGTGGAAGCGGACGAGTTGTCGAGCCTCTTCGGCGCGCTGAAGGTGCTCGCTCACATCGAGCTTTTCTTCGTCGGTGACGTTGGGTAACATGGCGTCGAGCGTCGTGGCCAGGGTCCTTCCGTAGACCAGTTTGTACGGCGTCATCTGCGTCGTTTCTTGAACGGCAGTGTTGTAAGCGAAGGTCACGTACGGAAGGATGGCATCCCACGTCTTGTGTTCGACATTGACGTACATGGCCAACATGTCGGCAATAGTCTTCTTTAGGCGCTCAGTGAGGCCATTCGTCTGTGGGTGGTACGCTGTCGTACGGTGGTGGCTTGTCTGGCTCTATGCCGCAATCGCCTGGGTTAGGCACTCCTCAGCCGTAAATCTTGGTGATGAGGACCTACAGGGCACCATGACGTAGGACCATATTTTCGACGAACACTTAGCTACCTCGGATGCTCTGCCTTTGGGCAGGGCTTTTGTCTCGGCGTAGCGGGTGAGGTAGTCGGTAGCTACCACGATCCACTTGTTTGCGAAAGTGGACGTCGGGAATGGCCCCGGTAGGTCCATTCCGATTTGGTGGAATGGTTGAAGAGGTGGTTCAGTGAGCTATAGAAATCCCGCTGGCCTCGTCGGCGGTGTCTTGCGTCGCTGGCAGTCGTGGCATGTCCTCACATAACGAGTAACGTCCAAGGTAAGACGTGGCCAGTAGTATCTTTCTTGTTTTCTCGCGGGCGTGCGGGAAACACCAAGGTGCCCTGCCGTCGAATCGTCGTGCAGGTCCTGGAGAAGCTCTGGCCGCAGAGCCGAAGGGACCACAGGAAGGTACTTGCCTCGAAGCGCTGAGAAGTTTTTCTTTTGGAGAAGACCGTTTAGCAGGAAGAATGATGCAAATGCGCGCTTGAATACCTTCGGAACTTCGGCATTCCTGCCTTCGAGGTATTCTATTAGGTCCCTAAGTTCCGGGTCAGCCTGCTGTCGTTCAGCAAAGTCGCCGTCAGTTAGCGTTCCCAAGAAGTAGTCGTCATCTGGGTCATCGGGCAGTGGTTGGTCGGCAGGCGCACGAGAGAGACAGTCGGCGTCGGAGTGTTTCTTGCCGCACTTGTACACGACGGTAATGTCGTATTCTTGAAGTCTCAGGCTCTATTGTGCGAGGGAACCTGAAGGGTTCTTCAAGGTAGCTAGCCAATACAAGGGATGTTGGTCGCTTACAACTTTGAAGGGCCTGCCATAGAAGTAGGGGCGAAATTTTGACGTAGCCCAAATGATGGGAAGGCACTCCTTTTCTGTAGTTGAATAATTGGCTTCTGCTTCAGATAGCGATCGGCAGGCGTAACTAATAACCCTTTCCAGTCCGTCAGCCCTTTGCACAAGAACGGCGCCGAGACCTACGCTGCTTGCGTCAGTGTGTATTTCTGTCTCGGCGAATTCGTCGAAATGGACAAGTAACGGAGGCGTCTAGAGGTGATGTTTTAGCTCCTGGAAAGGAGCTAAAACATCACCTGTGTTCACCTGCATTCACCTGTGTTCCTGTGGCGTTCCCCACTTGAACTCCACGTCGGCCCTGGTAAGGTTTGTAAATAAATCGGCGATGTGGGCAAAGTTTCTGATGAACCACATATAATAGGCGCACAGGCGCAGAAATTGGCGCACTGCCTTTTTGTGAGTGGTCGGCGGGAAGTCAGCGATGGCAGCTGTTTTCCGCAAATCGGGACGGACTCCAAACTTGCTAATCAGGTGTCCCAGGAACAAGAGATCCTCGTAAGCAAATCTGCAGTTTTCTGCTTTCAGAGTGAGTCCGGACGTCTTGATGGCTTGAGGTACAGCTTCATGGCGCCGAAGATGCTCGTCGAAACTCGAGGAAAACACGACGACGTCATCCAAGTACCCAAGGCAAGTCTGCCACTTCAATCCTGCCAGTACTGTATAGATAACGCGTTGAAAAGTAGCAGGCGCTGAGCAAAGACCGAAGCACGCCACCTTAAACTCGAATAGGCCGTCCGGTGTTATAAACGCCGTCTTCTCTCGGTCTATTCTGCCGACTTCAATTTGCCAATAGTCAGTCTTGAGTTTCATTGACGAAAAGTACTTGGCGTTATGGAGCCGATCCAGTGCGTCGTCTATTCGTGGGAGAGGATACACGTCCTTTTTTGTGATTTTGTTCAGGTGGTGATAATCGATGCAGAAACGTAGGGTTCCATCCTTTTTTTCACCAACCCCACGGAGGACGCCCATGGACTCTTGGACGACTGGATGATGTGTTCCGGTAGTATTTCATCAACTTGTGTCTTTACGGCCTCGCATTCTCACGTCGAAACCCTGTACGGACCCTGACGGAGTGGTCTGGCATTTTCCTCGGTTATGATGCGATGTTTCGTGATTGGCGTCTGCTGAATTTTTGACGACGACAAAAAGAAATCTTAGTATGGCAGGTGCAGGGTCTTGAGTTGTCCTTGCTTATGGCTCAGAAGGCTGGGTTTGACGCCGAAAGCTGAGGGAGGGGCTTTGTTTCTCTGAGCAGGTTCCACAGAATCGGTGAGGGTGAAAGCACTAATGGCTTCCACTATTTCTTCGATATATGTGAACGTCGTTCTTTTGTTCACGTGTTTTTGTTCATTGCGGAAATTCGTGAGCTTAAACGTTATTTTGCCTCACCGCAGCTCTGCAGTTTCTCTTGGGACGCAAATATTGCGAGTGACCAACAGATGCTGATTGCATTCACCAACGCCTTCCAAGTCAGGTGATCTCAGAGCACCAACAGAAATAATGGCGCTGGAGCGAGGCGGAATGGTGACTTGTTCTTCCAGCACATTCAGGGCGTGGTTCCCTGATGGCGGCGGTATTGCTTCTTCTGTAGATAACGTTATCAATTTTGTCCTCAGGTTCATGACTGTCCCCATGGAGGAGGCATAAGAAGTCCATGTCAAGGATGACTTCTCTCGAGCAATGCTGTAGGATTACGAAGTCTGCAGAATAAATACGGTCGTTAATGGTGACTATCGCTGTGCAGATTCCTCCTGGCGTTATGACATGACCTCCGGCTGTGCGGATTTCGGGGCCTTCCCAAGCTGTCCCTATTTTCTTCAACTTCGCGGCGAACGACGCACTGATGACTGAATAGTCAGCTCCAGTATTGACGAGAGCGGCCACACTGTGGCCGTCAATAAGAATGTTGAGGTCGCTAGTTCGCTGTCTCGCGTTGCAGTTAGGCCGTGGCGTCGGGTCACGGCTTCGTCGGCTTGTTCGTCTGCTTATATATTGCGTCGTCAGGTCACCTTTGGTAAGTGAGGTTTTGTCGTCAGGACTTTGCCTAGTTGGCGCGGTGTTCGGAAAGCTCCTTCGCGGCGTCGTCGTCGTAGGAGGATTCGGTAATTCGTCGTACAGCAACCGAACCTCCATCGGTGGCTGCCCTTAGTTTCCCGGATAAAGGGCTAGGAGACCGGCCTTGCGTTGGGCCAGAGTACTGGCGGTGGTGCGGTGACATGCGGCGGCTGGGCGACGGCGAACGGGAAGGGCTTCGTGGTGTCCACTGAGTTTCTGTTAGGTAGTCGGCGATGTCACGTGGCCGTTCCCCTGGCCTGCGCGAAGCCGCGCAGTCCCATCTGTCAGCACTGATAACGGCGGTAAGTGTGTCTGGCCTCACCGCAGTGGTATCAGAGCGGGCGGTTGTCAGGTGCACGCCAAACGTCGGTTTTCCTCGGCGCACTGCACTGGCCCGCTGGCGAACGGTAGGACGTCAGTGAGGGTGGTGGCGGCAGTGGCGTCTGGCGCCGGAAGTGCGATGGGGTGGCGTTTTGGCATGGACGGGAAGGGGTGTTGTAGCGCAATGCAGCGGTGTAGCTCATAGCTTTCGGCTCGGGCAACAGCGCTTGGGGAATTCGAAGCGATTGCTGAACTTCTTCTCGCACAATGTCGGCAATCGAATCCACTTGAGGCTGCGCTCAAACGGATTCGATATCTTCAAGTGGACTCGATCGTGCGGAACGAGCTGCTTGCGCAGCTCTTCCCGCACGATCGCTTGGACTGTTTCACGCAGGTCTTCGGAGTTAATGGCTTGAGCAGCAGCGCAGTGTTGAGTCAGCGACAATTATACTGTCTATTGCGCATGTCCAGGGTCTTTTAGATAGTGGTCACTTCGGCTACAAATTATTAGATGGCATTCGGTGGATTTCTCATCAGTCCCGCGAAGAGCTCCTGTTTGACCCCTCGCATGAGTAAACGAACTTTCTTATCCTCAGGCATGTCTGGGTGAGCGTGACAAAATAGACGGGTCATTTCTTCTGTTAATATGGCAACATTTTTATTTGGTAGCTGAACGCGGGTTCCTAGTAAAGCAGCGGCCCTCTCTTTGCGAGCGACGGTTGCGAACGTAACTTTATTCAATGCCGCGTACCTTTATTCAAGCTTTCTTATCACCTTGTTGCACTTTGTTCAGCGCTAAACACGCCTACAATGTTAGAGAAGTTTCGAGGCTGATCGCCCACTTCCTGAATCTTTCAGATTATTCTGGAAACAACGTCGCTGCTAGCAATAACACTAGAGTGTTCTAAGACAAATGTATAAATGCCGACACGTTTCGCCACTTGTCAGTTGAATGAAGGCCAACGCTGCGTTCACTGCTATCTGTGCAAGACTGCGACTGTAATCAGACTTTCCGTTTACCGTGCACAGGTTCGCCCAAATAAACGTTCGAATCCCAACATAAAGTCTCCTGTCTTCGGCCACGTCACGACCTCGTGACAATATATTTGTTGGTATTTTGTATGAGCAGGTGGTCAACAGTAATAAATGTACTGTTATGCAGACGTCATGCGGCTAAACAATAAAGTACGCCGGCGATGCTGTACCTGAGCGCATCGCTCCTTGATGCGTTTCATGTTGAGGTGCTTGGCTGCCTGGAACACGTCGACAATGTTCTGACAGGTGAGTTGCAGCCGGCCCGTGTACATATACGCCAGCAACACGCTGAACGACTCGTGCGTGATGCCATTCAGCTGCACCTGCATGCAGGCCGCGGTTCATAAGTGTAGTCTCAGAAGTGATTCTAGATATCGTTCACATCACAGCTTTTTTCTTTACGAGGGATCAAATAGTAATTGTACTTTTCATGAAAGGCTGACGCTGATGTTAGTTAACTTTAGCTAGTTTACAGTATTTTTTGCTGATGGAAATTTTCAATACCGCTGAGGTTCAAGAGAATAGTTGCATTTATTCACCACTCGTCCTTAAACCTACGCAAAGCCACTTCAAGGGCATCGAGGGACAGCTGTGTGCTTTACTGGCTGGTTTGCGCATTATAAAAAGTCCCAACTTCGCCGTAAGGCTGAAGCAATGAATGTCATCGCAAGAAACTGGAATATACTTACAATCTGTTTTACACCGTGACCTTCTGTACTCCTGACCTGCCCAGCGAGCGAAGCGCCAGCACGCCCTTTCTGGTATTGGCGCCTGCCGCTATGCGTCTGGTGGTGCTGCAACTTACCCCATTCGCACCGGTTGCCGACGGCCAAAACATAGGCCGCCGTGCTTTTTTTTTTTTTTTGTCGTCTGCTCGCGCGACACTGGGAGAAAAGCAGCAATGTTTACGCGTGCATACACTCTGGACGATTCGAAAAAAATGAATAAAAGCCTCTTTTTGAATAAACATAAAAGTATAATGGCGATCTTTTGCTACCCTCTCCTCGCGCAGAACTGCGATAGAACCAAGCCAGTAGGTGCAGTTTGTACACCAGCGAAGCGAGGTTTCTTGGCGCAAATGAACCATCGCGATGGTGTGTGCTGCGTGCCTTTCTGCGAATGAAGGCAAGGAAAGACTTCTTATGTGACTTTTTATGACTTTCCAGTGAGCGAGGTTGGTGAAAAATGAATCAAGGTGATTTCTAGAAAGGGCATTTGGGCGTTGTACGGCATGCTGGAAATGTTATATGGGTTGCAAATGACTACGTGTCTTTGAAAAAGTGAGTTGCTGGGCTGGTTGGGGATGCATTAAAGACTGAGACGCATATTAACGCAAAAAATTAAACCGACAACTTCAAGGAAGTGAATGACGACGCGCTCTACTCACAACTGTCTATTTGCAAAAAAAAAAAAAGAAAAGATGGCAAGAGTGCCGATATCGAAGCCATGTCACTACATGTGGTTATGCAACTAGGTTTTCAAACACACCCAATGTCGGAAGAAGCAGCTTCTTCGGGATAGCTTTGGTAGTTTATTTACATTACCAAAAAGAGCAGAGATCGTTGCATGAGAGAATATTTATCCTCTGTCGCTTAGTTCGATCTCGAACTTGAATTTATGCGCTACCGCGTCAGATATAAACATGTTAGTTTACCCGTCTACGCGCATGCATGACAAAAGGACATATATGTGAAAACTTTTCTCCTAATGAATAGTTGTGAGTAGCTTGTATCCTTGTCTTCTTTCTTGTGGTCATCCGTTTTATTTAGTGCTAATGTATCTCAGCCAGTTACGTGTGTCACATGTTTAACGAGGGGAAGTGATACGCTCACTTCATAACTGTGTTTTATTCACTTCGCCACCATGGTATAAACTTCTAATTGCATGACACACTCTTTGGATAAGAACAAGAAGTTTTGTATTTTATTCACAATATTTCACTGAATGTTCATCTTCTTCTTTTCAAAGTGCTGGCAATGAAGATTGGCTCCCAAATCACAGGTCGAAGGTGTGCAGTGTGCACTTTGCTCCAACCGACTATAAGCCGGGACTAAAAATAAAAAGACTGAAAGCGAATTCTGTGCCGTCAGTGTTTCCACACTATCCAAAGTACATGGTACCACCCGTGACAAAAGTTCGCCGCACCTTGAAACGTTCAAATGTTCAGGAACATGGACCCTGCCCAAAGAAAAAAAGTGACTAACAATGTTTAATGCTTGACGTCTCCCCACGGCTCTTGCATACGAATTGGACCAATGAAAATGAATTTCAAGGAAAGGCGTATAACAGAACACAATTTTTTAATGCAGAAAGAAAACAGGCTCAGCCCCGCTGCGCTGCAGAGCATGACATCGAGCGACATATGTCATCAGTACCATCCGCAAACACAACTTCGGGACAATCCTCAGACTTTATGCACCCTCTCACTGAATTTGAACGCACGGAACCACCTGAAACTGCACCTGGCGACAAAGTAAAAAAAAAAGATCTACCGACGCTCATTGGCCACGCAAACCACTATAACCAGCCAGAAGATGCGCCGTGTGATGACTTCCGCAAAATCATCGCACCGGAAATGCCAAACCATGGCAAGGAATAATGCTGAATTAAAAGCGCAAATAGCCAAGCTGAACCGTGAAGTTGCAGAGGTTAATCTGCTCTCCAAAAGAGCAAACGCTGCAGTCTTGCAGGTAAAGTTGTTTGCTGTTGTTGTTTGCTGTTTCGTTTCAAAACAGTTGCAGAGTGTTTTTTATTGATTTTTCATGTACCTGCGATCTACATTTGCCATTTGAAACGAAGGTATTTATGCGCAAAATTGTCTGTATTGGGTTGTTTTTCTTGCGCGCAGGATGCCGCGGCCACTGTCAAATGTCATAGTCCTTGCACTTTCTTGTCCAGACAGTAAATTCAATCCTGCTGAGTGTGCGACAACAAGTCTACCATTGTATACACGTATAGCCGGTATCATGAGTTAAATCAACATTTGGAGGGCCAGCACTTTTTACAACCTCTCTCTGTCATTGTTCTTTCTTGTTTTGCACGATGATACATTTTTTGTATCTTATTTGTGGTTCCATTTGAAAAATAATGCTCTGAAATGTCATGTAAAATGAAAAAGAAGATTCTCAAAGTCACATAAAATGAAATGATTCAAGATACCCATCACATTTACTCAAAGCGTGATGAAACTCTTCTCAAACCGGCGGCAACCCATGCATTTCTATGCATCCACCGGCGCTCTGCTGGGGTAACTTTAGCGCCCCTATGCGGCGAAGTTCGGAATCCGAACCAGCGCAGGCGTCTCCGTAGACTGCCGCCAGCTGGGTAGGTCAGGAGTACAGAAGGTCGTGTTTCACACATAGGGGAAATCACGACCCGCATAAAATCACGATGCGGCCAGAGCTGCAGTGGCGTGCCGGCAGCCACTTGCGCATGTGCGGACGTTTGAGGAGGGTGCCGTTGAACAACATCCTCTGTGACGGCCAACGGGGGTGCGGGCTGGTCACATTGTCGGGCAACCTGCTGATGTCATCATTTTTTCGGTAATTAGGACTGGTATTCTCTACTAAACGTTGTACGATGCCAAGGTCTCAGCATTCATAGGGGATAAAACAGTATTTCACAGCATACAACGTTTACTTTTTCAAAACGCCGTTGTTATTAGAGCTTTCACGTGTATTTCTTCTTTTTATGCGCACCGCAGTACGCTGCAGCGGGGAAAATTTTAATGAGCTCATGGAATGCATGGTATTTGTTTCATGATAAAGAAAAACGATGCAGTCTATACAGCGACTACCATGCAGATATGCGAGTTATACACAATGAAAGAAATGTGAACGAGTTCAGAAATGCTTTATAGGCTGAGATAATGGCTTGAACGTGCTTCTTCTCGATGGTATTTTATTGCTTGAAGCAGCAGCATTCACTCGCCGGCACCGAAGTGCACACGTGAAGTTTTCAACTTCACCTAATACACTGTCATGTGCCCAGTGGCAGTGATGACGGCGCTAATTTTGCACGGATATGAGGCGTAAAGGGACACGATGAGGAATGTCGGTCTGGTTCCGGCTGTAACGATGAAATTCGCACGCTGCCTGACAATGCGCGCAGCGCGCCCCGCCGTAGACGACCACCCGGTTGGCAACCGTTCATCCCTACGCTCCTCAAGCGTTAGCGCTCGCGCGACTGCCACGCTGGCCGCTTCATGGCCTTGTCGTGATGCCACACGCTATGAGATTTCCCCCAAGTGGGAAACGGGCTGTACACCACGCCAAAAATAAAGATCCGCTCGACACTTGCAGCGCAGCGATAATGCGCGCGCACGCACGCACATCCGCACACACACACACAACACACACATACACAGGAAAAGAAAACATTCGAAAATAACGAACGGTATAATAAACTAAGCACGAATCGACGGCTCTCACATATGTTGCGCAAGTGTTTGAGATATAGAGAGTGACCTCCCTACACCACCTGCTACTTTGTGGCGTCTGACGCAAGGTGTACTTGGAGTGTCTGTACATGGTCTATGGAGCTGCAGTAGCATTTAGAGCACCTCCAGATGGGCTGGGCCAGAGTTGCGAGTACTGCTTCCAGTAAGCGGACTTGGGCGTCTTTTTTTTTTGCCAAGTTGCTTTTTGAATTCCCCTCAATCGTTACGTTGTTTAGATTTACTATCATCCCCAAAAAGTGCACTTATTTTATTGACCTTTGTGTACACTAATCGCGTATTTGTGAATGACCTTTAACTTGTGAGTGCTGATGCCATATGTTGTATGAACAAAAAAAAAACATGTTTGTCGATCCCTTCGAGATGTGCACTTCACCGTCTATAGACTACCTTGGAAACACTGTTTAAAACATACTTTTCAAATTTGCGGCGAGCATTCCACTGGAGACGTATTAGTCGGCTGTTTTGTCAACAGCAGGGACGCTGTGGCCATCGATTACAACTTCGTGGTTCATCGTGTTTGTCCTGTTGTGTGACGTTGAAGTAGCGGCGTCGGATCATGGCTGCGTTGGATTGTACGTGGTAGTATTAAGTCTTCTAGCTACCATATATTGCTGTTTGAGCTCCATTTGCCTTTCGGCATTTTCTTTAGGTGGCCCTGCAACACTTTTGGCACAGGGTCAAAAAGCGCTACTGACCTCTGGTCGAGGCACTCGAGAGCACGCAAGTCATAATATAGCATAGCCTACGGCCGGAAAAGGGTTACTTGTACAAAACTCTTCTTTGCGTATCTACTAATGATTCTAAATATTTGACAGTTTCCACATACTCTGAGAATAATTGTCATGTGCAGCATGCGGATAGATGGTGACTGGGGTGCAATTTTTTGTTGAGGGAAATGTTACGAAATGGCGCTAAACATTTGTAGGAATTGTAAAACTGTTCATATATAACTGTTCATATGTACAAACTGGTCCTACGTAACTGATATTGCCACGAGCATTCCTTGTTTCGACACTCATTTCATTCGGTTTCTGCCCAGAAAGTCTGCAGAAATGGACTGCACAAACTGTGCCTTCTTGTTCGAGAAGGTTCGCGATTATTGTAGATTGTTCTGTTAAGGTTGCGCGCAAGACACAGACACTCAAGATTATTCCAGAACTGGTGCGACGACAAGAAATAAGGTTGCAATATTCGACGGCACATGTTTAAATGCCGACCCGCTTCGTTGTTTGTCAGTTGATCGACGACCGACACTTTAATCACCGATGTTGGTTACAGTGTGTGTAATTCTACTGTTCTTATTGCGCTTTTCTATTGTACACATGCCGGAAAGGACAGGCGCTTAAAAAATCACGTTGACATAATTATTCTCGCATTGCACGGTGATCATGCATGACACAGTTATACTTCTCTAGAATACGTTGTAGTTTGTTCAGGTGCCCGTCTTGCCATAATTCTTTTGTGCGGCCTTAGAAAAGAATATTCCTGTCCTTTCCGGGAGCTCGTGCGATCCAGAATACACCGCGCCCATGCCATCTCCCTGTCATCATGACATTCTTAGATCTCTCTTATATCAAACCACTAAACCATCATCATCATCAGCAGCCTGACTACGCCGACTGCAGGACAAAGGCGTCTCCCATATTCTGCCAGTCAACTCAGTCCTCTGCTTGCTGCTGCTGTTAAATTATACCCGCAAACTTCTTAATCTCATCTACCCACCTAACCATCTGTCTCCCCCTATCCCACTTGTCTTCTCTAGGAGTCCAGTTAGTTCCCCTAATGACCAGCGGTTATCCTGTCTACGCGCTGCATGCCGGGCCCATGCCAATTTCCTGTTCTTGATTTCAACGACCATTTTCCTTTTCATTGCTCGCTGCGTCGTGCTTAATTTAAGCTGATCCTTCTTTGTAAGTCTCCAGGTTTCTGCTTCGTAACTAAGTACCGGCAAGATGCAGCTGTTTTACACCTTCCTCTTGAAGGATAGTGGTAATCTAGCTTTCATAATTTCAGAGTGCTTGCCCAATGTGCTACACCCAATTCTTATTCTTCTAGTTACTTCAACCTCGTGGTTCGGCACCGCGGTTATTACCTGTACGAAGTAGACATAGTCTTTTACAACCTCAAGTGCACTATTATCTATTTCGAAGCGCTGCTGTCTTCCGGGGTTGTTGTACATTACTTTCCTTTTCTGCGGAATATTTCAAGACATACCTTTTTGCACTCTTTGTCTAACTCCGTAATCATGAGTTGCAGTTCGTCCCCTGAGTTACTTAGCAATGCAATGTCATCAGCGAAGCGCAGGTTACTGAGGTACTCCCCATTATCTCTTATACATAACTATTCTCATTCTAGGCTTCCAAAAACCCCCTGTAAGCATGCAGTAAATAGCCTTGGGGAGATCGTATCCCCGTGCCTTACACCCTTCTTGATTGGCATTCTGTTACATTTTTCATGAAGCACTGTGGTAGCAGTTAGGGTGCTTTGAAGCACTTTGGGTGCATTGAAATCAACAAATTCACCCAATTTGTACACGGCGTGCACTATCGAGAAAAAACTTTATTCGAACAGCGGTAAGCATTCGAAATGGTATAGTGCGCGCCGTGCGGTTACAACCACAGTATATACTACAAAGAACCGTGCATATGTGCACTGCTGCCGCACCGGAAGTTCGCCGCTGTCAAAGGTGACGCCCGGATTC
This sequence comes from Rhipicephalus microplus, assembly GCF_043290135.1. Taxonomy (NCBI): domain Eukaryota; kingdom Metazoa; phylum Arthropoda; class Arachnida; order Ixodida; family Ixodidae; genus Rhipicephalus; species Rhipicephalus microplus. The sequence continues at coordinate 36,483,690 of NW_027464587.1, forward strand.
TATGCACTGTGCCATCGCGAATGCGTTTCCCTTTTGGAATTTCATATGCCGTCGATCACACCGAGCTACGACCGCTTGTTTGGACACATGGCGACGCGCACTTCTGAATACTCCTTTCAGCCACGTGTTTGTGTTCTCCGCGGGGTCCATGCAAGCCTCCTCTGTAATCCACGAGATAAAATGGATACTGATCTCGACGACAAGTTCCATAACTATCTTCGAAGAATAGCCTTCCAGAAAATACTGAAAAGGTATGAACGCACACGATCAGAATGTGGCACAAAATGGCATGCGTGCCATCCCGCATGCTAGCAGCAAGAGATATGCAAATCTAACTTTTTACAGAGAAAGAGCTTTATGATGGGATCCACCACGACTTCGGTGATGCTTTTGCGTCACGGAAATGATATCGCAAAGATCCACACAATCAGATAACAAAAAAGGTTTCCACACTGGTAGTATTTCACACGTAATGTTGAATTTTTTCTTATTGGTATGGAGTTACACAGAACATTACTTTTTATGAATGTTTACAGCAATCATTTCATTTTCAAGGTTGCCTGGCGTTTCTAAACAGTTTGAATACGTTATTCTATGATATATCTTTTTATAGCACTACTTAAATGCTCAGTATGTAAGCCAGGTATAATGAGGTATTACTGATCTTTACTCCTGGTATGGTTGTGACGAAGATTCGTGTGGCCGAGCCTGGGTCAAGTTTGGTTGAACATTTCGTGCAGTCTCAGTCGTCTAAGTGAGTTTGTATATGTCATCTGTCACGAGAGAAGAAGTCCGACTGAGTCCGGTTTAGAAAGTGCTGGTGAATCAGTTAGAGTGAACCCTTTCAAGGAAATGTTTCGTTGGTATGAATGCGAATGACTGCTAAGTGAAAAACGTATTGCTTAAGCTAGTCCTGGTGAACTGTAGTTTTCGGCCTATAGGAACGCCTAGTCACTACACGGAGGTGTGCCTGAAGGCAAGACGGAAAACAAGCACGCAAATAAAAACGCAGCTCTAACACTGCTCCCGGCGACAGCCGCGTCCCTTTAGCCGCCGTGTCTCTCCTCATCGCCTTTTTTTCCCTGCGCTAGCACCGCGGCTCAGCCCCTGCGGGTGGTCTGTGATTGATGATAGGTAAAAAAAAATCGCCACCATATCTCCAAAATGAATGATGTTAGAGCAGCTTGTTCGGAAGTGCACGGGTGTTTTTTCCCAAGACCCTTTCTGTCATAAGGCTTGTTAAAGGGACAATAAAACAGTTCCTTCAAGTTTTGTCAGCTTTCTGGCTTGACGATTCGCCCCATAAATTTAGTGACACGCCGTGTACTAAGGCCGTTACGGACAATTATATCATACCCTCCTTTTCAGCTCTACCTAGCTTCCTCAACCTATAAGGCACGTTGGCGATTGCAAAGCTCTCATGAGCGCAATCGACCATTTGAGCTTTTACCAGTCTAGACCTTCGAGATCACGTGCCGACGGGCTGCGCGCAGTCTCGGAGGCCATCACACAGTGTAGCCGGCAGCACACACGCTGTCTGGCAACAGAGACGAATATGGTGGATTGGTACATAATCCACTCCGACAGGTGCAGTCAGCATAGGAGCTGATCTTACTTCGGTGCATTCTACAGCCCATGACGGTGAATCAGATCAGAAGCTACGGAGCTGCCCAATGGCGAGATGTCATGAGTGTCTGCCGTGGAATTAAAAACCGATTAACAGCGAACATTCAAGTAGCACAGGCGTGTGCTCGGAATCTTCGAGATACCAAGTTCACTACAAATGAAGCCACAAAATGTCGAAACCGGAAACATCAGACCGGCAGAAAGAGGGACAGTGAGCAGAGAAGTGGCACCAACAACTCAAGCAAGATAGCCTGCATGATAGCATGGTTTGATTGTATGCAGGGTATACCATCCCAAAACCACGATATGATTATGAGAGACGCCATAGTAGAGCACTCCTGAAATTTTAACCACGTGGGGTTCTTTCATCATTATTATCCTCATCAGCCTGACTACGTCCACTGCAGGACAAATGCCTCTCCCATGTTCCGCCAGTCTACTTGGTTCTGTGCTTGCTGCTGCCATTTTATACCCACAAACTCTTTATTCTCATCTGCCCATCTAACTTTTTGTCGCCTTCTAGCCCACTTGCCTTGTCTGTGAATTCAGTTAGTTACCCTTATTGACCAGTGGTTATACTGTTTATGAAATACATGCCCTGCTTCTGCCCATTTGCTCTTTCTGATTTCAACTATGGTGTCCTTAACCCCGGTTTGTTCCCTGGTCCATTCTGCTCTTTTCTTGTCTCTTAAGGTTGCACCTACCATTTCCCGGTGCATTGCTTGCTGCGTCATCCTCAATTTAAGCTGAAGCTTCTTTGTAGGTTTCCAGGTTTCTTCTCCGTAGCTAATTACCGGCAAGATGCAGTTGGTATATACCTTCCTCTTGAGAGATAGTGGCAATCTACTACTGAAGACTTGAGCGTGCTTGCCATATGTGCTTCACCCAATTTTATTCTTCTAATGTCTTCAATCTCGTGGATTGGCTCAGCCGTTATTACTTGTTTTAGGTAGACATAGGCTTTTACAACTTCTAGTGCACCAGTACCTATCTCGAAGCGCTGTTCTCTTCCGAGGTTGTTGTAAATTACGTTAGAATGATGATAATCTGACGAGTATCATTACGTAGCGTGCAGTGGAAGTTGGAGGTACGGTAGATAGACAGGACACTGGCAAGCGGTCCCAAGAAACGGAGAACCTCATTGAGAAGCGTCGGAGCATTAAAGCCTCAAGTACAACAGACAAAATAGAGCTTGACAGATATTTTGAATTTAATTAATTAGCGTAAGGAATCTGCTATAAGAAGGTATAACTTGGACAATATTGAACACGGTCTGAAGAACGCAAAAAGCGTCAAAGTAATGAAGAAAAAACTTGGGATAGGCAAAAATCAGGTGTATGCCTTAAGGGGCAAGGAAGCCAGAATAACTACCAATATAGATGGGAAACCTAAATTGGCGGAGGAGTTTTACAGAGATCTATATAGTAGCGTGGGCAACCACGACCTTACTATAACTATATATAACTATACTTACTATAACTATACTATATACTATACTATACTATTATATATAACTATACTTACTATAACTATACCTATATATACTATAACTATACTATACTATTACTATAACTAGCAGTTACTCTGATGGCACCCCACCTGTACTCTTAGAAGAAGTCAGAACATCCTTTGAGAGCATGCAAACATGCAAAACTGCTGGTGAAGATCGGGTAACATCAAATCTGCTGAAAGATGTAAAACAGATTGTGTTAGATAAACTATCCACCCTGTTTACAACGTTTATCTTGAGGGGAAGAGTACCAGAATCTTAGCACAATGCTAACATCTTCCTAATACATAAGAAACGATATGACAAGGACTTGAAGAATGACAGGCCGATCAGCTTGCTCTCTGTCATATACAAGCTATATACAAAAGTAATTGCTAACAGAATTAAGTCGACATTGGAATGAACTCAACCAAAGGAGCAACAAGATTTCGAACAGGCTTCTCACTACTCAACCACATTCGTACTATCAATCAGGCAATACAAAAACACTCAGAATACAGCCAACCACCATATCAAGCCTTCATAGATTATGAGGAGGGGTTCTTTAACGTGCACGCAAATCAGGGCACACGGGCCTGCAGCAATTTCGCCTTCATCAAAAATGCAGCCGCCTCAGCCGGGATTCGATCTCGTGACCAGCAGGTCAACAGCCGAGTACCTTAGCCTCTCGACCACCACAGCGGGACGATATAGCAAGGCTGAGCAGCAAAATAGACTTTTGTTGACAGACTACCTAAAGTCGTTGAGAACGTTTGCTGCTGAATACGCGTTTCAGTGCCTCAATATAAGACATAGAAGTTAAGAGATTTATATGTGAGATTCAACATCCCAAAATCAACATATAATTATAAGAGACGCCATAGTAGAGCACTCCGGAAGTTTCGACCACCTGGGGTTCTTTAACGTGCACCCAGATCTGAGCACACAAGCCTACAGCATTTTTGCCTCTATCGAAAATGCAACCGCCACAGCCAGGATTCAATCCTACGACCTGCCGGTCAGCAGCACAACACCTTAGCCACTTGACCACCGCGGTGGGGCTAAAACACAGAAGTGATGGTGTTGCTGGAGAACACAGAAGTTTTGGAGCTGTTCAAGAACAGAAGAACCTGGTGCTTATGCCGTACATACATGAAATTTCACGCAGAGTGAAAAAATTCCGCCATATCCACGAAGTGAATGATGATGAGTGGGTGAAGCTCCGGAGGTAAACCTGGTAAACCATGAATCCTCTGTACATTTTGCCCACTCGATTTTATTACATCGCTCCCCCTAGCGTACGTCGCCGCACTAAATCGAACGATTGCCTTCAACCAATGACACGCGCCATATGTGACATCATTCCTATTTTATAAGATCTCGCGTCTTTCATCAACTACAAGTACCGCTTTCTAGTTTATAACATCTTGCATCTTTTCATCATCAGCTACAAGTACCACCATCTAGTAAACACTACAAGAACTAAACGAGAGGTGGCTACATACAGGAGACGGTACCGCCATCTAGTGAACACTGCAAGAACTAAACTAGAGGTGGCTACATGGATGGATGGATGCTATGAGCGTCCCCTTTATAACGGGGTGGTGACAAGTATGCCACCAGGCTCGACAAAAAAAAAAAAACCTTTTTTCTTTTTTTATGTTGGCCTAATGCCTCTACTTCGATAAATTCTATCTTAATGAAAAAAAGGTAAATTTTCAGCTTAAGTTCTCTGCCATTTACGGCACACTGTCCATATTTTATTTTTCCAATATTTATTTTTGTCCTTTCTCTCTAATTTTCTGCCACCAATACTCTAACCGTCTCTTACTTATTTTAATCGCGGGCGTGTTCAGCTTTCCATTGTTGTCCCTAAAACCCAAGGCTTCCTGTAGGCTCGTGCCCAAACGTACACCTGGGTGGATATCTCCACATTCAATCAGAACATGCTCCGCCGTTTCCTTATCTTTCCCGCAGCTTGTGCATTGTTCTTCTTCTTTACTGAATCTTGCTTTATAACTACGCGTTCTAAGGCAACCCGATCTCGCTTCAAACAGTAAAGCGCAGTAAAACATACAGGGGACGGTACCGCCATCTAGTGAACACTGCAAGAACTAAACTAGAGGTGGCTACATACAGGCTACAGGGGACGCACAGCACACGCCCTAAGGAGCTTCGCCCCTAAAAGGTTGCGGGCAGGATCCATGTCAAACTCGTCTCTTCGGCACCCAGCACACTCGTGGGTCTTTTCAAGAGAGTTGCGCAGCTCGTCACGATAAGGAGGATATATGACATATGACATGTCAAGAAATGCAGCGCGTATAACACATAGGTGGTATATGACATGCTTTTAGGTTGCCAGAACTTTTGCGATAGACAATCTGGTCGATGGCTCAGTGTTCTCTTGAGGGAGCATCAAAATCTTCTACCTTCCGGCCCTGGTGGTAACTTGCCTTTGCAATTCAAGTTGTGTGATTGTACGCCCTTTTTGATAAGGTGGTAATTTTAGGTAACGCTAAGACGCAGCATGAATGCGATAATATTGAGGTATTCCATATCTGGAAAATTGGTCTAAGTGCAGCTTAGGTTTATCTCACCATGAATATTTCTTTCTAGCACAGAGGTTATTTCCTTAAAATAGCTTGCTTGTATTTTTGTCTTTTGGTTTGTTATTTGCGCATGCTTGGTACGAACTAGAGAGGAAAGTTTTTTTCGAAATAAACGCCAGCTGTTAGTGCCATGTCTCTGCTCTGTGCTTCTGCCGCCCTGTCTTTCCCTATTCGGACATATTGAGGCTTCTTTTGTAGTTAACTAAGTATGTAGCACTTGCATAACAAGCAACTATCCTGAACGTTCGAGAACTAAGGAACGAGAACCGACGAGAAGGACCAGAAGGCGGGGAGCTGACATTGCCTCGCAGAACTCGATGGTAGAAGGTCGCACCTTCGGCAGGCACCAACGACGGGAGCGAAGGGCATTTGGTTCATCTGCCTGAGATTCGGGCGTCCCGAGGTGGCTGGCGAAATTGATGACGATAGAAAGGAGGCTCTGTGGAGAAGCCGCCGCCTAGCTCAGCAAGGACGAGAGTTCCCGGCGCAAGGCCCCTTGCTGAAGCGAGCCACTAAAGGCAATCGCCTAAGTGGCACGCCCACAATAGAACATCACGCCTGGTAAAGCATTCGACAGTACCAGTAGCTCGAAAGGGACCTACTTGCATCAGCGATGATGGCCTGCACGCACAGGCGGTGACGGGTGCGTCGAGCTGCGAAGTAGACGTCAGAATCGATGACAGACCGAACTTTGGCAACGAGCTAGCCAAGTCACGACATCACGTAGGCTGGCCCAAGCTATCAGAAAAGATAATGCGAGAGTTAAGACTTTATTTAGAATGGTTTCGTGACCAAACGAGCTTCTGTCTAGTTATATAGTGTACTTGTATTTGTGTGGTTTTGTACATTAGTATATGTTTGAGAGTGCCATTTGGTTTAATTGATAAGTTTTTGTTGCTCTTTCGAGTCCGACTGAGTATATCGCGTGGGGCTGCACCCGTAATCCGTGACACCTGAGCGTGTCACTTTGTGAACGGGCGGTTGAAAACACATTCGGTCGAGTCGCAGCGATCTGCGCCAACCTTCATTATAGCGCAGCTTTAAAGCGTTGTAATCAATTACATAGTTACGCAGAGACCTCAAATTCGTCTCTAAATCAACCTTAGGACTTGATCTACTGGTGTAATATGTTTGCACAAAATCGCCAAAACTGTGTCAGGGTCTCTTACATCGAAGGTTCTGCGGCCGGCAATGCGCAGTGCTGGCCACGTTGATCGGCACATTAGCAAATTGCTCCTTTATGCCTTTCTTGCCACTGCCGTAAGTGAAATGCCTAACGCTCAAAAAGGGCAGACGTAGCTATCAGGCGTTCTTCAAATGGGTCGGGAGCAGGCAGGTGAGGGGGCTTAGGATAATATCAGTACCCGTGCGAACACTCACCGTAGGAAGTTGTCATGCACTGCCTTGCCTACAATGGGCAAATAGCTGGCGTGTGCACCAGATGCACTTGCCCTGTGGTAGCTAGTCGGGAAAGACAAGTAAGTGAAAAAAAGAGACTCACGCGCGTTCGCCTGTGTGGCATCTGAGAAGAGCATGTGTGACATGTGGATTATTCTGTGTAAGTAAATTATTTCTATTACAAGGTCTAGTGGGCGCCCCGCCGTGGTGGTCTAGTGGCTAAGGTACTCGGCTGCTGACCTGCAGGTCGCGGGTTCGAATCCCGGCTGCGGCGGCTGCATTTGCGATGGAGGCGGAAATGTTGTAGGCCCATGTGCTCAGATTTGGGTGCACGTTAAAGAACCCCAGGTGGTCAAAATTTCCGGAGTCCTCTACTACGGCGTCTCTCATAATCATATGGTGGTTTTGGGACGTTAAACCCCACATATCAATCAATCAATCAAGGTCTAGTGGGCTTAAAGGACGTTGTGACGACAGCATTGCCGAAGTGAAATATCGTCATCCAATCGCCACTAAAAATACCTTTGAATTTCGTCAGTGTATGAAGCCGGTTAACGTAACCGCGATAGAACGCACCGACGATAGAGTCAGCTTGAGTGGCGGTGGAGGCCCAGTAGCTGGCAATTCCGATGTTATCACGACCGGCGACTTAATCCAAGTAGTCTAAGAAAAGGACCGACTCTGGTCTGCGCTGCTGGAACGATGGACTTTGGTCGGTGCGGAGCAGCCTCAACCAACGCTGATTTTTTAGATGATCCCTGACTTAAGCTTTCGACAGTGCCTCATGCCTCGACGGCTCCGAAGACGATCCATCAGCACGTGAGTGAATTGAAAACATTCGTTCAACGTTGAAATTTCATGGTGGCCCAGCTGCTTACACACTGGAAAAAGCCAATACCCGACTGGTCGGAGCTGCCAAATACTGGTACCATTTTAGAAGCTCCCAAATCACGTAGGGGGAAGAGTTCGAGTAACGCTTCTGTCGGGCCTTCGTCAGCCAGACTCGCATTGCGGAAAGATGGCGCAGGATGAAAGAGCGTGTGCAGCAGCGCAACTAGAGCACGATTGCTAATTTTCATGCCAAAATGCGTCTGTACCATGAAGTCAACCTCGGCTTTACCAATACGCGACAATATGTTCACTCTGGGTGGAAGTCTCACAAACTCTGCACCATGCTCATGGGAAGGACTCATGACGACGAAGACGACCTGCTTCACGACATTCTGGTGTTCGAGCGCATAGGACGTGAACAGCGGGAGCTTTTCTGATCTTGCAACCTAAGCTTTGCGTCGTCACCGGATTCGGACCGCACCCTGCCCACGACAAGTGAAGGGACCATCGACTTGAACCAAGGATCAGATCGTCGCCTGGCGGTCTGTGTGAGCTAAAATGTTATACCTAATAATGTGTACGGCCACATCGCACGTGATTGTTCTGAGCCTTATAGCCCGCTCATGTGTCAGCATTGCCAAGCAACTGATCACACTCAGCGCATCTGCCAAGCTTTGCTGCATAACTGGACAATTTTTCTCGGAGAACTTCCTTGCAGCGGGGCTCGTCATGGGTTTCTCAAGGAAATGATATTCAACGACAACCTCATTCTAGTAAGCCTCGTTGACACAGGCAGTTCCGGTGGCTTGATGCATGCGTCAGCGGCGGTATGATGCGGCACCGACATGGTTCAGAAACCTACTGAAATATAAGGTTTGGGCAGCCATCATGTTTCCGTGACGAAAAGCGTTGGTCATTGTACGGCCATGTTAGGTGCATATGGCCTCTACGCAGAAAATACACCTGTCTCAATATTTCCGGACGATGCACAAAGAATTGATTTGCTGGGGGGCCAAACGTTCACCGAAGTGACCAACGTCACGTATGTCAAAGTGGGAAGCACGTTTCTCTTCTACCATCTGAATCATCGCGTTTAAGCTCATCTGGTGTCATCGGCGCAGCAGCTTGATATGAACGTTACAGCCAGAGAAGAACGTGGGCTTCAAAAGGATTCTTTTAAATAAATCACTACATCCCGCGATTTCTCTGTGACCAACTTTCGCGGACACTGTGGGCGTGATGTGCTTCCTGGGAGGAAATTGGAAATCACAGCGACTCTAACCGTGCCTGGGCAGCTTTGTTGGGATGTCGGACTGAAAGCAGCTAGACAAGTTTTACAAGAACGCCTCAAGCAAGAGTACCCGAAAGATGGATCTTGAGATGCTTTATTGCTACAAGTCAAGTTTTTGTAGATCGCAAATTTAGCAGCTTAGCGACACAGAAATTTCTTCACAACCAACTCAGGAATTACTGATTTTTGTGCATCAATGTTTACTGGGGGATCCCAAGTGCACAAAAGTTGCTTGCAATCACGAACGCCACTCTCCAGAACCTTGCGACGTTAGCGTAATGGTATTTTTGACCAAGGGACCAATACACGCTAGCTATAGACTATATTCCGTAACACATCCGGGTGCCGCCATCTTGAGTTGTTAAGTCGCTGTTTTCTGGCTTTTGTATATGGCGATGCAAATAACAAGGCCGTGAAAAATTATAAGCACCAACTTAATCATTTTCATGCGTATGCGTCTACTGTAACACTCTTAGTTTAGTTGTTGAAAATGTGAAGCACAAAAGTTAAAACTCCAAAATGGCGACACTGAAACGCACCAGTAAAATATTCTATGTGAATGAAGACCAGCGTAAAAGAGATTGAACCCTCATTGTGACGCACGCTTTGCCTGCAGACACTCGCCGCGTGGTTGACTTACATCTGAAGGGAAATACTGATATCCCTACACCTCACTACTAAAGAGGTAGTGTCCTCCGTATAAAGCATCACATCATGACAATGACATAATCAAATAATCCAAACGAGGCCTAGATAGTCCAGTGCTGCAGCATTTTCAGCGCAAACGCGCAGAATCAGCAAGGCTTCAATGCTGCGTGTCGTGACTTAATTTTCTTCCCATGTGTTTGAATAACGTCACTGTGCTAAGCTCTCATTACGAATGAAGTTTGTGTGTTCTCATCATTTGATTATTTGTGGCTTTCCGCATAGTTACGCCAGTCTAGATGACCGTGAGATATGATTCTTATTCGGAGTTTAATGCTACAAACTGGCCAATTTTTCAGTGTTGTGATGAAATTAATGCGTCAGAGTTGGGCACTGCTCTATGTTTTTTTTATTTTAGTCCTTTTGTGTCATTTAGCAAGCAGTCAAAGGAGAATGGCCGCAGATTCGCATGCAAAACCCATCTAAGTAACTTCACAGAGAGCGACTTGACGACGTGCAAAGTGGCAGGATGGCCGAATCTTGGCAAATGCCACGTGAACGAGATGCACGCACCCTGAGGTAGCAAGTGAAGAAAGACGACGACATGGAAGAAAAGACACGCATGCCTTTCGCCTGTGTGGCGGTTTAGTATAGCCTGTGTAACATGTGGAGTAAGCTGTGTCAGTAATTTTTTTATTACAAGGTCTCGTGTGCTTCAAGGACACCGCAAAAGACAACACTGTGAGATGACGAGATGGAAGTGTACGTAGTCGCGAGGAGGCGAGCATGCGAGTCATCGAAAGCTGGCGCCTGGGGTGGCAGTGCGCTGCCTAGTTGGAATCACCGGAAAAATGCTGTGAGCGGCGATAGGAGATGTGTACCATGACAACGCAAGTGCACACACTGGCCACCGCTGCCGAACAAGACGCGAGCATAAGAAGCTTGCCGAGCAAGCTCGTAAAAGAACATCAACCTGACACTCTTCGTTAGTTTTCTTGACCTCATTTCGAACGTGGAGAAAAAAAAACGTGGTTGAACGTTTCTTCAAGAGTTCATTGTCCCTCGTTCAGACTTGCTAGCATGCAGATGACGCCACCGCACAGGTCAAATACCACACGTGACTGTCTTTTGGCACCACTGAAATACGTTTTCTATAGCGATAGAGCTTACTTGGTGTTACCAACTCCTCCAACAAAGAAGACAGGCCAGAGAAGGGGAATGCACCAACGTAGGAAACCAGAATCTCAGTTTCCTTTATTCTGGTATGTTCCAGAAAGAAAATTGGAGCCTTTAGCGTTGCGGTCTCTTAAAGGGATATTTAACTGGCTAAGCGCTGTTCACTACACCCCAGTTACGTTGAGAGTGTACTCCTAAAAAGGTCGATGGACCTGACGCGGAAGCTCAGTTAAAGTGGCTACAGCCTCTCGCAGCCACCGTAGCTGCCACAAAAATGCTTCGTGCGTTCCATTTGTGGCGACTGTGTTCCACAGCTTGATGAGCGTAGTTGGACATGCGCGGAATGACAAATGTTTTTTAACTGGGTGGTCCGGAAAAGATCCGAGACGGTCCCGACCATTGTGGCACGCCACAAATCATGCTGTATCAAAGTTCTTGACAGTACCATGAAATACGCGATGGTCAGTAGTATTAAGTGTAGTAGAGCTGTTGAGAGGCCTCTACTCACCTCCTTGCCTGATGCCTTCCGCGTCCATGTAAATGCTTATCCCCCAAACGATTGTGAGAGTCCAAGAAGACGGGACACGTAAGAATGAACACGCGCACATTACAGACTGGATTTATTCAACGAAGATCCACATTTGTATACGTCAACACGGTGCGCAGAGGCACCGTCACAACAAAGAAAAATTCAAACAAGGCGCGAAATAAATTTATATTCCTGCGTGATGGAAGCCTCGTCCATACACTCGTAATCTGCTTTTTCAAATAAATATGCTTCTAGCATTTCGCGGTTCGTTTTTTTTTCTCTACTTATGCCTAGCATTTTCTTTTCTGCAAATCAGAAGCGTGGTTCACAATGCGAACACGCCATGCAGCGGTCACCTAGGTGACGTCTCTCTTTGTTAGTTTGATTTTGTATTCTCTGAGTAGACATTGAGGCAGCAGCCCGTCTGGCTGGTGTAGATTTTGCCGCAGGACAGAAAAATTTCGTTGGCACACTTGTTGGCACACTTGACGCACTTCACAAAACCTAGGTTATGGTTTTTCAACCATCCGCACCCCTTTTGCTCCCATAGGGTGCACCGGCTCCAGAGAGCGAGCTTCTTCGAGGCTGAGAAAACCAGTGTCATGTTGAACCAGCTAGCCACTCTCTTCAGGCTGTGAGGTAGCTTGTCCATGTACGGAACCACCTCTTTCACTCCACCAGGGACTTAGCGACATGTCTTGAGTCACCGTGCTTCATCTTAGGAAGCGTTGCAGCAACATATACAATAGCCGACCTAAAAAAAGCAGTTCGGAAATGCTCCTTCAATTGCAAATTACAACTATCTTGCACATTGTGAACACAGCTCTTCCAAAGCGCAGATACTAAACAGCGTTGCGATTCGTCGTTTATCGTTTTAGAATGAGCCGGTTTGTATGAAAAGAGCTCTTTCTGTGCACGTGGGGAATATGCCCGGAACACGTAGCGTTTGCTTACCTTGAACTGGAGATCTGAAAAGTGAGCTTACCTTTTTGTGGACGTTCAAAAGCAAACGCTACTCCTTCCCATATATTTTTTTGAAATTTTCAAGGGCGCGCATTAGCGTAATCCTATCCGGAGATGCGCACTCTTTGAAAATGCATAAAATTCATAAATACGTAAAAGGGTGTTTTATTGTTAGAGCAAGTAAATTGATTTATGTACAGCACGATGAAATGATGAAAATTATGCAGCACACAGATGCACTAGCATTACCAATGCAGATTCTTTTATTTTGAAGATAAATCTAGTCATGAAATTTAAAGAAAATGAGCTTCACGTAAAATCGTAAAAGTGCTAAAAAGCTCGCGATTGACATCCCTGCAACGTTTCGAAAATCATCACCTCATTGTCATCAATATTTTTGCATTACATCAAAATATTCCTGATGAGGCACCACCTCAAAGAGCTCTTTTACGTCTACAGCCAAAGAAAAACCACTGTTTTGATGTTATCTAATAACGGACAATATCAACACAACGTTTCGTGAGGAACAGACCACTCATATTGAGAATTAATTACTTTTATCAAAAACTAACTGACCCGATCAATAGTACAAAACGGGGCTTCGAACTTACGCGCCCTAACGCTAAAGAAAACATTAAAAGCTGCATTTTTACTCTTGGCTACATCTCTTGCGAGCTTACACAGATCTAAGCGTTAGCAAAATTCTACTGCTTTCCACTCAACTTTTGCCTTGCCTTCCTTCATGAAAACGAAGTTCTTGTTTAGTGGCCCCACAGCTTCCTGTCTGTGCATGGTTTTTGGCAATGTAACAAAGCCGTCTCACGTATCTGCCTGCAAAACACAGAGGTCATTCTGCCTAATAAACTTAACTACACTTTCAAAGTTGTCTTTAGTGAAGTCATCTATATATATATATATATATATATATATATATATATATATATATATATATATATATATATATATTGTTACGTAAAAGTGGCACGAGAGGTGTCTATATAGGATCTGTATTGAAACTGATGCGTATAGCATCGACTTAGTTAGGTAGAGGACAGCACGCACAACCCCCATATCACTTCCTCATTGTCATCTTCTGGCCGTTGATATGTCAGCTACGTAGCATTACCCCCCTCCCCCCGGCCGTAACAGTGCGGTCTCGGTGCACATTAATTATGGTCTTCAGTAGGCAGGTGGTAAGGTTATAGCCTGCTGACGTGCACAACACCACTGGGTGTGGTTGCAGGCAGGCTTGTGGTCTCAGATGCAGGAATGATTGATAGGTGACGTCGTTTACCTGGCGGATGATACGGTAAAGACCCATGTAGCGAGACAACAACTTCTCTAATAAGTCAACTCGACAAACTGGGCACCCCAGGAGAACGAGAGAACCGGGAGAGAAGTGAACTTCAACATGCCGGCTGCCGTAGATGGCTTTCTGAGTGGCTTGCGAAGCCGAAAGTCTAGAGCATGCGATCTGACGTGCGTTGTCCGCACGAGCAATAGCGTCGCGTGCATATTCGGTTGACGGCGTTGTAGTAGTTGGAAGTAGGGTGTCGAGCGCTAACGTCGGTTCCCGGCCCTAGAGCCAATAAAAGGGTGTATAACCAGTGGAGTCATTGGGTCAAGAATTGTACACGAAGGTCACGTGAGGTAGCGCTAGGTCCCAGTCATGGTGGCCGGAGAACACATACATCGCGAGCATGTCCGTGAGATTGCGATTTAGCCGTTCGGTAAGGCCATTTGTTTGGGGGTGGTAGGAAATGATCAACTTGTGCTGCACCGAGAAAGAGCGCAAAAGATCTTCGATTACTCGGGACGGAAATGCGTTGCTGCGATTCGTTAGTAATTGGCGAGGAGCGGTATGGTGTAGGATGACATCGTGGAGCAAAAAGTCTGCAACGTCAGTAGTGGTGGTGGTGGGGAGCGCTCGAGTGATGGCATACCTAGTCGCGTAGTCTATAGCATCGGCGACCCAATTGTTGCCTGATTTAGACTCAGAAAAAGGACCGAGAAGATCTATACCAAGATGAAAGAAAGGTTCGGTTGGGGTTTAGATCGGTTGAAGAAGTCCAGCCGGGGGCTTAGTAGCTCACTTCCTACGTTGGCATTTATCGCAGGAGGACACGTACAGGTGAACGGACCTGGCGAGGCCGCGCCGAAAGAAGCGGCGACTTCAAGGTCATACGTCTGAGATAAACTCAGATGACCAGCAGTTGGTTCATCTTGAAGCTCAAGCAGCACGGTTGAACGCAAATGTTTCGGCACGACAAGAAGGAGCTTAGGGCCATCTGGCTGGAGGATACGATGGTACAGCTTGCCATTCAAGAGCACGTACATGCGAAGCGACGCGTCGTTTGGAGCAGGTTCGAGACGGTCAATAAGTTGTCGCAGGAAAACATCACGACGTTGTTCATTACCAATCTGATGAAACTGGAACATTGACATGACGCTGAGGCTACGCTCGATGTCTGATTCGTCGAGCTGATCAACAGGGTAGTGGGATAAGCAATCGGCGTCCAGCTGGAGATGCCCAGACTTATAAGCAACCCAGTAGCAATTCTTCTGTAGGCGTAATGCCCAACGGCCAAGTCGTTCAGCGGGGTCCTTTAGAGAAAAAGCCAACACAGCGCATGGTGATCTGCGATGACACGGAAAGGGTGGCCATACAAGTGAGGAGGGAGTTTCAAAACCACCCAGACAAGGGCGAGACATTCCCGTTCTGTTATAGAGTAATTGCGTTCAGACTTTGAAAGCAGAGGGCTTGCATAGGCAATTTATCGTAGTTCTCGTAGTAATGTTTTATGGCAGGAAATAAATCGTCTGATTCACTCTGGCACTCGCTAATTTAAGGAACCGGAGCTCGTAGTGCATAATGAAATACTTAGCGGTGAAAAACTGGCAAATCATTTCAACAAATATTTCACGACTTTGGTCTCAAATAGCACGTCATGTGAGAACAAGCGCTCTATTTTGCAACATATGGGCACATCAAATATGAAATCTGCGTACTTAGAACCAGTAACAGAACAGGAAGTACATTCCACTTTTATAGGCCTCAACAATAGTAAAGCGCGCGATATTGATGACATTCGAAATGGCCCAAATGAACACGTACTTGACCTTCTAGTGCCTCCACTTACCTCTCTGTTCAACTTGTGTCTAGCCACAGGAGTTTTCCCCGAGAAAATGCAGCACGCTAAAGTTAGCGTGTTGTACAAATCGGAAAATCAGAATGACTTCTTAAATTACCGTCCAATTGCAATATTGCCTGTTCTTTCTAAAGGGCTAGAAACGGTTATCTGTAAGCGAACTATATCTTTCTGTGATAAGCATTCTTTGATTCCGTCAGAACAATTCGGGTTTTGTGAAGGTTTATCGAGTGAACACGCTTTGCTAGCACAAAAAGAAATTATCTTAAAGAGATTTGAGGAAAAGAAGCTAACACTGGGTATTTATATTGATTTTTCTAAGGCGTTTGACAGAATACACCACAAAACTCTGTTTACTAAACTAGAACATTATGGTTTCCGGGGTGTAGCCCTAAATCTCGTCAAATCTTATCTAGGGAATAGAAAGCAATGTGGAAGCATTAAAGATAAAAGTTCTTCGCTATTGGACATAAATACCGGTGTTCGACAGGGAAGTGTGTTAGGCCCCGTGTTATTTAACATCTACGTAAACGACATAGTAAGAGTTAGCGAGAACGTCGAATTTTCAGTTTACGCCGATGACACAAGCTTGTTCCTCCAATCCGACGACGTATCTATTCTTAGTATACTAGCTCATGACACGCTAGAAAAGCTACAAAAATGGAGTGAAGTGAATTCTCTTATTATAATGCTGCTAAAACAAAGGATTTTCTATTCAAACCAAGTAATAAAAAATATATTCTAGCTTAGACTTACACCTCGGTTACAAAGAGATTGGGATTGTACAAGACGTTAAAATATTGGGGGTCGATGGGTCACTTTCAGTGAAGAAAAACTGGGATTCGCATGTGTATGATGTTGCCAAAAAGCTTGCCAAGGCATGTGGAGTGCTTTCGAAATTCCGAGATAGAGTTTCTCCAAAAGCTAAACTCCTCATTTATAATGCTTTATTTCACTCGCACATCAATTACTGTACCCTTGTCTGGTGAACACCACGCAAAAGAACAAATTAAAATTGATCAGGCTACAGAAGAAAGCAATACGACATACTGCTGGTGTTCCATACGACGCTAATACATCGTTATTATTTACAACATATAACGTGCTCCAAGTAAAACAACTGTACAATTTCAATCTCTTTGCTAAATACAAACATGGTTTGAAAAGTAAAAACAATTTTCTAACACTGTGTCAGCTATAAGAGTCACCCGCAACACCTTACAACATAAGGAAAAGAGACACATGGCAAATACCGTTTTCGTGAACGAATTACGGTTTTAAAAGTTTTAAGCATATCATGCCAAACTTTTTGAATCACCTAAACAACAAAGGCGTTACGCCTGATACGCTGACAAACGATTTAATTTATGATTTAATTCTTTCTTTAAACCTTTCGCAAATAGTGACTACGCGTGTACAGGGACACAACTCAAGTGTGCTGGACTTAATCTTGCTCACTGATAACTTTCCGGTACATGAAGCAACGATATAACTTCTAGACGGCATTTCAGACCATAAAATAGCTTATTGTAGGATACCTATAAAGGACAGTAAAACGCCGGCATACGCAGAGGAAACATTTCCAGACTTTTGTGATGCCGATGACGTAGCAACACATAATTTACTGTTCGACGAATTTCCATCATTTCAAGATTTAGCCTCTGACTTCACTGCGACTAAAGAAATGTTGTGGCATAAATTCAAAGAAACTGTTCTTCTTTTCTTACAAAACTACGTTCCTTCGAAGAAAAAGGAGACTAGAAAGATGAATGCATGGCTCATACGTGTCGTTATACACGCTAAAAGAAAGGTGAAGCGTTTGAGGAAAAATATAAAAAATAAACCAAATATTTATAGCCGACAAAATCTGAGTGCAGGTATAACTGATGTGAAAAATAAAATAAAGGCCGCCAAGTCTACTTATTTTGAAAAACCTCTACCTCGGTTCATAAAAAGTTTCCCGACAAAATTTTGGCAATACATGAATTCTAAGGTCCGTAAAATCACCCACGAAACCCCTGAAGAAAATGCCTATTTCGCAAACGTAATAAATAGCTATTTCCAATCAATTTTTACATTTGACGACGGAAAACAACCTCACATAGAAATTAGAGACGTGAAATCTATTAAGTGAATATACGTTTCAGAAGAGGGAGTTTTCAACTTACTATTGAAGTTGGATGGCAAAAAAAGTTCCGGACCAGACAACAGACCTAACTTGTTTTTAAAAAGATATGCCTAATGGATAACAAAATACTTGTGCCTGCTTTTTAGCCAATCATTGTCGTTATGCACCCTACCAAAGGATTGAAAAATAGCAAAAGTGATTCCTATACGTAAGTCTGGAAATAAAAACGAACCTTCCAATTATCGGCCCATCTCATTAACATGTACGGTTGGTAAGCTGCTCGAACACATAATCTTAAAGCACATAACGAAACACCTAGAAGAACACAAAATATTGTCCCCTTTTCAACACGGCTTCCGCCAGGGCATGTCTACTGTAACACAACTCATTGAAATGGTCCATGACGCCTCATTAAGCATTGATCGCCAAAAACAAATTGATCTTATTCTGCTAGATTTCTCGAAAGCATTTCATCGGGTGTGACACAGCAAACTCATCTTGAAACTCCAACTTCTTCTAGGCAAGGGCTTAATTGTTGACTGAATTACTAACTTCCTAGCGGACAGGTCGCAGTTCGGTGAATTAAACCATGCCCAATCTTCAATCGTACCGGTGACCTCTGGCGTACCGCAAGGCAGTGTTTGGCGCTGGTATTATTCTTAATTTTTGTGAACGATCTTCCTTCATCTGTTAATGTTGGATGCAGATTATTTGCAGATGACTGCATCCTGTAAAAAGAAATCCACTCACACGATGACCATATCGCCTTAAACACAGCGCTAGACTCAGTTTCAGCCTGGTGCAGTGATTGGCAAATGAACATCAACCAAAAAAGGTCCGCTCTCTTATCTATAACTAGAAAAAAAGAATCCATTCAATTTCAATTACGTCATCAATTCAGCTACCCTTTCTAAAGTCACGAAACACAAGTATCTAGGGGTCATTCTGTCACATGACCTACGGTGGGACGCTCATATTCCTTACATCACATCATCTGTGCTGAAAAGACTGTTATTTATAAAAATATGATTACAGCAAGGACCACCTCACACAAAGTTACTAGCCTACAATACACTTATACGACCCATCCTGGAGTACGCAAACACTGCCTGGTCCCCGTACACAAAAAAAAACTAACCAGCAAGCTCGAAGGTGTTCAACAAAAAGCACTTAGGGTCATCTTTAACAAATTAAACCGAACAGATTCACCTACGGAGCTGCTTAAATAGGCTGGACTACTAACTATAAAAAACCGGGTGATATTGGCCCGCTTAAAGCTGATGTACCAACTGTTACATGGTCAACAAAACATAGACAAGTCCCGCTACATAACGCTATCCTCAGCTCTAACTACCCGCCACAAATACTCTCATACCCTTGGCCCCTACATATTTCACACAGATGCCTTCAAATTCTCGTTCTTCCCGCTTGCGATGAGAGAATGGAATAACCTGTCCCTTTCCATTACCAGTAACACATCCTTAGCCACCTTCACAAAACTAGTAGAAAGCGACTTGATAGCCTCGCAAACATAATATGGTGCTGTGTGATCTTTCTTGTTATTTAAGTAAAGTGCCAATATGATTATACTTTGACAAATGTGTTTATATGTTTCCTTTTGTTGTTGTTGTTTTGTTAATTTTTTCTTATTAGTTTCTCTTTCTATTGACTGTACTTAATCACTGCCTTAAATCGTCCACCTGTTATAATCCCCCTGGGATTGACAGTATGTATAAATAAAATAAATAAAACAAGCAGTGGAAAGAATATTTAGTTGATTTATTGTGGTGTTTAACGTTCCAAAACCACCATATGATTATGAGAGACGCCGTAGTGAAGGGCTCCGGAAATTTTGACCACCAGGGGTTCTTTAACGTGCACCCGAATCTCAGCACACGGACCTACAACATTTCCACCTCCATAGGAAATGCAGCCGCCGCAGCCGGGATTTGAACCCGTGACCTGCGGGTCAGCAGCCGAGTACCGTAGCCACTAGACCACCGCGGCGGGGCTTACATCGTCCTCTGTTATGGCGGTTAGCTGGGCTAAAGACATCTGGCAGGGCAACACTTGAGGGGTGAACCCAAAGTTAAGGTGCGAAAGGAAGACACAGTTATTCGCTATGGTCGTGATGGTATGGGGTACAGTAAAACTGCGCGTCAGCCGAACGTCAGTAATCTCCGTAGCAATATAATCACCGTCAGGAACGGGAGGGGCCGATGACAAAGACGCGTACGCGACGGCTCCAGGTGGCAGTCAAGTGAAAGTGGTTGGGCTCAAGCGGCTCGTGGGCTTTGCAGAGTAGTCGGCAAATATTGGAAGATCGAGGCTCAGGGTACCAGACGAGCAGTCAATTAAAGCCGAGTGTGCCGAAAGAAAATCAAGGCCTAGTATGAGGTCACGAGGGCAACAGGCTAGCACGGCAAAAAGGACCACGGCGTGACAACTGGCAATGCTGACACGAGCAGTGCACATTCCGATTACTGGTACAGTACCGCCCTCAGCAACACGTATTGCCTGCGTCGTAGATGGCATCATAATCATTTGCAAGCGGCGGCATAGAGAAGCGCTCATAATAGACAAGTGCGCACCTGTGTCATTGAGGGCGGTCACGGGAACATGGTCGACTTTTACTTCAACCAGGATGTGGTGCGTGGGAAGCGTCGGTAGAGATTTTTCAGCCGTCATTCGTATTGCAGCTTCACCTCTATAAGCCGTAATATCTAGTTTTTCTGCTGCGACCGTCCACAGAAGCTCGGTGTGGAAAAGCGCCAAGGCGGTGGAGAGTGGGATTGGCGACGTAGCAGCGACGGGGAGCGGAAGCTGCGGCGACCGGACGAAGGGGCGTCAGGGTAGCGGCTACCGGGCAAAGGGGCGTCAGTGGAAGGCTCATATGTAGACGGCGAATAGAAAATGAAGTGTGCGGCGACTGAACGTCGAGGGGTAGTCGGGTGCATGTGCGCAGAGGCAGAGATGGTCTAACGTGGTAGGTTTGACCAATGGCGACGGCGATAGCGACAAACGAGCCCAGGTTGGTGGCAGGAAAAACAAATAGGCCGGTCATCGAGTGTTTGCCATTCCGAAGCGTTACGAATTGGTTTGTTGAAGGTAAATGGCGAGCTGGTCCTGGGGAGTAAGACGGGACTTCAGGGCTAGTCAAGGGACATGCTGATAGAAGACTAGGTTCGCAAACTCCTGCATCACCACAGCTTGTATTAACGCCACCAGCCCAGTGCCGACGACGCGCCACCTGCAGCCGAACTTCCAACTCGGCGTCGTAGTGCACGTGTACGACATGCCCCGAACAGATACCAGTCCAGTGACTTTCGGAAGTAATCTGAAGGGGAAGGAGTGTTGTAGCGTGACGTCACTTATCACTGCGCACCCAGTGCGCGCATTCCTGTGCGACCGATCACGTGGTTCTGCGCCTATATATGGTGCGTCTTCTAATAAACTTATGAGTTGCTTCTTGGTATGCTGTCTGCTGCTCACGTTATTACACTGGCTATCAGTAGAGCAAGCTATCACACGACGAGCTATCAGTAGAGCAAGAATGCATAACGTGGGGATCAAGGGTGATCATACCTGATAAGCTCCAGCTACAGGTCTTGCAGCTATTGCATGAGGACCACCCGGGATCTAGTCGCATGAAAGCGTTAGCAAGAAGCTTTGTGTGGTGGCCTGGCCTCGACCTTTCGGTTGAGAGCTACGTTCGACAATGTCAGGTTTGTCAGGCCGTCCAAAAAGCTGCTTCACCGGTTCCTTTGCAACCATGGAATTATCCCACAAGGCCCTGGCAACGCGTGCACGTCGATTATGCGGTAAAGGGCTCTCAGGCGTTCTTGGTTCTCGTCGACGCGTTCTCTAAATGGATCGAGGTCTCGCCTATGTCATCCACTACTGCTAGCAAAACCATTGAGAAGCTACGTAGTATGTTTGCCGCGTATGGTCTGCCAGAGGTACTGGTGAGTGATAATGGACCGCAGTTCATTTCCGAAGAGTTCGCGGCCTTCTTGAGTGTAAACGGTGTAAGGCATGTCAAGACACCTCCTTATCACGCGGCTTCTAACGGAGCGGCCGAGCGTTTAGTGCAGACTACCAAACAAGCACTGTCAAAGCATGTCTTGCAGGACAAAGCTAGCCACCACAAACATTCATTTCGGGAACGCTTGGACAGCTATCTAATGAGTTACAGGACTACTCCGCACAGTACCACTCGCCAGACCCCGGCAGAATTATTCTTGAAAAGACAGCCACGGGTAAAGCTGTCATTGCTAAAACCAGATTTCGAGCTCTCCATGCGGGAGCAGCAGCAACGTACCAAAGTGCAAAAGGACATGTCTAGGGGAGTTCCGCGATGTTTTGCTGTGGGGGACGCTGTGTGGGTGAAGACTGTGCGAGGTGAAACAGTGTCGTGGGAAGATGGTGTCGTGACACAGGTTATCAGTCCCGTAACCTATCTGGTGAAAGTGTCGCAGGCGGTGCGATTTACGCATTCGGACCACATCAGAGCCCGCCACGGAAGCCAGGATTCTTCAAGTTATCCGCAGGCACAACCTGCTCCAACGGCATCCGTAGACACGACTCCACCGACGGTTCCGATGGCGTGTGGGCCAGTCGCCGGGTCGCCTCTCGTAAATCCACACGCAACCGACTCTGCGACGTCTCTCCTTCCGGCAACTGCATCGCCCACGGCCGGAGCAGCTGCCTCCGGCTCGCCGGACCAGCCCAGTGCCGACGACGCGCCACCTGCAGCCGAACTTCCAACTCGGCGTCGTAGTGCACGTGTACGACATGCCCCGAACAGATACCAGTCCAGTGACTTTCGGAAGTAATCTGAAGGGGAAGGAGTGTTGTAGCGTGACGTCACTTATCACTGCGCACCCAGTGCGCGCATTCCTGTGCGACCGATCACGTGGTTCTGCGCCTATATATGGTGCGTCTTCTAATAAACTTATTAGTTGCTTCTTGGTATGCTGTCTGCTGCTCACGTTATGCTGCTGCTCACGTTAGTGTAATAACGTGAGCAGCAGACAGCATACCAAGAAGCAACTAATAAGTTTATTAGAAGACGCACCATATATAGGCGCAGAACCACGTGATCGGTCGCACAGGAATGCGCGCACTGGGTGCGCAGTGATAAGTGACGTCACGCTACAACACTCCTTCCCCTTCAGATTACTTCCGAAAGTCACTGGACTGGTATCTGTTCGGGGCATGTCGTACACGTGCACTACGACGCCGAGTTGGAAGTTCGGCTGCAGGTGGCGCGTCGTCGGCACTGGGCTGGTCCGGCGAGCCGGAGGCAGCTGCTCCGGCCGTGGGCGATGCAGTTGCCGGAAGGAGAGACGTCGCAGAGTCGGTTGCGTGTGGATTTACGAGAGGCGACCCGGCGACTGGCCCACACGCCATCGGAACCGTCGGTGGAGTCGTGTCTACGGATGCCGTTGGAGCAGGTTGTGCCTGCGGATAACTTGAAGAATCCTGGCTTCCGTGGCGGGCTCTGATGTGGTCCGAATGCGTAAATCGCACCGCCTGCGACACTTTCACCAGATAGGTTACGGGACTGATAACCTGTGTCACGACACCATCTTCCCACGACACTGTTTCACCTCGCACAGTCTTCACCCACACAGCGTCCCCCACAGCAAAACATCGCGGAACTCCCCTAGACATGTCCTTTTGCACTTTGGTACGTTGCTGCTGCTCCCGCATGGAGAGCTCGAAATCTGGTTTTAGCAATGACAGCTTTACCCGTGGCTGTCTTTTCAAGAATAATTCTGCCGGGGTCTGGCGAGTGGTACTGTGCGGAGTAGTCCTGTAACTCATTAGATAGCTGTCCAAGCGTTCCCGAAATGAATGTTTGTGGTGGCTAGCTTTGTCCTGCAAGACATGCTTTGACAGTGCTTGTTTGGTAGTCTGTAAGAAACAGTCTGTAGTCTGTAAAAAATGTAAGAAACTTACATTTTCTTGGTATCCCTGGCGGTCAGTACCAGTGATGCTGAGGCGGCCAAAAAAGCTACATCGCGCCCTCTGGTCCACTGCCGGGTGCCTATGGACGCGCTGCAACGCTGCAGAAACGTCAGCCCACTGGCAGCATTTACTGTGAGTACTAAGAGTGAGGGAACGCTGGCTTTCTGGGCGGGCAGGGAGAATATAGGGGAACTTGAATACTCGAAAATTATCCATGATGATGACAAAGGTGCGATGCGCCACCGTAAAAGTTGATTTATCAACGAAATGCTCTGCAGTGGCTCTCCATGCGTCAGCAGCACATCTGGTGCGGTGGTTTCCATAGGCACACAACTGGTGACCAGAGGTCGCGACGAAGCTCTTTGGGCCACCTCAGCATTGTTGGTACCGATCGCCAGGAATACTCAGAAAATGGAACGCTCACTGAACACAGTGACACGCTGAAGTGTCTGAGACTTTTTTTTGGCACGTTTTCGAAGAACGCTTCCTGGGCGCTTACATAAATTAACCTTGACCCCTTGCTCACAACTAAAAAAGAAAATGATAGGCACATGCAAGTTCAGTTTTGCTGCGTTTACTCGCAAGGCTACGCATTTGAAGACTGTTTTGCTGCGCCTACTCGCCAGGCTGTGTGTTTTGGAGCTACCATCAGATCTCTTAAACTGCATTGCCGGGTGCCGATAGAGAGCGCGCTACTGTCTAGAGTATCGTTCTGTTGAAACGGAAGGTTGAAGTGTTGCACGTAATGCGTGTGTGATAACCACCTGTCTACCCTGTCCTTTTTTCTTTGTTCGTGCGCTGAAACATCTTGCAAATGTGATAACCGCTTCGTGAAACGTAGAACCCTTTCAGACGTGGAAACCCAGTATTGCAACAGAGGACAAAAATTACGCGCCAGACATATGCTACAACATTGCATTAAGTGAATTTATACAGTAAGCGTCGTATGGTCAATATATGTAAGATGTCATGGTCTTGTGAGAGCGTCATTAGAGGCATGTTCTACATCAGTGTGGCCGACGTGTGAATGCGTGGAGATATATTGAAGAGGGGCAGCTGAACACACGCGCCAGTAGCGGCTGTGCAAGCACTCGTGGGTCTGATATTACGCAAACACCTTAAATTGTTGTAGCCTGAAATTTCGAAACACGCAAAGGCGTTCACTGATGTACGTGGGCGAAGTAAAATGCGTATGGCCGGTAAGTCATGCAGACATGTGCATAAAGGCGATTGCAGTGTTGGTTTGTCTCTTTCATAGATACATGAGACGCTGACAACACAATGAAATAATTACGTGACACGCATGTGGTTTTATCAGATACCACGCGTTTCAGATTCTTCACCTGCGTACTAGGCCCAAATAATTTATAACAAACTGTACAGAACCTGAGTAACGCATTTAGCCACTGGATACCTCGATATGTCTCAAGAAGGTTTCTTGTTGGGTATGTATACTCAAGCGCATGGTTTGTAACTCGCGACTATGGCATGGTTGATTGCACAAAATGAGTTTCATCGAAAACGTGAGGAAATAGTTGTGTTAGGGACAAATCACATTGTTAGAGAAAGTGATCTGGCAGTCGGCTCATTCAGATCTGACCTTACGTAACTCTGAAAAATGCTGGTCTAATACAACACGGCCGCTCCAGGTACACTCTCAGCATCGTTTTTTCGTGTTGAGAGCGCAGGCTGCAGAGGCTCCCGCCTACTGTGGAGGCACATTGTGCGTGCTTATCGTTGCCGTGAGAGTGCGTAGACCATTAAGCGTCCCTACCCTTTGCTCGCTCATGAAATCACCGTACACGCAGACGACCCCGGTCGGAAAGCCGATGTTCGTTCCACAGAGAGAGGCTAGCGCATCCTTCTCCATTTACCCGCATACCAGTGTCGCATACCCATCCGCGGGTATGTGTCACTGCCTGGAGATATATCCATACATATAAATAGACGTGAATGACGGCAGTGGCGGCGACGGCGAACAACCATCCGATACTGTATACTTAAGGGCTCGTTTTTTCGTGTTTTTACACAATAATAATGATATATAACAGACTATAATGCGAAGGAATGTATAAGGGAAGCTATAAGACCAAATTGCAATGTAAATGTGAAGAAATAAAAGTGGGTGAAAAGATAACTTGCCATGAACTGTGCTGAAGAAAGATTATTTACACTCGGAGGCACCTTGTCCACATCCCGGTTGATATCTATTGTCTCCGGTGTAGGCGCATGTGTTGTAATTGTCTCTGTTACCCCATCCCGCTCTAGACTTCGAAGCTTCCGCTCTTTTGTCGCTGCTGTTTTCTCATTTTCATACTTCTCGATAACAATAATGACCTCCTGGCTGAGATCAGACTGACGTATAAGTGACAGTTTCTTCTCCATAAGCTCACGAGATTTTTGTTCACTGAGCTGAATAATGATCTGGATGAGCTGCATAAATACATCGTGAAGTGTCATATTAACATGTGCCTTCTGGACTAAACTTTAGCCTGTACTTTTCAAACGGCCTTGTGTGTTTTCATCATCTTTGCCCCGAAATCTATCGCCCCCACAGATACACATGTGGAACGTGTCAGCGAAACACCTGTTTCCCCCTTTTCCTAAATGACCACAGAAGAACCGCTTCGGGGCTCTCTCTGCCGGAGTCACCACTTTAGCTACAAGTAATTGCCTGTCACCCAAGCTCAGCAACAATGTTCGTCCAGGACCTTCAATGGTGCGTTGCGTAAGCCGCCCTATCCCCCTCTTCTTTTTTTTTCTCTGCATCCCTCCTTTATCTTTTTTATGTTTTTCTTTTTTGTACTTTTTTGAATATTCAGTTGGTTTATTTAGCTTCTGCTGCTTTTATTATTTATGTTTTGCTCAAACGTACTAGTGACCCACTCTGAACGGGACCTCTCTAATCAATCTCTCTTTTGCTAGCTCCAGTCAATGAGACGAGAACTCTTTGGAACAGCATATGTCACCACTGTAAAATATTACTAATCTGTCACTCTGTCCTGCTTCTTTCTTGCAACAACATGTCGATGCGGCATGTTCGAATAGCGTTGCACTTATTCACAAACCCCGACGAAGACCGGTGCACCGGCGGAAACAGTTGAAAATAAAACTAAGAGAACCGCTAAGTTGTGTCTCTTCTTTCGAAAGTACGTTTGGCCCATTCATCTTGCAATTGCTCGCGGTATATATATATTGTCACGGGGTCGTGACGTGGCCGAAGACAGGAGACTTCGTGTTGGGATTTAACTGTTTATTTGGGCGAACCTGTGCCCGGTAAACGGAAAGTCCAATTACAGCAGCAGTCTCGCACAGATAGCAGTCTCGGACTGATAGCGGCGAATGGAGCGCCGGCCTTCGATCAACAACTGACAAGCGGCGAAGCGCGTCGGCATTTATACCCTTGCCGTCGAATGTTCTAGCGTTATCGCTGGCGGTGGCGTAGGTTCCAGAACAATCTGTACCGTTCGCACAGTGGGCGTGATCTTATCGAAGTGATCTACTACATTCCGGAACCTTCTCGAAACCTGCAGGCGCGGTTTGCGCCGAGAATCGTGTGGTGTTTCGGAACGATAACAAAAACTTGTGAAATGGAACGTGGCATTGCCCCCCTCTGAAGAAAAAGGCATCGTCCCGATGCTTTAACTAAAGATGAAGGTACAATAATAATGCAAGAAAGTACAATGAATAAATTACAATACAACAATAATACAAAAAACACTGTTTCAGTTTGTTAACGTGCATGAAACGGCTTGAGGCGCGCGACATGGACGACTTCAGGTCGCGATCGGCGTCGTTGAGAGTTCGTGATGCTGTCGGGGACAACCTCGTAATCAAGTGGGCCGAGACGTCAAACCACCTTGTACGGTCCGAAGTAACGTCGCAGAAGCTTTTCACTTAGTCCACGTCGGCGTATCGGCGTCCACACCCAAACACGTTCACCGGGCTGGTATTCCACGAAGCGTCGTCGAAGGTTGTAACGGTGGCTGTCGGTCGTCTGTTGATTCTTGATACGGAGCCGCGCAAGTTGTCGGGCTTCTTCGGCGCGATGAAGGTACTCGCTCACATCGAGGTTTTCTTCGTCGGTGACAATGGGTAACATGGCATCGAGCGTCGTTGTCGGGCTCCTTCCGTAGACGAATTTGTATGGAGATATCTGCGTCGTCTCCTGCACCGCCGTGTTGTATGCGAAGGTCACATACGGTAGAATGGCGTCCCACGTCTTGTGTTCGACATTGACGTACATTGACAGCATGTCGGCGATCGTCTTGTTAAGCCGCTCGGTAAGGCCGTTGGTCTGTGGGTGGTACGCTGTCGTCCGGCGGTGGTTTGTTTGGCTGTATGCCAAGATCGCTTGAGTTAAGTCGGCAGTGAATGCCGTTCCTCTGTCGGTGATAAGGACCTCCGGGGCGCCGTGACGTAGGACGATATTTTCGACGAAGAACTTAGCTACCTCGGATGCACTGCCTTTTGGCAGGGCTTTTGTCTCGGCGTAGCGGGTGAGGTAGTCGGTAGCTACCACGATCCACTTGTTTCCGAAGGCCGACGTCGGGAACGGCCCCAATAGGTCCATACCAATCTGCTGGAAAGGTCGGCAAGGTGGATCAATTGGCTGCAGAAGTCCCGCTGGCCTTGTCGGCGGTGTCTTGCGTCGCTGACAGTCCCTGCATGTCCTCACATAACGAGTGACGTCGGTGGTAAGACGTGGCCAGTAGTACCTTTCTTGTATCCTCGCGAGCGTGCGAGAAACACCGAGGTGCCCTGTCGTCGGATCGTCGTGCAGGGCCTGCAGGAGTTCTGGTCGCAGAGCTGAAGGCACCACAGGGAGATACTTAGCCCGAAGCGGTGAAAGTTTTTCTTTTGTAGAAGACCGTTTCGTAGAAAAAACGACGCAAGTGCGCGCTTGAATACCTTCGGGACTTCGGCGGTCCTGCCTTCGAGGTATTCTATTAGGGCCTTAAGTTCCGGGTCGGCCCGCTGTCGTTCAGCGAAGTCGTCGGTAGTTATCGTTCCCAAGAAGTAGTCGTCATCCGGGTCGTCGGGTAGCGGTTGCTCGACAGGCGCACGAGAGAGACAGTCGGCGTCAGAGTGTTTTTTGCCGGACTTGTAAATGACAGTAATGTCATATTCTTGAAGTCTCAGGCTCCATCCTGCGAGGCGACCTGAAGGGTCCTTCAAAGTGGCGAGCCAACACAAGGCGGGGTGGTCGCTCACAACTTTGAAGGGCCTGCCGTAGAGGTATGGGCGAAATTTCGACGTAGCCCAGATGATGGCGAGGCACTCCTTTTCTGTTGTGGAATAATTTGCTTCTGCTTTGGATAGCGATCGGCTGGCGTAACTAATAACCCTTTCAAGTCCGTCAGCCCTCTGCACAAGAACGGCGCCAAGACTTACGCTGCTTGCGTCAGTAAGTATTTCTGTCTCGGCGAATTCGTCGAAATGGGCAAGTAACGGAGGCGTCTGGAGGCGATGTTTAAGCTCCTGGAAAGCGTGTTCCTGTGGCGTTTCCCACTTGAACTCCACGTCGGCCTTGGTAAGGTTAGTGAGAGGATCGGCGATGCGGGCGAAGTTTTTCACGAACCGCCTATAATAGGCGCACAGGCCCAGAAATCGGCGCACGGCTTTCTTGTCAGTGGGCGGCGGGAAGTCGGCGACGGTGGCTGTTTTCCGTGGATCAGGACGAACTCCAGACTTGCTGATAACGTGGCCCAGAAACAAGAGCTCTTCATACGCAAATCTGCACTTTTCTGGCTTCAGTGTGAGTCCGGAAGGCTTGATGGCTTGAAGTACAGCTTCAAGGCGCCGAAGATGCTCGTCGAAACTCGAGGAAAACACGACGACGTCGTCCAAGTACACAAGGCAAGTCTGCCACTTCAATCCTGCCAGTACTGTATCCATAACGCGTTGAAAAGTTGCAGGCGCTGAGCAAAGGCCGAAGGGCATCACCTTAAACTCGAAGAGGCCGTCCGGTGTTATCAACGCCGTCTTCTCTCGGTCTCTTTCGTCGACTTCGATTTGCCAATAGCCAGTCTTGAGGTCCATTGACGAGAAGTACTTGGCGTTATGGAGCCGATCAAGTGCGTCGTCTATTCGTGGGAGAGGATACACGTCCTTTCTTGTGATTTTGATCAGGCGGCGATAATCGACGCAGAAACGTAGGGTCCCATCCTTTTTCTTCACTAACACCACGGGGGATGCCCATGGGCCCTTGGACGGCTGGATAATGTCATCCCGCAGCATTTCATCAACTTTTCTCTTCATGGCCTCACGTTCTCGCGTCGAAACCCTGTACGGACTCTGACGGAGTGGTCTGGCGTTTTCTTCGGTTATGATGCGATGTTTCGTGATTGGGGTCTGCCGAATTTTCGATGACGACGAAAAGAAATCTTCGTATTGCAGGAGCAGGGCCTTGAGCTGTTCTTGCTTATCGTTCGGAAGTCTGGGATTGACGTCGAAAGCTATGGGAGGAGCTTGGTTCCTCTGAGCAGGTTCCGCAGAATCGGCGAGGGCGAAAGCACTGGTGGCTTCGACAATTTCTTCGATGTATGCGACCGTTGTTTCTTTGTTCACATGTTTGTACTCATTGCTGAAATTCGTGAGCATAACCGTTGCTTTGCCTCCCCGCAGCTCTGCAATTCCTCTTGCGACGCAAATATTTCGGGTGACCAACAGATGCTGACTGCCTTCAACGACGCCTTTGAAGTCAGGTGATTCAGGAGCGCCGACTGAAGTAATGAATAATACTCGTTGTTGGGCTAGTTGGTGCATTGCTTCAGATGAAAAACTTCCGGCCAATAAAATAACGCACACAGGAAACGAAGAAGGAGACAGGAAAGAGGCCAGCCCTTTCTGGCCTCTTTCCTGTCTCCTTCTTCGTTTCCTGTGTGCGTTATTTTATTGGCCGGAAGTTTTTCATCTGAAGTAATGACGCTTGAGCGAGACGGAATGGTGACTTGTTCTTCCAGCACATTCAAGGCATGGTGTCCGAACGGCGTGCGCGGCGGTAGTGCTTCTTCTGTAAATTACGTTATCGACTTTGTTTTTAGGTTGATGACAGCACCATGGAGGCATAAGAAGTCCATGCCAAGGATGACATCTCTCGAGCAACGCTGTAGGACTATGAAGTCTGTAGGATAAATACGGCCGTTAATGGTGACTCTCGCTGTGCAGATTCCTGCAGGCGTTACGAGATGACCTCCGGCTGTGCGGATTTCAGGGCCTTTCCAAGCTGTCCTAACTTTCTTTAACTTCGCGGCGAACGACCCACTGATGACAGAATAGTCGGCTCCAGTATCGACGAGAGCGGTCACACTGTGGCCGTCGATAAGAACGTCGAGGTCGCTAGTTCGCCATCTCGCATTACAGTTAGGGCGTGGCGTCGGGTCACGGCTGCGTCGGCTTGTTCCGCTGCTTCCATGTTGCGTCGTCAGGCCACCTTCAGTAAGTGAGCTTTCGCCGTCAGGGCTTTGCCTGGTTGGCGTTGTGTTCGGAAAGCTCCGTCGCGGCGTCGTCGTCGTCGAAGGATCTTCGGTAGTTCGTCGCACAGCAACCGCACCTCCACCGGTTGCTGCCCTTAGTTTCCCGGATACGGGCTAGGAGACCGGCCCCGCGTTGGGCCAGAGTACTGTCGGTGGTGCGGTGACGTGCGGCGGCTGGGCGACGGCGAACGCGAAGGGCTTCGTGGTGTCCACCGAGTTCCTGTCAGGTAGTCGGCGATGTCACGTGGTCGTTCTCCTGGCTGCGGACGTGGTGCATCGACGGCGAAGCCACGCAGTCCCATCTGTCGGTACTGGCAACGGCGGTAAGTGTGCCCGGCCTCGCCGCAGTGGTAGCACAGTGGGCAGTGGTCAGGGGTGCGCCAAACGTCGGTTTTCCTCGGCGCACTGCGCTGGCCCGCTGGTGAACGGTAGGTCGTCTGGGGGGGGGGGGGGGGGTGGCGGCGGTGGTGTCTGGCGACGGAAGTGCGACGGGGCGGCGTTTTGGCGTGGACGGGGAGGAGCGTTGTGGCGCACCGCAGCGGCGTAGCTCATAGTTTCTGGCTCGGGCAGCGGTGTAGGGGGAATTCGAAGTGATTGCCGAACTTCTTCTCGCACAATGTCGGCGATCGAATCCACTTGAGGTTGCGCCGAAGGCAACAGTTTGCGCAGCTCTTCCCGCACAATCGCTCGGATCGTTTCACGCAGGTTTTCGGAGTCAATGGTTTGAGCAGCAGCGCATTCTGGAGTCAGGCGACGATTTTACTGTCTGGTGCGCATGTCAAGGGTTTTTTCGATGGTGGTCGCCTCGGATACAAATTCTTGGACGGTGTTCGGTGGATTCCTCATTAGTCCCGCGAAGAGCTCCTGTTTGACCCCTCGCATGAGGAAACGAACTTTCTTCTCCTCAGGCATGTCTGGGTCAGCGTGACGAAATAGGCGGATCATCTCCTCTGTGAAAATTCCAACCTTCTCATTCGGTAGCTGAACCCGGGTCTCTAGTTGAGCAGCGGCCCTTTCTTTGCGAGCGACGCTCGCGAACGTTTGCAGAAATGCGCCGCAGAAGACATCCCACGTTCGGAGCGTGGACTCACGATTCTCTAGCCAGGTCCTTGCGGTGTCTTCCAAGTAGAAGTACACACGCCGGAGCTTTTCTTCGTTGTCCCAGTGGTTGAGAGCGGCCACACGGTCGTATGTTTCTAACCAGGACTCCGGGTCTTCGAACGATGACCCATGGAAAATTGGTGGTTCCCTGGGTTGATGCATGACCATCGTGGGCAGGGATGCGGCGGTTGTCATTGTCGCTGCAGTCGCGGTCATGGCCTTGGTCTTCCGCGCCTTGTCTTCTAGAATCCCGTACTCCGGTGGTAGCCCTTGCTGTCGGCGGCTTGTTCGCTGCTCCTGGTTGGCGTCGGTGTCTTCTCCGCGACGTGGCCTGGATTCACGGCTTGACGGGGGCGTGCGGTACATGAACGAAGCAGCACCTCCACCAGATGTCACGGGGTCGTGACGTGGCCGAAGACAGGAGACTTCGTGTTGGGATTTAACTGTTTATTTGGGCGAACCTGTGCCCGGTAAACGGAAAGTCCAATTGCAGCAGCAGTCTCGCACAGATAGCAGTCTCGGACTGATAGCGGCGAACGGAGCGTCGGCCTTCGATCAACAACTGACAAGCGGCGAAGCGCGTCAGCATTTATACCCTTGCCGTCGAATGTTCTAGCGTTATCGCTGGCGGTGGCGTAGGTTCCAGAACAATCTGTACCGTTCGCACAGTGGGCGTGATCTCATCGAAGTGATCTACTACATTCCGGAACCTTCTCGAAACCTGCAGGCGCGGTTTGCGCCGAGAATCGTGTGGTGTTTCGGAACGATAACAAAAACTTGTGAAATGGAACATGGCAATATACAGACACACACACATATATACATATGTATGTATGTATGTATGTATGTATGTATGTATGTATGTATGTGCGCGCGCGCGCGCGTGTGTGTGTGCGTGTGCGTGTGCGTGTGCGTGTGCGTGTGCGTGTGCGTGTGTGTGTGCGTGTGTGTGTGTGTGTGTGTGTGTGTGTGTGTGTGTAGCGAGGAAGGAAGCGCACTGGCTCCGTAGTAAAAACGGAAGCGAGAAAGCACGACGTACGACGAAATACTTTTAATATTCACATACGTTTTGGCTGGTGGGCCAGCCTTCGTCAGTGTGACATGTAATGCTGCTTTCGTAGCCAATATATACCTTTCTAAAATGTTTTGGGACATGCGCGAAGGCAATCGGAAGTGATTCGGTATGATTGTACAAAAAGCCTATATACCTTTAGTGTGAAGAGGCAATGCGTAAAGTAACATGGGCACAGCGTTGACCTCTTATCGTTATAGCGACATCAGTACGAGTGAAAGAGATTTTAAATATAAATGGCGCATGGTGTGCAAAGTATTATGGCAACCATGCGTGCAGATTGAAGCGCATGAACGAACGATACATACTAAAGATGACCAGGTCAACTTAGTTTGTTAAGCACAGAACAAGGATGGTTCTGCCGAAAACAAGAATAAGAAGTAAAATAACAGAAAATGAACTAGAAATCTCGGAAGAGCATGAGACGCCTTAAGTGGTGGAAGGTAGATTATTAAGTGTGCCTGCGTGTTCATTTATTTCAGAGTTTAGTGTACCGAACTTGTAGATTAGAAACGATTTGCACATTTCCTGCTCATGATTTGAGTGGAAACCAGATTCTAGTACCGTTGCTTTAATCTTGCCGAAAGAATGACCAGACATTGCTAGATGTTTCGATAGAGGCAGATTTTGAAGAGTTTTGACGTGAAACCTATGATTATTAAATCGAGTTCTATACGGTGTTTCTGTATGACCAATATATTGTAGATTACAGATATCGCATTCGAGCATGTACACTACGTTGGAACTGTCACAATTTAGATTGCTCCTGATTGTTAACTGAAAGCCAGTGGATAAACTGGTGACAGTTTGCGTAGTTACAATGTGCGCACACACCTGGCACTGCGACTTTCCACAAGGAGCGCAGCCATTTGGTTTACGGGCAGCGAGCTTAGACGATGAAAGAATATCACGTAGGTTACGTGCACGTCTATACACGACTCTCGGTGGTTCTGGGAATACATTTTTAAGGCGCTTGCTTTGAGTTAATATGTTATGGTGTCGCTTCAAAATCGCGGTGACGTTTGGAGCTGACGTTGAATGGGTGAGCACAAGGTTAACCTGGGATGAACCCAACGCCTTGGGGTCATCGGTGAGCAGGTCAACCCGGTTTAGTTTGTCAGCGCGTTTTATGGCGTCATCAATTATTCCCCATGGATATTTACGTTGAATAAGTTAACATTTTAAATCCTGGCAATTTGAAAGGAAATCTTCGTGGTTGGAGCATATTCTTTTAAACCTATGAGCTTTGCTGTACGGTATCCCTAATTTGCAGTGTCGGACGTGACTGCTATGGAAATGGAGGAGTTGGTGTCTATCAGTCAAATTGCGAAAGAGATTTGTGGAGAGCCGTCCTTCGCTGACTGTGATGGTAACGTCAAGAAAGTTATTGTTGTTGATGAGTAATTATGAGTGAAAGTAATGGTGGGGTGGGCATTGTTGAAATTCCTAATGAAACTTGAAAGACTTACCTCGCCATGTGGCCAAATCATGAAGATGTCATCGATGAAGCGTTTGTAGAAGCATGGTTTCAAAGGTGAATTCTCTATGAACTTAGCTTTCAACATGCTCATAAAGATGTTTGCGTAGTTAGGACCTACTCTAGTGCCCATATAAGTCCCGTTTGTTTGAACGTAGAGCAAGTTATTGAATTCGAAGTTGTTCATTTCGAAGATGAGCTTCGTGAGAGTACCAATGGTTTCACCATCAACTGGCTTGTCAAAGCAACAATAATCGTAAGCCATGATGAAAGCGCAAATGCCATCGTTATGTGGAATGTTTGTGTACAAGGACGAGACGTCAAGTGCTACCAGAAAACTATCGTCGGGAACACCTATGTGTAAAATGTCTTTCAAGAAGTGATTTATGTCCTTTATAAATGACGATAATGTATGTGGCATCCTGTTTATGAGGCTATCGACATACCAGGATATGTTTTCAGTTACTGTTCCTATGCCGGAGATGATAGGGCATCCGGGGTTATTTGCTTTATGTATCTTGGGCAGGAGATAAAATCTACCTGCAACAGGGCTGAGTGGAACGAGTGGCCGAGCTATCGTTTTATCGATCTTTTTATTTTTTACGAGTTGTGCGAGTGCGTCCTGCAGTTAGGTGCGTAGGTGTCGCTTTACGTCCCGCGTCGTCGGCAATCGCGTGACTATTCGGTACGCACAGCAGTGGGACTTTGCCCTCGTGTGTGAATCTAGCTTTTAAAACGGTGAACAGACCATAGTTTTCTCAATTCTTACGGGAAGCGATAGTTCAGCACCGCTATGTTTCGAACTTCTATCCTGTTGGCTGGCATTTGGCGAGCTGTGGTCGGGTGACGTGATCGCTGTGGAAGTAAGAAAGCGTCATCGATGCAACGGAAGACTACTTCCGAGAGCCAGTGAAACAAGCTCCTCGGAAAAACTACGGGGGCTCTTTGTTTCGGGTTACGTAGTATTAAAAAAAGAACCTTCCATAACCTTCACCGAGTCTGAAGCCTTCTACATCCCCATTGGGCGGCTGGTAGAAACCCAAAATGTGCCAATGCCAAACCGCTCAGTTGGGTGTGAGAGCAGTGTGAGAAAACACTTGGACACGCTGCAGTTTTCGGCCGCAATGGATTCGATATCTCGTGCGTCGGCCGCCGCCAGAAGGACATTCATTGCGAAAAATGTTGCTATAGTGCAGCTCGAAGCCTGAAGAGCCAGGCGATACTGTCTCAGAATAAGAGGTGATCGAAGCTCTCACGCCGGCGAGATTCAAGATTGAGGAAGCCTGAACGACGTTGTTTGGCGGTTCATATGTTAGCAGAGCGCTGTGACCAGAATGTAGGTCATGGAAAACGTGAGTAGCCTTCGTGAAACTTCGTAGTGATAGAAGTAATCAGCGATTCATCGAGAGATGCAACAGAGAGGCCTGCCTGTTCAACAACCTTCTTTGCCAGCATTGCCGGATGACTTTGGTAATAACAGTAACCAGCTACGCACTGTACTTCTTAAACAGAAATATCCGCCCAAGCTAGTCGATGACACAGTGAGGCGCACCGACGAACAAGACCGTACAGCACTCTGCATCACCAAGGAAAATCCTAAAAGTCATTCACAGGTTAACTTGGTTGTAACCCATAACACATCGGCACCTAATGTCGCATCTATTCTCCGTAAACACCACAACATACTTATACAGAGCGAACGCCTTACAAAAGCGTTTCCAGAACCACTATGTGTTGTGTGCAGACGAGGCAAAAATTTTTCGGATTTATTAACTTTCTCTAAAATCAGACAGAGCAATAACGTCAAGATTCTTGGTTGCCATTCTTGTAAAAAGCCCCGCTGTAAATTGTGTGCGCACATGACCACAACACTGGCAGCCAGTACTGCGACAAACTTCAAGTTCAAAATTAAGGGAAATTTCACTTGTGATACTTCAAATGTCGTATATTTGCTAGAATGGTCAATCTGTCATGTACAATACATAGGTCAAACTGAAACTGCTTTTCGATACCGTTTCCATAATCATAAAACTCATGCACATGCCCTTCCTAACTTACCGATTTCAAGGCATGTCAGCAAGGCAGGTCATTCCTTCAGTAACATGATAGCTACAATACTGGAATCGGGTTTTAAATCACACCATGAACGCGAAGTAAAAGAGTCATTTCAAATTCATAAATTTAAAACACTATCTGATGGCATGAACGAGAGCCCGGGTACGCTAACTTGCATATTGCCTTAGTAATTCGCCGTTTCGTCTTACTGGCTAGTGTACATTCTTTGCACGATTTTGATCTATTGTCTAATATTACGTACATAATGTAGGCGCGTTCATTTTGCTCTGCCTGCTTTTTCATTTTGTTCTTATCTCTCTTAACTTCTTTTTTTTTTCTTTTTAAAGGCTTACTGAATATCCTTAGGCAGTGAGTATCCCGCAGAACTTGTGGCGAAGTGAGTGACTGCGTGCGCAGATTGTTATTTTGTAGACCTGTTTCATTGCATACAAGTTGTAGTGTATCTTATACGTGCCAATTCACTATTGTACATTGCTACGCATTTTCAGTTGTATATACATTATAGCCACGTGCCTTTGGTGATATATAATCTTGTTTCTTAAACTAATGATAATAACTTAGCCGTGTGATACGCAAAGAAGCGGCTTAAATATGTGCCCTGTGTGGCACGTGTAACCATTCACTCTGACGAAGGCAGGCCCACCTGCCAAATTGTTAGTAAAACTTGTGTTTTCACACGTTTGTCGACCTATTTTTCTACCGCATTTTCTACCGGATTCTGGGAATTTCACGTCACACACTATATATATATATATATATATATATACGAGGGACCATTGGTAAGCTGCCCACTCGTAATAAGTTCACGTGCTACGTGACGCCAAATAGGCTCAAAAAGAGTGTGCCACACTCGCCGCCTTGGCTATTGGTGGCACTGACTAAAACTCCCCCGTGTAAATTCACATATATAAACGCAATAAAATGGCTGTGGGGATAGCTGCCATGGTAGCTCAGTGGTAGAGCACAGAACGCGTCATTCGAAGGTCGCAGGTTCGGATCCTGCCCACGGCAAGTTATCTTTTCACCCACTTTTCTTTATTCATATTTACAATACCATTCGGTCTAATATCTTCCCCTATACTTTCCTTGGCATTATTGTCTGTTGTTTCATGAATATTGTATAAAACACGGGAAAATGAGCCCTTAAGTACACACTTCTTTCCTCAATTCATTAACGATGCTCTCGTACTGGCAGACTTAATGCGTTTAGGTTGTATGCGAGGGACTATTGGTCAGCTGCCCACTCGTAATAGGTTCACGTGCTACGTGACGCCAAACAGGCTCAAAAAGAGTGTGCCACACTCGCCGCCACGGCTACTGGTGGCGCTGACTGACACTCCCACGTTTAAATTCACATATAAACCCAATAAAGGGGCTGGGGGATAGCTGCCGTGGTAGCTCAGTGGTAGAGCATCGAAAGCGTCATTCGAAGGTCACAGGTTTGGATCCTGCCCACGGCCAGGTATTTTTCACCCACTTTTCTTTCTTCATAATTACAATACAATTCGGTCTAATATCTTCCCCTATACTTTCCTTGGCATTATTGTCTGTTTATTCTCATTATTATTGTGTAAAACACGGAAAAACGAGCCCTTAAGTACACACTTCTTTCCTTATATATATATATATATATATATATATATATATATATATATATATATATATATATATATATATATATGTATATATATATAAGAAAAAAGTGTCCTTGGTTCCAGTGAAAAAATATCAAAAAGTGGAGGACGGGCACACCGAAAACTATTTTTTCTACGTTTCAGCCGGTGACCGGCCTTCATCAAGGAAAACACGATACTAAAATGCGCTTTTCTTAACTAGGCATGGTATATCAAGGGCCCCTGACACGTGAACTATCACTATCTAACACTATCTACTCTGACGTGGCGAGTAATGAACGGCAGAGAATGTCAAATTAATGTCAAAGAAAGAATATGAGAATGCATGAGCGGTGTTTACATCAAGTAGATCACATGAATAGCAGTTTAAAAAGTAGAGTAATTTCTACAAACAAAACTATCAAAGCCATACAGCAGAACACACGCACAAAAAAGACAAAAAAGTATAGCAGGAAACGTTCAAATGGAACAAGATGCGTAACTAAGAATTTCATGGGGCACAAACAGAATTGATAACAGAAAGTCAAGAAATTCACTGCTTCGAAATGGTGTAGTAAAAATCTGCGTGTAAAGTGATTATGAACAGACTGTGATAAAACTAGAACTTGGTTCTGCGCCGAAAGAAACGTAAGTTTGCCTGGATCTTCATTTACACCGGATAAGGTCGCGTTGAACTTGCGTATCATAAATGACTCGTGCAGTCCCTATCATAGCGTGAAAAGAAACCTGATTCCAGTATAGTAGCTCTTAGTTTATTGAATGAGTGACAAGGATTGTTAACGTGCTTAGACAAAGATAGTTTGGGTAGGCTTGTGGTATGTGACATATGGTTGTTTAAGCGCAGTCTAAAAGGCGTTTCAGTATGTCCGATGTATTGGAGTTTGCACACAGAGCATTCAAGCATGTACACAATGTTGCTTGTGTCGCAGTCACAATCCCCTTTAATTTTTAGATGAAAGTTTGATGCTGTACTCTTAACCAAAGTGGTCTTCGTCATCTGGTTACAAACTTTGCAACGGGGTTTGTTGCAGGGATGACAACCAGAAAAGTTGGTGGCGGTAATCCTTGATGAGGTTAGTATGTCGCGTAAGTTCTTCGATTTGCGATATACCACACATGGGGGATCAGGAAAGATTTTTTAGACTGATCACTCTGTATTAGTATATTCTCATGCTTCTGAAGAATGCTTTTGATGTTCGGTGCTGATGGGGAGTGCGTTATGACCAGGCTAGTGCTTGAGGGTGTGGCCTGCTTCTTCCGAATAAAAAGTTCCTTATGGTCAATGTCCTCAGCCCGTTTAACAGCATCGTTATTAACTTGTGGTGGATATTTTTGTTTCTGTAGGGCCTCCCGAAGTTTGGAGCAGTTGTCTGTAAAATCTGAATTGTTCGAACATATTTTCTTAAAACGCAGTGCTTGACCATATGGGATTGCCGTTTTGCAGTGCTTTTGATGTGAACCATTGAATTGTAGGTATTGCTGCCTATCCATAGCTTTTCTAAAGAGTTTAGCCGTCACTTTATTAGCACGTATAGTAACCGTGACGTCAAGAAAATTTATTGCTGTGCTTCAGTATGATTTCGAAAAAGAGATGGTGGGATGAGCCTTGTTGAAATATGCAATGAACGACAGAAGTTCTGTCTCTCCGTGCTGCCAGAT
Organism: Rhipicephalus microplus; assembly: GCF_043290135.1. Taxonomy (NCBI): domain Eukaryota; kingdom Metazoa; phylum Arthropoda; class Arachnida; order Ixodida; family Ixodidae; genus Rhipicephalus; species Rhipicephalus microplus. The sequence continues at coordinate 36,523,994 of NW_027464587.1, forward strand.
CAGAGAGACGTCGTCAATATAACGCTTATAATAAAACGGTTTTAGACTGCATGCGTCTAAAAATTTATCTTCAAGTTGGCCCATAAAGATATTTGCATAGCTTGGTTCAATTTTGCACCCATAGAAGTGCCACTAACCTGAACCTAATGCATACCGTCAAATTCAATATTGTTCAATGTCAGGATTAGTTCTAGTAACCGCGCTAGTGTGTTGCTGTCCACCGTTTTGTTGGAAACTTTTTCTTCATAAGCCTTCGATATTGCTTGAATGCCATCAATATGAGGGATGTTCGTATAGAGTGAGGCTACGTCTAGTGTCACAAGCAATGAACCAAGTGGCACGTCAAGGTCATTGATGTCGAGCAAGAAATGGTTTGTATCTTTCAGGTATGAATTGAAAGTGGGTGGGATATCCTTAATGAGATTATCAGTGAATCTCGACATTGGTTCAGTGACGGTGCCGATAGCGGAAACAATAGGTGAGCCAGGATTATTTATTTCTGTATTTTTGGCAGGATATAAAATCGCCCCGGGATGGGGCAAAGGGGGATTAATGACTGTATAGCTCTCTCGCTGATTTTGTCTTCTTTAACAAGGTCTTTTATGGTATTGGAAACCATTGCCTTGAACTGCTCTGTCGGATCGTCATCAAGGTGCTTGTAGAAACAGATATCATTCAGCTGTCTTTGAATCTCAGTAGTATAATCAGACTTATTCATTATTACTACAGCGCCACCTTTATCAGCTGGATTGATAATTATGTTTTCGCGATCTTGACACTTATGGAGGGCTTTTTTTTCAGAAATGGACAGATTATGTTTAAAGGACTTAGGTTTCTTATAGGCCTCCAGAATGTCGCCTTGTACTGCTGAGATGTAGAGATCAAGAAACTTGTCAAGTTGTGTTGGAGGCGTCCAGTGCTCGCGGGATGGCATGAGCGAAAAAGAAGGCCAGTCATGAAAAAAATTCTCTTAAGCGTAGGTGCCGTGCAAAATTACTTAAATTCTTAGCCAGCTGGAAATCGTTAAAGCCACCAGTGGCAGGACAGAAGTATAAACCCCGAGCAAGTATCGCAAAATCCGGTACGGAAAGAAGAACCTCAGACATATTGACAATGTTAGCGGACTTATCTACTTCTGTATTATCAGAATCCGCTATTTCTTTTACCGCCGTCTCAGGAAGTATTTTGTCGCGGTACAACTTCTTAGCCTTTTTTGAGTGGATTTCAGCGTATTTACTTTCTTCGTATTCGTTGAGGGCCCTGATCTCTGAAGTACTCATCGAATGCGAGGCGCGTAGTTGTCGCTCAATGTTAACTAATGCTTTAGAGGATTTTTCATAATGGTCGATCACGACACGTGTTAGGTATAAAGAAGCATTTGTTAAGATTGCATTCTATTGGTCGCTGTTGTGGCGCGACACTTGGGAAGTTGCTGGTTTCAACGAAAGTCGAAGCCTCTTAGGTACCGTCGAAGCAGTTACATAGGTACCAAGGGTGGACGCGTGGAGACCATGGCGGATTCGTTTTTCGCTAACCTTCCTGATTTTACAAAAACTCGAATAGTTTGATACATTGACTGCCGGTTGGGATACTAGTAAATTATTAGAGACCTTCTTGAATTTGGCACTTCTAAGTTTGTATGGGTGTGAAGTAGGAAGAGTGACGAACCTTTTTTGTGGTGGCTGCGTCTGCACACTTGAAGCATTGTTTGGAGAACACTGGCACTCTGTCGTTTGACACCCGCTAAGAGAGCCACCGGTGTGCTGGTCTTGTGGGGGAGACGGCCGGTGGCGTGCGCTTGCTTTGAGGGATAATTCAACTGGCCAATGAAGGAGGGCCCCTTTGTGTATTGCTTCTGTTCGCATGGTATGCGGTTGAGTGAAGCTTGCTTCGAAGATGCGCTGCGCTGTCGACTGCCCGAGGGTTGACTTTGTTGTTGGCCTGGGATGACGGCAGTCGATCGGGAGACTTCTGTTTTCGGGAACAGCTGGTTGCGTGATCAAGCTATGAGTAAGATACCACGTTGCGCATGTAACGAAAACAGAGTTGTCGGATATGGCTCACCATCAGTTCGACGTCTTCGTAGCTGGGATGTAGGCCGTCAGCAGTGAGAACACGCGCAGATGGGAACCACTCGAAACCGTGGTCCAGAAAAAATACAAGACAAAAGTGGCGGCAAAAATCTCATCCGGTGGTTAAATTCACATGCCTCTCCGTTGCAGTGTTGTACAATCGCTGTGCTGCGGTTGCCACGGCGACGATTGGTACATCGGGGAAGGACCAAGCTTGCGTGTATCCGGTGTATTTCAGGGCGTTCCGAAGCAATGAAGTTCAGCAGGTCTCTGTATTTCTCAAACGCCACACGACCAATGTTGCGGGTGAGGTCATTAGTCCCGACGCTGAGGATGAGGGTCGTTGTTGACGGTTGCACGAAGTCCAGTAGCGCACGTACGTCGTTGATGCTGGTGCCACACTGTGTGACGAAGGCGGGACTGCCTTTTCGAGCAGGGTCGGACTGCTGGTAAAGGCACTTGGTTTGGGAGTCCCCTACAACGACAGTTGAAACCGCTGTCTTTGGGAACTTCCACAGTATAGTTTTCGTCGCCATCCGTTCGGGATCCATAGGCGTAAGGTATGAAAAAGAAGGTGTCCTTGGATCCAGTGGAAAAATACCAAAAAAGTGAAGGACGGGCAAAACGAAAACTTTTTATTTTTCCTACGTTTCAGGCGGGGACCGGCATTCATCAGGGAAAACACGATACCAAAATGGGCTTTTCTTAAGTAGGTATGGTATATCAAGGGCCCCTGACACGTGAACTATCACTATCTAACACTATCTACTGTGACGTGGAGAGTAATGAACGGCCGAGAATGTCAAAGCATTGTGAAAGATTATGTGAATGCGTGAACGGTGTTTACATCAAGTAGATCACATGAATAGCAGTTTGAAAAGTACAGTAATATTTACAAACAAAACTATCAAACCCATACAGCAAATCACACCCACAAAAAAGAGAGAAAAGTATAGCAGAAAACGCTCAAATGGAACAAGATGCGTAACTAAGAATTGGATGGGGCACAAACAAAATTGATAACAGAAAGTCAAGAAATTCACTGCACCGGAAGGTGTAGTAAAAATCTACGTGTACAGTGATTATGAAGAGACTGTGATGAAACTAGGACTTAGTTCTGCGCTGAAAGAAACGTCAGTTTGCCTGGATCTTCATTTACACCGGATAAGTATATATATATATATATATATATATATATATATATATATATATATATATATATATATATATATATATATATATATATATATATATATATATATATATATATATATATATATATATATATACTGGGATGCTGGAGCGGCAGCGTCCCAGCTCCAGTGCTGGGAGGCGATAGGAACTCTGCGCAAAATGGCTTCGCAGGAATCAAACCTGGGGGGGGGGGGGGGGTACCCATTTGTCATAAATTAATAAATATAAAGTGAAAGAAGCAATATTCGCACAATCGTAAGAAAAATAAAAAGAAATAAAAATTATATAAAGTACCCCACGACAGTATTCGAACTTGTCACCTTTGACTTCCAATCTGAGTACTTTACCCACTAAACCGCGCAAAGCTAGGTTGGTTGGGTTGTAGAATTGCTAATAATCCTAAGAACACGCCATTCGACTAGAAGTTTACAAGCCGCACACTCAAGATTGACGCGATATTTCTTTCCAATTAAACACTGCGTCTTGATTTAACAGTGGCATACGGCTTACGGGCACCAATTGATGTGTGTATATTGGCAAGAAGGGAAATTTTTTAACAATCTACAACATAACTCTGAAGAACATCAAATCGACTGGAGGAGCAGCCACAGATTGTCGGTATTGCTGCCAATATTTTTTTTCTTTGATGGTCGCTTCTCGCACTTGCTACTAGTCAACATGTACAGATGATTTATAATGACTTGTTATCTACTTATGCACGCACACGATTGGATATTCAGTATTTTTCTCGCGCAAGCAACCATATTGTCACGGGGTCGTGACGTGGCCAAAGACAGGAAACTTCGTGTGGGGATTTAACTGTTTATTTGGGCGAACCTGTGCCCGGTAAAGGGAAAGTCTAATTACAGCAGCAGTCTTGCACAGATAGCAGTCTCGGACTGATAGCGGTGAACGCAGCGTCGGCCTTCGATCAACAACTGACAAGCGGCGAAGCGCGTCGGCATTTATACCCTTGCCGTCGAATGTTCTAGCGTTATCGCTGGCGGTGGCGTAGGTTCCAGAACAATCTGTACCGTTCGCACAGTGGGCGTGATCTTATCGAAATGATCTACTACAGTCCGGAACCTTCTCGAAACCTGCAGGCGCGGTTTGCGCCGAGAATCGTGTGGTGTTTCGGAACGATAACAAAAACTTGTGAAATGGAACGTGGCATTGCCCCCCTCTGAAAAAAGGCATCGTCCCGATGCTTCAACTAAAAATGACGGCACAATAATAAAGCAAGAAAGTACAATGAATAAATTACAATACAACAATAATACAAAAAACACTGTTTCAGTTTGTTAACGTGCATCAAACGGCTTGAGGCGCGCGACATGGACGACTTCAGGTCGCGATCGGCGTCGTTGAGAGTTCGTGATGCCGTCGGGGACAACTTCGTAATCAAGTGGGCCGAGACGTCGAACCACCTTGTACGGTCCGAAGTACCGTCGCAGAAGCTTTTCACTTAGTCCACGTCGGCGTATCGGCGTCCACACCCAAACACGTTCACCGGGCTGGTATTCCACGAAGCGTCGTCGAAGGTTGTAACGGTGGCTGTCAGTCGTCTGTTGATTCTTGATACGGAGACGCGCAAGTTGTCGGGCTTCTTCGGCGCATTGAAGATACTCGCTCACATCGAGGTTTTCTTCGTCGGTGACGTTGGGTAACATGGCATCGAGCGTCGTTGCCGGGCTCCTTCCGTAGACCAATTTGTACGGAGATATCTGCGTCGTCTCCTGCACCACCGTGTTGTATGCGAAGGTCACATACGGAAGAATGGCGTCCCACGTCTTGTGTTCGACATCGACGTGCATTGACAGCATGTCGGCGATCGTCTTGTTAAGCCGCTCGGTGAGGCCGTTGGTCTGTGGGTGGTACGCTGTCGTCCGGTGGTGGTTTGTTTGGCTGTATGCCAAGATCGCTTGAGTTAAGTCGGCAGTGAATGCCGTTCCTCTGTCGGTGATAAGGACCTCCGGGGCGCCGTGACGTAGGACGATATTTTCGACGAAGAACTTAGCTACTTCGCATGCACTGCCTTTTGGCAGGGCTTTTGTCTCGGCGTAGCGGGTGAGGTAGTCGGTAGCTACTACGATCCACTTGTTTCCGAAAGCCGACGTCGTGAACGGCCCCAGTAGGTCCATACCAATCTGCTGGAAAGGTCGGCAAGGTGGATCAATTGGCTGCAGAAGTCCCGCTGGCTTTGTCGGGGGTGTCTTGCGTCGCTGACAGTCCCTGCATGTCCTCACATAACGAGTGACGTCGGTGGTAAGACGTGGCCAGTAGTACCTTTCTTGTATCCTCGCGAGCGTGCGGGAAACACCGAGGTGCCCTGCCGTCGGATCGTCGTGCAGGGCCTGCAGGAGTTCTGGTCGCAGAGCTGAAGGCACCACAAGGAGGTACTTAGCTCGAAGCGGTGAAAAGTTTTTCTTTTGTAGAAGACCGTTCCGTAGAAAGAACGACGCAAGTGCGCGCTTGAATACCTTCGGGACTTCGGCGGTCCTGCCTTTGAGGTATTTTATTAGGGCTTTAAGTTCCGGGTCAGCCCGCTGTCGTTCAGCGAAGTCGTCGGTAGTTATCGTTCCCAAGAAGTAGTCGTCATCCGAGTCGTCGGGTAGCGGTTGGTCGACAGGCGCACGAGAGAGACAGTCAGCGTCGGAGTGTTTTTGCCGGACTTGTAAATGACAGTAATGTCATATTCTTGAAGTCTCAGGCTCCATCGTGCGAGGCGACCTGAAGGGTCCTTCAAGGTGGCTAGCCAACACAAGGCGTGGTGGTCGCTCACAACTTTGAAGGGCCTGCCGTAGAGGTAGGGGCGAAATTTCGACGTAGCCCAGATGATGGCAAGGCACTCCTTTTCTGTTGTAGAATAATTTGCTTCTGCTTTGGATACCGATCGGCTGGCGTAACTAATAACCCTTTCAAGTCCGTCAGCCCTCTGCACAAGAATGGCGCCAAGACCTACGCTGCTTGCGTCAGTATGTATTTCTGTCTCGGCGAATTCGTCGAAAGGGGCAAGTAACGGAGGCGTCTGGAGGCGATGTTTAAGCTCCTGGAAAGCGTGTTCCTGTGGCGTTTCCCACTTGAACTCGACGTCGGCCTTGGTAAGGTTAGTGAGAGGATCGGCGATGCGGGCGAAGTTTTTCACGAACCGCTTATAATAGGCGCACAGGCGCAGAAATCGGCGCACGGCCTTCTTGTCAGTGGGCGGCGGGAAGTCGGCGATGGCGGCTGTTTTCCGTGGATCGGGATGAACTCCAGACTTGCTGATAACGTGCCCCAGAAACAAGAGCTCCTCATACGCAAATCTGCACTTTTCTGGCTTCAGTGTGAGTCTGGTCGTCTTGATGGCTTGAAGTACAGCTTCAAGGCGCCGAAGATGCTCGTCGAAATTCGAGGAAAGCACGACGAGGTCGTCCAAGTACACAAGGCAAGTCTGCCACTTCAATCCTGCCAGTACTGTATCCATAACGCGTTGAAAGGTTGCAGGCGCTGAGCAAAGGCCGAAGGGCATCACCTTAAACTCGAAGAGGCCGTCCGGTGTTATAAACGCCGTCTTCTCTTGGTCTCTTTCGTCGACTTCGATTTGCCAATAGCCAGTCTTGAGGTCCATTGACGAGAAGTACTTGGCTTTATGGAGCCGATCAAGTGCGTCGTCTATTCGTGGGAGAGGATACACGTCCTTTCTTGTGATTTTGTTCATGCGGCGATAATCGACGCAGAAACGTAGGGTCCCATCTTTTTTCTTCACTAACACCACGGGGGATGCCCACGGACTGTTGGACGGCTGCATAATGTCATCTCGCAGCATTTCATCAACTTGTCTCTTCATTGCCTCACGTTCTCGCGTCGAAACCCTGTACGGACTCTGACGGAGTGGTCTGGCATTTTCTTCGGTTATGATTCGATTTTTCATGAATGGGGTCTGCCGAATTTTCGATGACGACGAAAAGCAATCTTCGTATTGCAGGAGCAGGGCCTTGAGCTGTTCTTGCTTATCGTTCGGAAGTCTGGGATTGACGTCGAAAGCTATGGGTGGGGCTTGGTTCCTCTGAGCAGGTTCCGCAGAATCGGCGAGGGCGAAAGCACTGGTGGCTTCGACAATTTCTTCGATGTATGCGACCGTTGTTCCTTTGTTCACATGTTTGTACTCATTGCTGAAATTCGTGAGCATAACCGTTGCTTTGCCTCCCCGCAGCTCTGCAATTCCTCTTGCGACGCAAATATTTCGAGTGACCAACAGATGCTCACTGCCATCAACGACGCCTTCCAGGTCAGGTGATTTAGGAGCGCCGACTGAAATAATGACGCTTGAGCGAGGCGGAATGGTGACTTGTTCTTCCAGCACATTCAAGGCATAGTGTCCTGATGGCGTGCGCGGCGGTAGTGCTTCTTCTGTGGATAACGTCATCGACCTTGTTTTTAGGTTGATGACAGCACCATGGAGGCATAAGAAGTCCATGCCAAGGATGACATATCTCGAGCAACGCTGCTCGAGAGATGTCACGACCACGTGACATCTGGTGGAGGTGCTGCTTCGTTCATGTACTGGACGCCCCCATCAAGCCGTGTACCCAGCACCTCCACCAGATGTCACAGGGTCGTGACGTGGCCAAAGACAGGAAACTTCGTGTTGGGATTTAACTGTTTATTTGGGCGAACCTGTGTCCGGTAAAGGGAAAGTCTAATTACAGCAGCAGTCTTGCACAGATAGCAGTCTCGGACTGATAGCGGCGAACGCAGCGTCGGCCTTCGATCTACAACTGACAAGCGGCGAAGCGCGTCGGCATTTATACCGTTGCCGTCGAATGTTCTAGCGTTATCGCTGGCGGTGACGTAGGTTCCAGAACAATCTGTACCGTTCGCACAGTGGGCGTGATCTTATCGAAATGATCTACTACAGCCCGGAACCTTCCCGAAACTTGCAGGCGCTGTTTGCGCCGAGAATCGTGTGGTGTTTCGGAACGATAACAAAAACTTGTGAAATGAAACGTGGCAATATAGCAGTATACCTACGGCATGCCAGTGTACCGATGTGCAGTTATATCAATACCTGCAACTAACGAACCACCGACGAAACCACTAATGCGCGATCCACTGGAAAGGTATGCCGGTGTGTTAGTTCACTAAGGCGTACCAAGTTACCAACTCAACATTGCTAGTTGTTACATACAAGTCGGAAAAATACCAACTACTGCGCTGGGAAGAAAGCTTTTGTTGACAGCCTGCGTTGCTGAAAGCACGACACATAGAGCGTCGTAGCTCTCAGTGAGGGGACCGCACACGCGGAGAAATGATTTATTTAGGGTCAGGGATGTCTAATACGTACTTTATACAGTCATTCTTACACTTTAGAATTGTGCCTACATAAAAAAAAACGCCGGTAGCATGTACACCGACGCGGCAAGCACAATTGGCCTAACGCTCGCTGGGATGGGGAACTGGGTAAGGCTGCTCTCGACACAGCTGAGTTGCGATGCATGAAATTTCTGCATTTGAGCTTTTCAACACTTCTGTTACCAAAACTGTACCTGAAGTAGGTAGGCCAATCATTGCCATACATGCAGTTGCGGAGTGGCGATATCGAGCAACAGCTGTTTTTTCTGGCCTACGTTCACAATATACAGTGGGCGTGCCAGTGTAAAGATTTGCAGTTATATCAATACCAACAAAAAATGATTGTTCATCAAACTGGAAGCGCGGGGTTAAACACAAACACAAAGCAAAGAGGAGGCACACAGCACGAGTGCTCATGCGTGCCTCCTCTTTGTCTGTGTTTATCTCCGCGCTACCACTTCGCTGAACCATCATGAATTACCAACTAGCCCACCTTTCCATTCTATTGCGGCTCGCTCGCTGGATTCCGTGCCGACCGGTTGAGCGCCCGCGCGCTCCGCGCGCTTGCGACCTTCGGCGTCACCGCACCTCTGGCCGACTGGGCTCGCCCTACGTCACCTCCTGTCGCCGACGACCTTCGACGACAGCGTAGCTCTGATTTACTGGACCTTCTCTACGCCATCTACAGACGCCGACAACATCTCTCGCAAGTGTACCCCGTCCTCAGACTTCAGTGACCG